>NC_074675.1:57331090-57376090 GCF_029448725.1 Salvelinus fontinalis
GCTGCATGTGCGTTGTCGAGGGCGACGGGTGTGTTGCGGGCGGCGCTAGGGGCGTGGCCTGATGCACGGGAGGTTTCCGCCCCCAAAGCATCGCCGCATTGACGTTCATATTCATGTTGATGTTGTCGTGACAACCCCACGGTGTCACGCTCACTCCGAGCCTGCCGCCGGGGAACATGGGAGCGGTGATGCGGGCGAGCTTGGCCGACTGAGGGAAGTTCATGCTGTTTACTGCGTTCATATTCACGTTGGTTTTAGTGTAGAAGTTAGCGAAGGATTGGTAACGCTCCATCTCAGCTGTATAGTCCAGGACCGGAGGTAGACCACAACCGTCCACGGTGACCGCACCGCTCTGGTCGTGGCGGTGGTGGTGACCGTGCGTGGTCGTGGTCGAGGACAGGTTGGGACCGCTGTGATCGTTGTGTACACCGCTGGACCTGGTCAGACCAGACATGACCATACTGTGGGAACACGGTTGGAGGTCTGCGGTCTGGTCAGTCTCGGGTTGCTGTCTGTCAGAAGATTTAACCCTTTATGGTCTCATTTGAAGACCTCTCTGGGGAGAGAGAGAAATATATACATTTTTAAAATAGTGAATAACTTAACATATACATACAGAAACAACATGCCAGGATTAGTTTGGTCTAACTAAATCCTCTAACTACTGAATTAGTTTGGTCTAACAAAATCCTCTAACCACTGAATTAGTTTGGTGTAACTAAATCCTCTAACCACTGAATTAGTTTGGTGTAACTAAATCCTCTAACTACTGAATTAGTTTGGTCTAACTAAATCCTCTAACTACTGAATTAGTTTGGTCTAACTAAATCCTCTAACCACTGAATTAGTTTGGTCTAACTAAATCCTCTCCATCTCTCACAAGCTTAGCAGTGGTGGAAGAAGTATCAAATTATCATACTTGAGTAAAAGTCTAAAAGTATTTGGTTTGAAATATACTTCCGTATCAAAAGTAAAAGTATAAATAATTTCACATTCCTTATATTAAGCAAACCAGACAGCATTATTTTCTTGTTTTATTATTTTTCTGATAGCCAGGAGCACACTCCAACACTCAGACATAATTGGCATACGAAGCATTTGTGTTTAGTGAGTGATGCTCTCTGTTTAGTGAGTCCTCCAGATCAGAGGCAGTAGGGATGACCAGGGATGCTCTCTGTTTAGTGAGTCCTCCAGATCAGAGGCAGTAGGGATGACCAGGGATGTTCTCTGTTTAGTGAGTCCTCCAGATCAGAGGCAGTAGGGTTGACCAGGGATGTTCTCTGTTTAGTGAGTCCTCCAGATCAGAGGCAGTAGGGATGACCAGGGATGTTCTCTGTTTAGTGAGTCCTCCAGATCAGAGGCAGTAGGGATGACCAGGGATGTTCTCTGTTTAGTGAGTCCACCAGATCAGAGGCAGTAGGGAGGACCAGGGATGTTCTCTGTTTAGTGAGTCCTCCAGATCAGAGGCAGTAGGGATGACCAGGGATGTTCTCTGTTTAGTGAGTCCTCCAGATCAGAGGCAGTAGGGATGACCAGGGATGTTCTCTGTTTAGTGAGTCCTCCAGATCAGAGGCAGTAGGGATGACCAGGGTTGTTCTCTGTTTAGTGTTTAATGTACGTTCTTGTGTGTGATGACGTAGTGCACACAAAATGTACGCTCTTTTGAATGTTCAATGTGTTTCCATTACATTTTTAACTTTACCGATAGTTTTGTCACAAACTGTTGTGTCAAATGGCAAATGGGTCCACTCTGGTTTTGGCATGTGCTCTCTACACAACAGCTGGCAGATACAGTGCGGGTAGACTAGTCTACATGATGGGATTATTATGTATAAGAGAGAAAATATTTGTAATTGTCAAATTTCCGTCAAGCATCGATCATCACGTCACCAGAATAAGACCCTCGATATTTATTGGAACGGAGGATCAAGCTCATCACCGTGACCTTTCACCCCCCTGTGAAGTTCATCATCATTTATTTAATCTGTAGACTAATAAACTGCATGCTTTCCCAAGTCGGAGTGAGAGGAGCTTATACCATGTCAGAGTGACTCCGAGTTTACCTTGATTTGATGGTTATTATAGCAATATTTGTGCATATAGGCATTTCCACCGCCATTTATTCTATACTTAATTTTACCGACACAACAACATCCCACCGTGTCGTACTACCAAATGATCTGTCGGCATAGAATTATACCGGAACTTCCTGTTTCCATCACAGCTGTCATTTATAAAATTATACCGAAACTTCCTGTTTCCATCACAGCTGTCATTTATAGAATTATACCGGAACTTCCTGTTTCCATCACAGCTGTCATTTATAGAATTATACCGGAACTTCCTGTTTCCATCACAGCTGTCATTTATAGAATTATACCGGAACTTCCTGTTTCCATCACAGCTGTCATTTATAGAATTATACCGGAACTTCCTGTTTCCATCACAACTGTCATTTATAAAATTATACCGGAACTTCCTGTTTCCATCACAACTGTCATTTATAGAATTATACCGGAACTTCCTGTTTCCATCACAACTGTCATTTATAAAATTATACCGGAACTTCCTGTTTCCATCACAGCTGTCATTTATAGAATTATACCGGAACTTCCTGTTTCCATCACAGCTGTCATTTATAAAATTATACCGGAACTTCCTGTTTCCATCACAACTGTCATTTATAAAATTATACCGGAACTTCCTGTTTCCATCACAGCTGTCATTTATAAAATTATACCGGAACTTCCTGTTTCCATCACAACTGTCATTTATATAATTATACCGGAACTTCCTGTTTCCATCACAGCTGTCATTTATAGAATTATACCGGAACTTCCTGTTTCCATCACAACTGTCATTTATATAATTATACCGGAACTTCCTGTTTCCATCACAGCAGTCATTTATAAAATTATACCGGAACTTCCTGTTTCCATCACAGCTGTCATTTATATAATTATACCGGAACTTCCTGTTTCCATCACAACTGTCATTTATATAATTATACCGGAACTTCCTGTTTCCATCACAGCAGTCATTTATAAAATTATACCGGAACTTCCTGTTTCCATCACAGCTGTCATTTATAAAATTATACCAGAACTTCCTGTTTCCATCACAACTGTCATTTATAAAATTATACCAGAACTTCCTGTTTCCATCACAGCAGTCATTTATAAAATTATACCGGAACTTCCTGTTTCCATCACAACAGTCATTTATAAAATTATACCGGAACTTCCTGTTTCCATCACAGCTGTCATTTATAAAATTATACCAGAACTTCCTGTTTCCATCACAACTGTCATTTATGAAATTATACCGGAACTTCCTGTTTCCATCACAACTGTCATTTATAAAATTATACCGGAACATCCTGTTTCCATCACAACTGTCATTTATAAAATTATACCGGAACTTCCTGTTTCCATCACAACTGTCATTTATAAAATTATACCGGAACTTCCTGTTTCCATCACAACTGTCATTTATAAAATTATACCGGAACTTCCTGTTTCCATCACAACTGTCATTTATAAAATTATACCGGAACTTCCTGTTTCCATCACAACTGTCATTTATAAAATTATACCGGAACTTCCTGTTTCCATCACAGCAGTCATTTATAAAATTATACCGGAACTTCCTGTTTCCATCACAACTGTCATTTATAAAATTATACCGGAACTTCCTGTTTCCATCACAGCTGTCATTTATAAAATTATACCGAAACTTCCTGTTTCCATCACAGCTGTCATTTATAAAATTATACCAGAACTTCCTGTTTCCATCACAACTGTCATTTATGAAATTATACCGGAACTTCCTGTTTCCATCACAACTGTCATTTATAAAATTATACCGGAACATCCTGTTTCCATCACAACTGTCATTTATAAAATTATACCGGAACTTCCTGTTTCCATCACAACTGTCATTTATAAAATTATACCGGAACTTCCTGTTTCCATCACAACTGTCATTTATAAAATTATACCGGAACTTCCTGTTTCCATCACAACTGTCATTTATAAAATTATACCGGAACTTCCTGTTTCCATCACAACTGTCATTTATAAAATTATACCGGAACTTCCTGTTTCCATCACAGCAGTCATTTATAAAATTATACCGGAACTTCCTGTTTCCATCACAACTGTCATTTATAAAATTATACCGGAACTTCCTGTTTCCATCACAGCTGTCATTTATAAAATTATACCGAAACTTCCTGTTTCCATCACAACTGTCATTTATAAAATTATACCGGAACTTCCTGTTTCCATCACAACTGTCATTTATAAAATTATACCGGAACTTCCTGTTTCCATCACAACTGTCATTTATAAAATTATACCGAAACTTCCTGTTTCCATCACAACTGTCATCATTTTATTTTATAGGTCATGACTTAACTCACATAAAAACTGGATGGAAACATGGCTATAGAGAGCAATAGTAATGGCTTGTTGGTTCGCTGGACAATGGAGAAATGAATGGGGGTTTTGGAGGGTTGTTAGATAAACGTAATAAGGTCTGTGGTAAACACAGGGTTGGGAGATCTGATACCTTTTCTTCTGTGACATAATCTTCAACAGCTAACAGAACCTTTTGTGAATTTTGAAGCATTTACAGTGTATTCGGAAAGTATTCAGACCCCTTGACGTTTTTTCACATTTTGTTAAGGTTACAGCCTTATTTTAAAATGGATAAAATAGTTGTTTTCCCTCATCAATCTAAACACAAAATTCCCCATAATGACATCACAATACCCCATAATGACATCACAATACCCCATAATGACATCACAATACCCCATAATGACATCACAATACCGCATAATGACATCACAATAACCCATAATGACATCACAATACCCCATAATAACAAGACAAAAAACGTTTTTTAAACATTTTTGCAAATGTATATAAAAAAAAATATTAAAAAAACATCACATTTACATAAGTATTCAGACCCTTTACTCGGTACTTTGTTGAAGCACCTTTGGCAGCGATTACAGACTTGAGTCTGCTTGGGTATGACGCTACAAGCTTGGCACACCTGTATTTGGGGAGTTTCTCCCATTCTTCTCTGCAGATCCTCTCAAGCTCTGTCAGGTTGGATGGGGAGCGTTGCTGCATAGATATGTTCAGGTCTCTCCAGAGATGTTGGATCGGGTTCAAGTCCGGGCTCTGGCTGGGCCACTCAAGGACATTCACAGACTTGTCCCAAAGCCACTCCTGCCTTGTCTTGGCTGTGTGCTTAGGGTTGTTGTCCTGTTGGAAGGGTGAACCTTCGCCCCAGTCTGAAGTCCTGAGCGCTCTGGAGCAGGTTTTCATCAAGGATCACTGTGTACTTTGCTCCGTTCAACTTTCCCTCAATCCTATTTTATCCATCTTAGAACAAGGCTGTAACGTAACAAAATGTGGGAAAATTCAAGAGGTCTGAATTCTTTCTGTTTGTATCAAAATAAAGGCTTGATCATAAAGATCAACTGACTGATAATATAGAACCAAACGGATTATATCCTAAACCTGTGTTAACCTCAGACCTTATTTTCTGCGTATATCCAAAACCCCAATTCTTTTCCCGTTAGGGAAAACACACCAGAGGTAGAAAATGCTAACTCATTTATGTTTTTAAGACTCCAAGCTGGCGAGCTCTATTCTCTCTCTCCAATATCTCGTCTTCCTTCTTTCTATTCCTCCCTGACCCCCAAAAAGACAGTTTCTCCCCAATTCATCTCTCAGGGTCTCATTTCAGTATAATTTCACTGTCCTCTCTCATCTCTCTTTCTCTCTCTCTCTCTCTCCCTCTCTCTCTCCCTCTCTCTCTCTCTCCCTTTCTCTCTCTCTCTCTCTCGCTCCCTTTCTCTCTCTCTCTCTTTCTGTCTCTCTCTCTCTCCCTCTTCTCTCTCTACCTCCCTCTCTTTCCCTCTCTACCTCCCATTCTCTCTCACTCCCTCTCTCTCCCCCTCTACCTCCCCCTCTCTGAGTCTCTCTCCCCCTCTACCCTCTCCCTCCCACTCTCCCCCTCTCTACCGCACCCCCCCTCTCTCTCCTCTCCCTCCCGCCCCCTCTCTATCCCCCTCTCTAATGGACAAATCTGATATGTTACAGTAATGTTCTCCTCACAACACTCAAATAACACCCCCTGCACCAAACCCGGAGTGTGTGTGTGTGTGTGTGTGTGTGTGTGTGTGTGTGTGTGTGTGTGTGTGTGTGTGTGTGTGTGTGTGTGTGTGTGTGTGTGTGTGTGTGTGTGTGTGTGTGTGTGTGTGTGTGTGCGTGTGCGTGTGTGTGTTTAGGATCAATATTTTATGTTATCATCAGCGACAAACCCTGTATCCATACATCTCCCTAATTTGTATTAAAATAAAATAGTACTAGCAGCAACCTTATAATCAATCGTATAATCAATCCATATGACACTGTGTGTGCGTGTGCGTGTGTGCGTGTGCGTGTGGCCCGTTGCCCCCCAGGGCTAGAACTAATTATCTGGTCAGACAGCCGGCGGCGCGAGCGGCGGAAGGTCACCAGCTGTGGAAATTGAACCTCCCCGCGAGCCCCTGTCTCTCTCTCTCCCCTGTTGGTCTACAGGAAGACAGCATGCAGCAGCTAACGGAGAAAGAAGATGGACGCTGGTACCTACTCACCGACTCCCGGAGGGGAAAAGGAGGCGGGAAGCGCGAGCACCCACCGTGGAGCATGTCTGTCTCTGTCTGGTAGAGAGGAGAGGAGGGAGGGGCCACCGACACACTGCTCTGCCTCCCTTCGGTAAACGTTACCCGTGGGGTTAAAAACCAAACGGCGGGTAAAAAGTCTCGAGCAGGTTATGGCGACCTGTGAGGCTAGTGGGAAGGAAAAGGGGGATAATAATGAATGATGGCAGAGGGAGGGCAGACTGATAAGGCGGGCTGTGCCTGCGTGCATCCTCAAAGACGCACAGTGAGTGACGAGGGGGGAGGGGGTAGGGAGGGGAGGGGAGGGGGGAGGGAGCACGCAAAGGTATAACAGGGGCTGGGCTTCTCCCGGGGCGCTCTTGGTAGGGAGAAGAAGAGATTGGGACGAGGAGGGAGGTGTGTTATTGTGGGAGAAGAAGAGAGTGGGACGAGGATGGGAGGGAGGTGTGTTATTGTGGGAGAAGAAGAGAGTGGGACGAGGATGGGAGGGAGGTGTGTTATTGTGGGAGAAGAAGAGAGTGGGACGAGGATGGGAGGGAGGTGTGTTATTGTGGGAGAAGAAGAGAGTGGGACGAGGATGGGAGGGAGGTGTGTTATTGTGGGAGAAGAAGAGAGTGGGACGAGGATGGGAGAGAGGTGTGTTATTGTGGGAGAAGAAGAGTGTGGGACGAGGATGGGAGGGAGGTGGGTTATTGTGGGAGAAGAAGAGAGTGGGACGAGGATGGGAGGGAGGTGTGTTATTGTGGGCGAGGAGAGAGTGGGACGAGGATGGGAGGGAGGTGTGTTATTGTGGGAGAAGAAGAGTGTGGGACGAGGATGGGAGGGAGGTGGGTTATTGTGGGAGAAGAAGAGTGTGGGACGAGGATGGGAGGGAGGTGTGTTATTGTGGGAGAAGAAGAGAGTGGGACGAGGATGGGAGGGAGGTGTGTTATTGTGGGAGAAGAAGAGAGTGGGACGAGGATGGGAGGGAGGTGGGTTATTGTGGGAGAAGAAGAGAGTGGGACGAGGATGGGAGGGAGGTGTGTTATTGTGGGCGAGGAGAGAGTGGGACGAGGATGGGAGGGAGGTGTGTTATTGTGGGAGAAGAAGAGTGTGGGACGAGGATGGGAGGGAGGTGGGTTATTGTGGGAGAAGAAGAGAGTGGGACGAGGATGGGAGGGAGGTGTGTTATTGTGGGAGAAGAAGAGAGTGGGACGAGGATGGGAGGGAGGTGTGTTATTGTGGGAGAGGAGAGTGTTCTTTCCTGTCTGTCGCTGCGGCTGATTGGAGCGTGGCAAGTTGTGGCACAGAAGAACCCCCGCAGATCATTGGCTAAGAAACATGAACTATTTGCATATAATATGACATTTGAAATGTCTTTATTCTTTTGGAACTTTTTGGAAGTGTAATGTTTACTGTTTATTTCACTTTTGTTTATTATCTATTTCACTTGTTTTGGCAACGTAAAGATATCTTTCCCGTGCCAATAAAGCCCCTTAAAATGATATAGAAAAATGTAGTTGGAGGGAGAGAGAAGAAGTGGTAAGGAGAGAAGGGAGAGAAATGGAAAGAGAGAGAGAGAAGGACCTTCTATGCCATCAAAAGGAACATAACATTCAACATACCAATTAGGATCTGGCTAAAAATACTAGAATCAGTCATAGAGCCAATTGCCCTTTATGGTTGTGAGGTCTGGGGTCCGCTCACCAACCAAGATTTCACAAAATGGGACAAACACCAAATTGAGACTCCGTGTACAACGTAGAACACCAAATAATGCAGAGCAGAATAAGGCCGATTGTCACGCCCTGGCCTTAGTATTCTTTGTTTTCTTTATTATTTTAGTTAGGTCAGGGTGTGACATGGGGAATGTTTGTGTTTTGTCGGTTTTGGGTGGTTATATGGTAAAGGGGGTGTTGGGTGTAGTGTATGGGTTTGTGTTGAGTGTATGTGTCTAGCTGTGTCTATGGTTGAGTGTAGGTTCTAGGAAAGTCTATGGTTGCCTGAATTGGGTCTCAATTAGAGACAGCTGGTTATTGTTGTCTCTGATTGGGAGCCATATTTAAGGCAACCATAGGCTTTAGCTGTTTGTGGGGAATTGTCTATGTATGTGTCTATGTTGCATGGTTTTTTGCACTTAGTCATTTATAGCTTCACGTTTGTTGTTTTTTGTTTCGTTTTGTCCTTCTTTTAATAAAGAGAAGATGTACTTTCCACGCGCTGCGCCTTGGTCCTCTCTCAGTCCCTTTGACGATCGTGACACCGATACCCACTAATTATCAAAATCCAGAAAAGAGCCGTTAAATTCTACAACCACCTAAACGGAAGCGATTCCCAAACCTTCCATAACAAAGCCATCACCTACAGAGAGATGAACCTGGAGAAGAGTCCCCTAAGCAAGCTGGTCCTAGGGCTCTGTTCACAAACACAAACACACCCCACAGAGCCCCAGGACAACAGCACAATTAGACCCAACCAAATCATGAGAAAACAAAAAAGATAATTACTTGACACATTGGAAAGAATTAACAAAAAAACTGAGCAAACTAGAATGCTATTTGGCCCTAAACAAAGAGTACACAGTGGCAGAATACCTGACCACTGTGACTGACCCAAACTTAAGGAAAGCTTTGACTATGTACAGACTCAGTGAGCATAGCCTTGCTATTGAGAAAGGCCACCGTAGGCAGACATGGCTCTCAAGAGAAGACAGGCTATGTGCTCACTGCCCACAAAATGAGGTAGAAACTGAGCTGCACTTCCTAACCTCCTGCCCAATGTATGACCATATTAGAGAGACATATTTCCCTCAGATTACACAGATCCACAAAGAATTCGAAAACAAATCCAATTTTGATAAACTCCCATATCTACTGGGTGAAATACCACAGTGTCCATTACAGCAGCAAGAT
Source organism: Salvelinus fontinalis (assembly GCF_029448725.1). Taxonomy (NCBI): domain Eukaryota; kingdom Metazoa; phylum Chordata; class Actinopteri; order Salmoniformes; family Salmonidae; genus Salvelinus; species Salvelinus fontinalis. The sequence goes on from NC_074675.1 coordinate 57,340,667, forward strand.
TTGTGACCTGTTGCCACAAGAAAAGGGCAACCAGTGAAGAACAAACACCATTGTAAATACAACCCATATTTATGTTTATTTATTTTCCCTTTTGTACTTTAACTATTTGCACATCTTTACAACACTGTATATAGACATAATATGACATTTGAAATGTCTTTATTCTGTTGGAACGTCTGTGAGTGTAATATTTGCTGTTCATTTTTATTGTTTATTTCACTTTTGTTTATAATCTACCTCACTTGCTTTGGCAATGTTGACATATGTTTCCCATGACAATAAAGTCCTGATTCTGAAATTGAAAAATGTAATTGGATGGAGAAAGAGAGAATGGAAGTTCTGCCTCTATGTGGTAGACTGTATTCATCCTGACCACTGCCTCTATGTGGTAGACTGTATTCATCCTGACCACTGCCTCTATGTGGTAGACTGTATTCATCCTGACCACTGTCTCTATGTGGTAGACTGTATTCATCCTGACCACAGCAGTATAACACTGCCTCTATGTGTGTCACGCCCTGGCCTTAGTATTCTTTGTTTTCTTTATTATTTTAGTTAGGTCAGGGTGTGACATGGGGAATGTTTATGTTTTGTTGGTTTTGGGTGTTGTTTATGGTAAAAGGGTTTGTGTATAGTATAGGGGTTTGTGTGGAGTACATGTGTCTAGTGTTGTCTATGTATGTTTAGTTATCTAGGAGAGTCTATGGTTACCTGAATGAGTTCCCAATTAGAGACAGCTGATTTCGGTTGTCTCTGATTGGGAGCCTTATTTAGGGTAGCCATAGGCTCTCATTGGTTGTGAGTAATTGTCTATGTAGAACGTTTGTAGCCTGTGTGTGTATGTGCACAACGTTATTTAGCTTCACGGTCGTTTGTTGTTTTGTATAGCTTGTATTAAGTGTTTCGTGTTTATTTTTCGTCATCTTTTAAAATAAAAGAAGATGGCTTACTTTCCAAAAGCTGCGTTTTGGTCCATCAATCCGCCACACGATCGTGACAGAATTACTCACCATTATAGGACCAAGCGGCATGGAAAGCGGCAACAGGACCTACCTACACAGGATTCATGGACATGGGAGGAGATACTGGATGGTAAGGGGCCGTGGGCTCAACCGGGAGAATATCGCCTTCCTCGTGAAGAGCTGGAGGCAGCTAAAGCCGAGAGGAGGCGATATGAGGAGGCAGCACGGAGACAAGGCTGGAAACCCGTGAGTACAACCCAAAAATTTCTTGGGGGGGGCCTTAAAGGGAGTGTGGCGAAGTCAGGTAGGAAACCTGCGCCTACTCCCTGTACTTACCGTGGAGAGCGAGAGTACGGGCAGACACCGTGTTACGCAGTAGAGCGCACGGTGTCTCCTGTACACGTGCATAGCCCGGTTCGGTACATTTCAGCTCCACGTATCGGCCGGGCTAGACTGAGCGTTGAGCCGTATGTCATGAAGCCGGCCCAACGCATCTGGTCACCAGTGCGTCTCCTCGGGCCGGCGTACATGGCACCAGCCTTACGCATGGTGTCCCCGGTTCGCCTACATAGGCCGGTGCGGGTTATTCCACCTCCCCGCACTGGTCAGGCGACGGGGAGCATACAACCAGGTAAGGTTGGGCAGGCTCGGCGTTCAAGGGAGCCAGTACGCCTGCACGGTCTGGTATTTCCGGCGCCACCTCCCCGCCCCAACCCAGTACCACCAGTGCCTCCTCCACGCACTAGCCATATGGTGCGTGTCTCCAGCCCTTTACCACCAGTGCCTAAACCACGCACCAAGCCTCCTGTGTGTCCCCAGAGTCCTGTGCGTCCTGTTGCTGCTCCCCGCACTAGCCCTGAGATGCGTGTCCCCAGCCCGGTGCCACCAGTCCCGGCACCACGCACCAGGCCTACAGTGCGCCTCAGCCGGCAGGAGTCTGCCGTCTGCACAGCGATGACTGAACTGCCCGTCTCCCCAGCGCCATCTGAGCCATCCGTCTCCCCAGCGCCATCTGAGCCATCCGTCTCCCCAGCGCCATCTGAGCCATCCGTCTCCCCAGCGCCATCTGAGCCATCCGTCTCCCCAGCGCCATCTGAGCCATCCGTCTCCCCAGCGCCATCTGAGCCATCCGTCTCCCCAGCGCCATCTGAGCCATCCGTCTCCCCAGCGCCATCTGAGCCATCCGTCTCCCCAGCGCCATCTGAGCCATCCGTCTCCCCAGCGCCATCTGAGCCATCCGTCTCCCCAGCGCCATCTGAGCCAACCGTCTCCCCAGCGCCATCTGAGCCATCCGTCTCCCCAGCGCCATCTGAGCCGCCCGTCTGCCATGAGCCTGCAAAGCCGCCCGTCTGCCATGAGCCTGCAAAGCCGCCCGTCTGCCATGAGCCTACAGAGCCGTCCGCCAGACAGGAGCCGCTAAAGCCGCCAGCCAGACAGGAGCCGCTAGAGCCGTCCGTCAGACAGGATCCGCCAGAGCCGCCAACCAGACAGGATCTGCCAGAGCCGCCAACCAGACAGGATCTGCCAGAGCCGCCAACCAGACAGGATCTGCCAGAGCCGCCAACCAGACAGGATCTGCCAGAGCCGCCAACCAGACAGGATCTGCCAGAGCCGCCAACCAGACAGGATCTGCCAGAGCCGCCAACCAGACAGGATCTGCCAGAGCCGCCAACCAGACAGGAGCAGCCAGATCAGTCAGCCAGCCATGAGCAGCCAGATCAGTCAGCCAGCCATGAGCAGCCAGATCAGTCAGCCAGCCATGAGCAGCCAGATCCGTCAGCCAGCCATGAGCAGCCAGATCCGTCAGCCAGCCATGAGCAGCCAGATCCGTCAGCCAGCCATGAGCAGCCAGATCCGTCAGCCAGCCATGAGCAGCCAGATCCGTCAGCCAGCCATGAGCAGCCAGATCCGTCAGCCAGCCATGAGCAGCCAGATCCGTCAGCCAGCCATGAGCAGCCAGATCCGTCAGCCAGCCATGAGCAGCCAGATCCGTCAGCCAGCCATGAGCAGCCAGATCCGTCAGCCAGCCATGAGCAGCCAGATCCGTCAGCCAGCCATGAGCAGCCAGATCCGTCAGCCAGCCATGAGCAGCCAGATCCGTCAGCCAGCCATGAGCAGCCAGATCCGTCAGCCAGCCATGAGCAGCCAGATCTGTCAGCCAGCCATGGGCCGTCCCTCAGTCCGGAGCTGCAGTCCCTCAGTCCGGAGCTGCAGTCCCTCAGTCCGGAGCTGCAGTCCCTCAGTCCGGAGCTGCCATTCCTCAGTCCGGAGCTGCCCCTTACCCTGGTGCTGCCCCTGACCCTGGTGCTGCCCCTGACCCTGGTACTGCCCCTGACCCTGGTACTGCCCCTGACCCTGGTACTGCCTCTTACCCTGGTACTGGCCCTTAGTCCGGAGCTGCCCCTTAGTCCGGAACTGCCCCTTAATGCAATGGGGTTAATGTGGAGGGGGGTCATTTGGAGGAAGCTAAGGAGGCGGTTAGGGACTGTGGTGACGTGGGGACCACGACTAGAGCCGGAGCCGCCACCGTGGATGGAAGCCCACCCAGACCCTCCCCTAGACTGTGTAATGGTGCGCCCGGAGTTCGCACCTTAAGGGGGGGGTTATGTCACGCCCTGGCCTTAGTATTCTTTGTTTTCTTTATTATTTTAGTTAGGTCAGGGTGTGACATGGGGAATGTTTATGTTTTGTTGGTTTTGGGTGTTTCTATGGTAAAGGGGTTATTGGGTGTAGTATATGGGTTTGTGTTGAGTTCAGATGTCTAGCGTTGTCTATGTAGAACGTTTGTAGCCTGTGTGTGTATGTGCACAACGTTATTTAGCTTCACGGTCGTTTGTTGTTTTGTATAGCTTGTATTAAGTGTTTCGTGTTTATTTTTCGTCATCTTTTAAAATAAAAGAAGATGGCTTACTTTCCAAAAGCTGCGTTTTGGTCCATCAATCCGCCACACGATCGTGACAATGTGGTAGACTGTATTCATCCTGACCACTGCCTCTACGTGGTAGACTGTATTCATCCTGACCACTGCCTCTATGTGGTAGACTGTATTCATCCTGACCACTGCCTCTATGTGGTAGACTGTATTCATCCTGACCACTGTCTCTATGTGGTAGACTGTATTCATCCTGACCACAGCAGTATAACACTGTCTCTATGTGGTAGACTGTATTCATCCTGACCACTGCCTCTATGTGGTAGACTGTATTCATCCTGACCACTGTCTCTATGTGGTAGACTGTATTCATCCTGACCACTGCCTCTATGTGGTAGACTGTATTCATCCTGACCACTGTCTCTATGTGGTAGACTGTATTCATCCTGACCACTGCCTCTATGTGGTAGACTGTATTCATCCTGACCACAGCAGTATAACACTGCCTCTATGTGGTAGACTGTATTCATCCTGACCACTGCCTCTATGTGGTAGACTGTATTCATCCTGACCACTGCCTCTATGTGGTAGACTGTATTCATCCTGACCACTGTCTCTATGTGGTAGACTGTATTCATCCTGACCACTGTCTCTATGTGGTAGACTGTATTCATCCTGACCACAGCAGTATAACACTGTCTCTATGTGGTAGACTGTATTCATCCTGACCACAGCCTCTATGTGGTAGACTGTATTCATCCTGACCACTGCCTCTATGTGGTAGACTGTATTCATCCTGACCACTGCCTCTATGTGGTAGACTGTATTCATCCTGACCACTGTCTCTATGTGGTAGACTGTATTCATCCTGACCACTGCCTCTATGTGGTAGACTGTATTCATCCTGACCACTGCCTCTATGTGGTAGACTGTATTCATCCTGACCACTGCCTCTATGTGGTAGACTGTATTCATCCTGACCACTGCCTCTATGTGGTAGACTGTATTCATCCTGACCACTGCCTCTATGTGGTAGACTGTATTCATCCTGACCACTGCCTCTATGTGGTAGACTGTATTCATCCTGACCACTGCCTCTATGTGGTAGACTGTATTCATCCTGACCACAGCAGTATAACACTGCCTCTATGTGGTAGACTGTATTCATCCTGACCACTGCCTCTATGTGGTAGACTGTATTCATCCTGACCACTGCCTCTATGTGGTAGACTGTATTCATCCTGACCACAGCCTCTATGTGGTAGACTGTATTCATCCTGACCACTGCCTCTATGTGGTAGACTGTATTCATCCTGACCACAGCCTCTATGTGGTAGACTGTATTCATCCTGACCACAGCAGTATAACACTGTCTCTATATGGTAGACTGTATTCATCCTGACCACTGCCTCAATGTGGTAGACTGTATTCATCCTGACCACTGTCTCTATGTGGTAGACTGTATTCATCCTGACCACTGTCTCTATGTGGTAGACTGTATTCATCCTGACCACTGCCTCTATGTGGTAGACTGTATTCATCCTGACCACTGCCTCTATGTGGTAGACTGTATTCATCCTGACCACAGCAGTATAACACTGTCTCTATGTGGTAGACTGTATTCATCCTGACCACTGTCTCTATGTGGTAGACTGTATTCATCCTGACCACTGCCTCTATGTGGTAGACTGTATTCATCCTGACCACAGCAGTATAACACTGTCTCTATGTGGTAGACTGTATTCATCCTGACCACTGTCTCTGTGGTAGACTGTATTCATCCTGACCACTGCCTCTATGTGGTAGACTGTATTCATCCTGACCACTGCCTCTATGTGGTAGACTGTATTCATCCTGACCACTGCCTCTATGTGGTAGACTGTATTCATCCTGACCACTGCCTCTATGTGGTAGACTGTATTCATCCTGACCACTGCCTCTATGTGGTAGACTGTATTCATCCTGACCACAGCAGTATAACACTGTCTCTATGTGGTAGACTGTATTCATCCTGACCACTGTCTCTATGTGGTAGACTGTATTCATCCTGACCACTGCCTCTATGTGGTAGACTGTATTCATCCTGACCACAGCAGTATAACACTGTCTCTATGTGGTAGACTGTATTCATCCTGACCACTGCCTCTATGTGGTAGACTGTATTCATCCTGACCACTGCCTCTATGTGGTAGACTGTATTCATCCTGACCACTGTCTCTATGTGGTAGACTGTATTCATCCTGACCACTGCCTCTATGTGGTAGACTGTATTCATCCTGACCACAGCAGTATAACACTGTCTCTATGTGGTAGACTGTATTCATCCTGACCACTGCCTCTATGTGGTAGACTGTATTCATCCTGACCACTGTCTCTATGTGGTAGACTGTATTCATCCTGACCACAGCAGTATAACACTGTCTCTATGTGGTAGACTGTATTCATCCTGACCACTGCCTCTATGTGGTAGACTGTATTCATCCTGACCACTGCCTCTATGTGGTAGACTGTATTCATCCTGACCACTGTCTCTATGTGGTAGACTGTATTCATCCTGACCACTGCCTCTATGTGGTAGACTGTATTCATCCTGACCACTGCCTCTATGTGGTAGACTGTATTCATCCTGACCACTGCCTCTATGTGGTAGACTGTATTCATCCTGACCACTGTCTCTATGTGGTAGACTGTATTCATCCTGAGCACTGCCTCTATGTGGTAGACTGTATTCATCCTGACCACTGCCTCTATGTGGTAGACTGTATTCATCCTGACCACTGCCTCTATGTGGTAGACTGTATTCATCCTGACCACAGCAGTATAACACTGCCTCTATGTGGTAGACTGTATTCCTCCTGACCACTGTCTCAATGTGGTAGACTGTATTCATCCTGACCACTGCCTCTATGTGGTAGACTGTATTCATCCTGACCACTGTCTCTATGTGGTAGACTGTATTCATCCTGACCACTGCCTCTATGTGGTAGACTGTATTCATCCTGACCACAGCAGTATAACACTGTCTCTATGTGGTAGACTGTATTCATCCTGACCACTGCCTCTATGTGGTAGACTGTATTCATCCTGACCACTGCCTCTATGTGGTAGACTGTATTCATCCTGACCACTGCCTCTATGTGGTAGACTGTATTCATCCTGACCACAGCAGTATAACACTGCCTCTATGTGGTAGACTGTATTCCTCCTGACCACTGTCTCAATGTGGTAGACTGTATTCATCCTGACCACTGCCTCTATGTGGTAGACTGTATTCATCCTGACCACTGTCTCTATGTGGTAGACTGTATTCATCCTGACCACTGCCTCTATGTGGTAGACTGTATTCATCCTGACCACAGCAGTATAACACTGTCTCTATGTGGTAGACTGTATTCATCCTGACCACTGCCTCTATGTGGTAGACTGTATTCATCCTGACCACTGCCTCTATGTGGTAGACTGTATTCATCCTGACCACTGCCTCTATGTGGTAGACTGTATTCATCCTGACCACTGCCTCTATGTGGTAGACTGTATTCATCCTGACCACTGCCTCTATGTGGTAGACTGTATTCATCCTGACCACAGCAGTATAACACTGTCTCTATGTGGTAGACTGTATTCATCCTGACCACTGCCTCTATGTGGTAGACTGTATTCATCCTGACCACTGTCTCTATGTGGTAGACTGTATTCATCCTGACCACAGCAGTATAACACTGTCTCTATGTGGTAGACTGTATTCATCCTGACCACTGCCTCTATGTGGTAGACTGTATTCATCCTGACCACTGCCTCTATGTGGTAGACTGTATTCATCCTGACCACTGCCTCTATGTGGTAGACTGTATTCATCCTGACCACTGCCTCTATGTGGTAGACTGTATTCATCCTGACCACTGCCTCTATGTGGTAGACTGTATTCATCCTGACCACTGCCTCTATGTGGTAGACTGTATTCATCCTGACCACTGTCTCTATGTGGTAGACTGTATTCATCCTGACCACTGTCTCTATGTGGTAGACTGTATTCATCCTGACCACAGCAGTATAACACTGCCTCTATGTGGTAGACTGTATTCATCCTGACCACAGCCTCTATGTGGTAGACTGTATTCATCCTGACCACAGCAGTATAACACTGCCTCTATGTGGTAGACTGTATTCATCCTGACCACTGCCTCTATGTGGTAGACTGTATTCATCCTGACCACTGCAGTATAACACTGTCTCTATGTGGTAGACTGTATTCATCCTGACCACTGTCTCTATGTGGTAGACTGTATTCATCCTGACCACTGCCTCTATGTGGTAGACTGTATTCATCCTGACCACTGCCTCTATGTGGTAGACTGTATTCATCCTGACCACAGCAGTATAACACTGCCTCTATGTGGTAGACTGTATTCATCCTGACCACTGTCTCTATGTGGTAGACTGTATTCATCCTGACCACTGTCTCTATGTGGTAGACTGTATTCATCCTGACCACTGCCTCTATGTGGTAGACTGTATTCATCCTGACCACTGCCTCTGTGTGGTAGACTGTATTCATCCTGACCACTGCCTCTATGTGGTAGACTGTATTCATCCTGACCACTGCCTCTGTGTGGTAGACTGTATTCATCCTGACCACTGTCTCTATGTGGTAGACTGTATTCATCCTGACCACAGCAGTATAACACTGCCTCTATGTGGTAGACTGTATTCATCCTGACCACTGCCTCTATGTGGTAGACTGTATTCATCCTGACCACTGCCTCTATGTGGTAGACTGTATTCATCCTGACCACTGCCTCTATGTGGTAGACTGTATTCATCCTGACCACAGCAGTATAACACTGCCTCTATGTGGTAGACTGTATTCATCCTGACCACAGCAGTATAACACTGTCTCTATGTGGTAGACTGTATTCATCCTGACCACTGCCTCTATGTGGTAGACTGTATTCATCCTGACCACAGCAGTATAACACTGCCTCTATGTGGTAGACTGTATTCATCCTGACCACAGCACTATAACACTGTCTCTATGTGGTAGACTGTATTCATCCTGACCACTGTCTCTATGTGGTAGACTGTATTCATCCTGACCACTGCCTCTATGTGGTAGACTGTATTCATCCTGACCACTGCCTCTATGTGGTAGACTGTATTCATCCTGACCACTGTCTCTATGTGGTAGACTGTATTCATCCTGACCACTGCCTCTATGTGGTAGACTGTATTCATCCTGACCACAGCAGTATAACACTGTCTCTATGTGGTAGACTGTATTCATCCTGACCACTGTCTCTATGTGGTAGACTGTATTCATCCTGACCACTGCCTCTATGTGGTAGACTGTATTCATCCTGACCACTGCCTCTATGTGGTAGACTGTATTCATCCTGACCACTGCCTCTATGTGGTAGACTGTATTCATCCTGACCACTGTCTCTATGTGGTAGACTGTATTCATCCTGACCACTGTCTCTATGTGGTAGACTGTATTCATCCTGACCACTGTCTCTATGTGGTAGACTGTATTCATCCTGACCACAGCAGTATAACACTGCCTCTATGTGGTAGACTGTATTCATCCTGACCACAGCCTCTATGTGGTAGACTGTATTCATCCTGACCACAGCAGTATAACACTGCCTCTATGTGGTAGACTGTATTCATCCTGACCACTGCCTCTATGTGGTAGACTGTATTCATCCTGACCACTGCCTCTATGTGGTAGACTGTATTCATCCTGACCACTGCCTCTATGTGGTAGACTGTATTCATCCTGACCACTGTCTCTATGTGGTAGACTGTATTCATCCTGACCACTGTCTCTATGTGGTAGACTGTATTCATCCTGACCACTGCCTCTATGTGGTAGACTGTATTCATCCTGACCACTGCAGTATAACACTGCCTCTATGTGGTAGACTGTATTCATCCTGACCACTGCAGTATAACACTGCCTCTATGTGGTAGACTGTATTCATCCTGACCACTGCCTCTATGTGGTAGACTGTATTCATCCTGACCACTGCCTCTATGTGGTAGACTGTATTCATCCTGACCACTGTCTCTATGTGGTAGACTGTATTCATCCTGACCACAGCAGTATAACACTGCCTCTATGTGGTAGACTGTATTCATCCTGACCACTGTCTCTATGTGGTAGACTGTATTCATCCTGACCACTGCCTCTATGTGGTAGACTGTATTCATCCTGACCACTGCCTCTATGTGGTAGACTTTATTCATCCTGACCACTGTCTCTATGTGGTAGACTGTATTCATCCTGACCACTGCCTCTATGTGGTAGACTGTATTCATCCTGACCACTGCCTCTATGTGGTAGACTGTATTCATCCTGACCACTGCCTCTATGTGGTAGACTGTATTCATCCTGACCACTGCCTCTATGTGGTAGACTGTTTTCATCCTGACCACTGTCTCTATGTGGTAGACTGTATTCATCCTGACCACTGCAGTATAACACTGCCTCTATGTGGTAGACTGTATTCATCCTGACCACTGCCTCTATGTGGTAGACTGTATTCATCCTGACCACTGCAGTATAACACTGCCTCTATGTGGTAGACTGTATTCATCCTGACCACTGCCTCTATGTGGTAGACTGTATTCATCCTGACCACTGCCTCTATGTGGTAGACTGTATTCATCCTGACCACTGTCTCTATGTGGTAGACTGTATTCATCCTGACCACTGCCTCTATGTGGTAGACTGTATTCATCCTGACCACAGCAGTATAACACTGCCTCTATGTGGTAGACTGTATTCATCCTGACCACTGTCTCTATGTGGTAGACTGTATTCATCCTGACCACTGTCTCTATGTGGTAGACTGTATTCATCCTGACCACTGCCTCTATGTGGTAGACTGTATTCATCCTGACCACTGCAGTATAACACTGCCTCTATGTGGTAGACTGTATTCATCCTGACCACTGCCTCTATGTGGTAGACTGTATTCATCCTGACCACTGCAGTATAACACTGCCTCTATGTGGTAGACTGTATTCATCCTGACCACTGCCTCTATGTGGTAGACTGTATTCATCCTGACCACTGTCGCTATGTGGTAGACTGTATTCATCCTGACCACTGCCTCTATGTGGTAGACTGTATTCATCCTGACCACTGTCTCTATGTGGTAGACTGTATTCATCCTGACCACTGCCTCTATGTGGTAGACTGTATTCATCCTGACCACAGCAGTATAACACTGCCTCTATGTGGTAGACTGTATTCATCCTGACCACTGTCTCTATGTGGTAGACTGTATTCATCCTGACCACTGCCTCTATGTGGTAGACTGTATTCATCCTGACCACTGCCTCTATGTGGTAGACTGTATTCATCCTGACCACTGCCTCTATGTGGTAGACTGTATTCATCCCGACCACAGCAGTATAACACTGCCTCTATGTGGTAAACTGTATTCATCCTGACCACAGCAGTATAACACTGTCTCTATGTGGTAGACTGTATTCATCCTGACCACTGCCTCTATGTGGTAGACTGTATTCATCCTGACCACTGCCTCTATGTGGTAGACTGTATTCATCCTGACCACAGCAGTATAACACTGCCTCTATGTGGTAGACTGTATTCATCCTGACCACTGCCTCTATGTGGTAGACTGTATTCATCCTGACCACTGCCTCTATGTGGTAGACTGTATTCATCCTGACCACTGCCTCTATGTGGTAGACTGTATTCATCCTGACCACTGCCTCTATGTGGTAGACTGTATTCATCCTGACCACTGTCTCTATGTGGTAGACTGTATTCATCCTGACCACTGCCTCTATGTGGTAGACTGTATTCATCCTGACCACTGTCTCTATGTGGTAGACTGTATTCATCCTGACCACAGCAGTATAACACTGCCTCTATGTGGTAGACTGTATTCATCCTGACCACTGCCTCTATGTGGTAGACTGTATTCATCCTGACCACTGTCTCTATGTGGTAGACTGTATTCATCCTGACCACTGTCTCTATGTGGTAGACTGTATTCATCCTGACCACTGCCTCTATGTGGTAGACTGTATTCATCCTGACCACTGCCTCTATGTGGTAGACTGTATTCATCCTGACCACTGTCTCTATGTGGTAGACTGTATTCATCCTGACCACTGCCTCTATGTGGTAGACTGTATTCATCCTGACCACTGCCTCTATGTGGTAGACTGTATTCATCCTGACCACTGCCTCTATGTGGGTGACTGTATTCATCCTGACCACTGCCTCTATGTGGTAGACTGTATTCATCCTGACCACTGCCTCTATGTGGTAGACTGTATTCATCCTGACCACTGCCTCTATGTGGTAGACTGTATTCATCCTGACCACTGTCTCTATGTGGTAGACTGTATTCATCCTGACCACTGTCTCTATGTGGTAGACTGTATTCATCCTGACCACTGCCTCTATGTGGTAGACTGTATTCATCCTGACCACTGCCTCTATGTGGTAGACTGTATTCATCCTGACCACAGCAGTATAACACTGTCTCTATGTGGTAGACTGTATTCATCCTGACCACTGCCTCTATGTGGTAGACTGTATTCATCCTGACCACTGCCTCTATGTGGTAGACTGTATTCATCCTGACCACAGCAGTATAACACTGTCTCTATGTGGTAGACTGTATTCATCCTGACCACTGCCTCTATGTGGTAGACTGTATTCATCCTGACCACTGCCTCTATGTGGTAGACTGTATTCATCCTGACCACAGCCTCTATGTGGTAGACTGTGTTCATCCTGACCACTGCCTCTATGTGGTAGACTGTATTCATCCTGACCACTGCCTCTATGTGGTAGACTGTATTCATCCTGACCACTGCCTCTATGTGGTAGACTGTATTCATCCTGACCACTGCCTCTATGTGGTAGACTGTATTCATCCTGACCACTGCCTCTATGTGGTAGACTGTATTCATCCTGACCACTGCCTCTATGTGGTAGACTGTATTCATCCTGACCACTGCCTCTATGTGGTAGACTGTATTCATCCTGACCACTGCCTCTATGTGGTAGACTGTATTCCTCCTGACCACTGCCTCTATGTGGTAGACTGTATTCATCCTGACCACTGCCTCTATGTGGTAGACTGTATTCATCCTGACCACAGCAGTATAACACTGTCTCTATGTGGTAGACTGTATTCATCCTGACCACTGCCTCTATGTGGTAGACTGTATTCATCCTGACCACTGCCTCTATGTGGTAGACTGTATTCATCCTGACCACTGCCTCTATGTGGTAGACTGTATTCATCCTGACCACAGCAGTATAACACTGTCTCTATGTGGTAGACTGTATTCATCCTGACCACTGCCTCTATGTGGTAGACTGTATTCATCCTGACCACAGCAGTATAACACTGCCTCTATGTGGTAGACTGTATTCATCCTGACCACTGCCTCTATGTGGTAGACTGTATTCATCCTGACCACTGCCTCTATGTGGTAGACTGTATTCATCCTGACCACTGCCTCTATGTGGTAGACTGTATTCATCCTGACCACTGCCTCTATGTGGTAGACTGTATTCATCCTGACCACAGCAGTATAACACTGCCTCTATGTGGTAGACTGTATTCATCCTGACCACTGCCTCTATGTGGTAGACTGTATTCATCCTGACCACAGCAGTATAACACTGCCTCTATGTGGTAGACTGAACAGCACATACCCTACCCTCTCCCGGGTGGCGCAGCGGTCTAGAGCACCCAGTGCTCGCTGCGCCACCAGATTCTCTGGGTTTCAGGCTCTTTCGCAGCCGGCCACGACCGGGAGGTCCGTGGCACGAAGCACAATTGGCTTAGCGTCGTCAAGCTTAGGGAGGGTTTGGCCGGTAGGGATATGTGGATATTGTAAAATGTAAAGTGGCTGTTCCACTGGATATCATAAGGTGAATGCACCAATTTGTAAGTCGCTCTGGATAAGAGCGTCTGCTAAATGACTTAAATGTAAAATGTAAATGTAAACAGCACATACCCTACCCTCTAAACAGCACCTACCCTACCCTCTAAACAGCACCTACCCTCTAAACAGCCCCTACCCTACCCTCTAAACAGCACCTACCCTACCCTCTAAACAGCACCTACCCTCTAAACAGCCCCTACCCTACCCTCTAAACAGCACCTACTCTACCCTCTAAACAGCACCTACCCTCTAAACAGCACCTACCCTACCCTCTAAACAGCACCTACCCTACCCTCTAAACAGCACCTACCCTACCCTCTAAACAGCACCTACCCTACCCTCTAAACAGCACCTACCCTCTAAACAGCCCCTACCCTACCCTCTAAACCCCTACACTCTAAACAGCACCTACCCTCTAAACAGCCCCTACCCTACCCTCTAAACAGCCCCTACCCTACCCTCTAAACAGCACCTACCCTACCCTCTAAACAGCACCTACCCTCTAAACAGCACCTACCCTCTAAACAGCACCTACCCTCTAAACAGCACCTACCCTCTAAACAGCACCTACCCTCTAAACAGCACCTACCCTCTAAACAGCACCTACCCTCTAAACAGCACCTACCCTACCCTCTAAACAGCACCTACCCTACCCTCTAAACAGCACCTACCCTCTAAACAGCACCTACCCTACCCTCTAAACAGCACCTACCCTCTAAACAGCACCTACCCTCTAAACAGCACCTACCCTACCCTCTAAACAGCACCTACCCTCTAAACAGCCCCTACCCTACCCTCTAAACAGCCCTTACCCTCTAAACAGCACCTACCCTCTAAACAGCACCTACCCTACCCTCTAAACAGCACCTACCCTCTAAACAGCACCTACCCTCTAAACAGCACCTACCCTCTAAACAGCACCTACCCTCTAAACAGCACCTACCCTACCCTCTAAACAGCACCTACCCTCTAAACAGCACCTACCCTCTAAACAGCACCTACTCTACCCTCTAAACAGCACCTACCCTCTAAACAGCACCTACCCTACCCTCTAAACAGCACCTACCCTCTAAACAGCACCTACCCTCTAAACAGCACATACCCTACCCTCTAAACAGCACCTACCCTACCCTCTAAACAGCACCTACTCTACCCTCTAAACAGCACCTACCCTCTAAACAGCACCTACCCTCTAAACAGCACCTACCCTACCCTCTAAACAGCACCTACCCTCTAAACAGCACATACCCTACCCTCTAAACCCCTACACTCTAAACAGCAGAGTGTGTGTGTGTGTGTGTGTGTGTGTGTGTGTGTGTGTGTGTGTGTGTGTGTGTGTGTGTGTGTGTGTGTGTGTGTGTGTGTGTGTGTGTGTGTGAATGTCTCTCTGTAATGTTTTCATAACCTCTCGTGCCAGTGACATAACACTGGTAGAGCCTACGGCAACTTGCGCACCGACAGACAGACCTACAGACACACCGAGGGACAGACCTACAGACACACCGACGGACAGACCAATAGACACACCGAGGGACAGACCTACAGACAGACCGACAGACAGACCGACGGACAGACCGAGGGACAGACCTACAGACACACCGACGGACAGACCGACAGACACACCGAGGGACAGACCTACAGACACACCGACGGACAGACCTACAGACAGACCGACGGACAGACCTACAGACCAGCCACATTGTGAGTTGGGAATTCTTGCGCTACGGACTCTCGCACACAAGTGCTACAACCGATAAACCGGCACTCCTTTATTAACGGGACAGACACCGGGACATATAATGGATGCATTCGAGCTCTCTTGGAACTCAACGGTTTGCTAAACCAAACCCGGGAAACGTCGCGACTCCCGAAGCAGCCCACAGACGCACCGGAGCGTTTTGAACAACCGGGACAAAACAACCGGACAGAAACCCGGGGACGAGAGCAGGCTGGACTCTCGTTCTGAGGAACATTTTCTATAGTACCTTGACTAGACTATTTTCCCTATAAACAAAAGACGTTGAATAGACAGAAGATAGTGTCTCTTTTACGGTGCAGCAGGCTACTTACTGTGTGTGGTTTTACTGAATACAGTCGAGTCTTTCTAGGATGGAGTTGGCATGGATGAAACTACTGCTGCTGTGTTTTAGCTGTTCAGGAGGGATAACTGATTACAACAGGTAATACTGTCATTTAGCTGTTATAATGTGTTAATTTAGCCTTCAGGAGGAGGGATAACTGATTACAACAGGTAATAATGTCCTTTAGCTGTTATAATGTGTTAATTTAGCCTTCAGGAGGAGGGATACCTGATTACAACAGGTAATACTGTCATTTAGCTGTTATATTGTGTTAATTTAGCTGTTCAGGAGGGATAACTGATTACAACAGGTAATACTGTCATTTAGCTGTTATAATGTGTTAATTTAGCCTTCAGGAGGAGGGATAACTGATTACAACAGGTAATAATGTGTTTATTTAGCGTTTTTATTTAACCAGGCAAGTAATTGAGAACACATTATATTTTACAATAATGACCTGAAATATGAATCTAACTCACTTTTCCCTGACTGGTGTTATTGATCGACGGGTGTGTGTTTATAAGGTGTTATTGATCGACTGGAGGGAGGGAGAGAGAGGAGGTGGGAGAGGAGAGGAGGTGGGAGAGGAGAGGAGGAGGGAGGGAGAGGAGGAAGGAGGGAGAGGAGGAAGGAGGGAGAGGAGGGGGAGAGGAGAAGGAGGGAGAGGAGGAGGAAGAGGAGGAGGGAGAGGAGGAAGGAGGGAGAGGAGGAGGGAGGGAGAGGAGGAGGGAGGGAGAGGAGGAGGGAGGGAGAGGAGGAGGGAGGGAGAGGAGGTAGGAGGGAGAGGAGGGAGGGAGGGGAGGAGGAGGGAGGAGAGGAGGAGCGAGGGAGAGGAGGAGGGAGGAGAGGAGGAGCGAGGGAGAGGATTAGGGGGAGGAGGAAGAGGGAAGGGAGGAGGGAGGAGGGGAGGAGGAAGGAGGGAGAGGAGGAGGGAGAGGAGGAGGGAGGGAGAGGAGGGGGGTAGCCTAAAGAAGGAAGGGATGAGGGGATGAGGGGAAGCATATTTTCCCAGTGAATCTAGATATGGATATGAGAGGGGATAGAATGGGAGGTTAGGAGGAGGGAGGGAAGAGAGGATGGAGGAGAGGAGAGAGGGAGCATATTTTCCCAGTGAGAGGGAAAGGAGGGAGAATAGGGGGAGAGGGAGACAGAGAGAAGGGAGGGAAGATGGGGAGGAGAGGAGGTAGGGGGGAGGGAGAGGAGGAGGGAGGGAGGGGAGAGGAAGGAGGGAGGGAGGGGAGGAAGGAGGGAGGGAGAGGAGGGAGGGAGAGGAGGAGGGAGGGAGGGAGGGAGGGAGGGAGAGGAGGTAGGGAGGGAGAGGAGGTAGGGAGGGGAGGAAGGAGGGAGGGAGAGGAGGAGGGAGGGAGAGGAGGAGGGAGGGAGAGGAGGAGGGAGGGAGGAAGGGGAGGAAGGAGGGAGGGAGGGAGGAGGAGGAGGAGGGAGAGGAGGTAGGGAGGGGAGGAAGGAGGGAGGAGGAGGAGGAGGGAGAGGAGGTAGGGAGGGGAGGAAGGAGGGAGGGAGGGGAGGAGGGAGGGAGAGGAGGAGGAGGGAGAGGAGGGAGGGATGGGAGGGAGGGAGGGAGGGGAGGAAGGAGGGAGGGAGGGGGGGGAGGAAGGAGGGAGGGAGAGGAGGAGGGAGGAGGAGGAAGGAGGGAGGGAGGGGAGGAAGGAGGGAGGGAGAGGAGGAGGGAGGGAGAGGAGGGGGGGAGGAAGGAGGGAGGGAGGGAGGGAGAGGAGGAGGGAGGGAGAGGAGGAGGGAGGGAGAGGAGGAGGGAGGGAGAGGAGGAGGGAGAGGAGGAGGGAGGGAGAGGAGGAGGGTAGCCTAAAGAAGGAAGGGATGAGGGGATGAGGGGAAGCATATTTTCCCAGTGAGAGGGAAAGGAGGGAGAATAGGGGGAGAGGGAGACAGAGAGAAGGGAGGGAAGATGGGGAGGAGAGGAGGTAGGGGGGAGGGAGAGGAGGAGGGAGGGAGGGGAGGAAGGAGGGAGGGAGAGGAGGAGGGAGGGAGGGGAGGAAGGAGGGAGGGAGAGGAGGAGGGAGGGAGGGAGAGGAGGAGGGAGGGAGAGGAGGAGGGAGGGAGGGAGAGGAGGAGGGAGGGAGAGGAGGTAGGGAGGGGAGGAAGAGGGAGGGAGAGGAGGAGGAGGGAGGGAGAGGAGGAGAAGGAGGGAGGGAGGGGAGGAAGGAGGGAGGGAGGGAGGGAGGGGAGGAAGGAGGGAGGGAGAGGAGGGAGAGGAGGGAGGGAGGGGAGGACGGAGGGAGGGAGAGGAGGAGGGAGGGAGGGAGAGGAGGAGGGAGGGAGAGGAGGAGGGAGGGAGAGGAGGAGGGAGGGAGAGGAGGAGGGAGGGAGAGGAGGAGGGAGAGGAGGAGGGAGGGAGAGGAGGAGGGTAGCCTAAAGAAGGAAGGGATGAGGGGATGAGGGGAAGCATATTTTCCCAGTGAATCTAGATATGGATATGAGAGGGGATAGAATGGGAGGTTAGGAGGAGGGAGGGAAGAGAGGATGGAGGAGAGGAGAGAGGGAGCATATTTTCCCAGTGAGAGGGAAAGGAGGGAGAATAGGGGGAGAGGGAGACAGAGAGAAGGGAGGGAAGATGGGGAGGAGAGGAGGTAGGGGGGAGGGAGAGGAGGAGGGAGGGAGGGGAGGAAGGAGGGAGGGAGAGGAGGAGGGAGGGAGGGGAGGAAGGAGGGAGGGAGAGGAGGAGAGGAGGAGGGAGGGAGGGAGGGAGGGAGGGAGGGGAGGAAGGAGGGAGGGAGAGGAGGAGGGAGGGAGAGGAGGTAGGGAGGGGAGGAAGGAGGGAGGGAGAGGAGGAGGGAGGGAGAGGAGGAGGGAGGGAGGGAGGGGAGGAAGGAGGGAGGGAGGGAGGGAGGGGAGGAAGGAGGGAGGGAGAGGAGGAGGAGGGAGAGGAGGTAGGGAGGGGAGGAAGGAGGGAGGGAGGGGAGGAAGGAGGGAGGGAGAGGAGGAGGAGGGAGAGGAGGGAGGGAGGGGAGGAAGGAGGGAGGGAGGGGAGGAAGGAGGGAGGGAGAGGAGGAGGGAGGGAGGGAGAGGAGGAGGGGAGGAAGGAGGGAGGGAGGGAGGGAGAGGAGGAGGGAGGGAGAGGAGGGAGGGAGGGAGAGGAGGAGGGAGGGAGAGGAGGAGGGGGAGCATATTTTGCCGGTGAGCCGAGACGTTTTTACATGACAGTTGAGATGTCTAGACGTAAATCATGTCTAAACAGGAACCAGGGAAGAAGATATGTCAGGAGAACACACACACACACACACACACACACACACACACACACACACACACACACACACACACACACACACACACACACACACACACACACACACACACACACACACACACACACACACACACACACACACACACACACACACACTCTGTGCCAAACAGCCAACTACAGAACACCAAGGCTAACATTAGGCATAAGAGACATCAAACATGACCCAGATTCACTATGTGGTTCATAACGACATAACCCTGGATCAAAACACAAGAGAACAGTGATACTACTTTAGAGCAGAGCCCTGTGGGACCCAGCCTTAGTTAAACATAACCCTGGATCAAAACACGAGAGAACAGTGATACTACTTTAGAGCAGAGCCCTGTGGGACCCAGCCTTAGCTAAACATAACTCTGGATCAAAACACAAGAGAATAGTGATAGTAACACTACTTTAGACCAGAGCCCTGTGGGACCCAGCCTTAGTTAAACATAACCCTGGATCAAAACACGAGAGAACAGTGATACTACTTTAGAGCAGAGCCCTGTGGGACCCAGCCTTAGTTAAACATAACTCTGGTTCAAAACACAAGAGAACAGTGATACTACTTTAGACCAGAGCCCTGTGGGACCCAGCCTTAGCTAAACATAACTCTGGATCAAAACACAAGAGAATAGTGATAGTAACACTACTTTAGACCAGAGCCCTGTGGGACCCAGCCTTAGTTAAACACGACTCTGTATAGAACTCATCACACTCAGAGTTCATATTTTAACTTTATATAACAAGGCAAGTCAGTTAAGAACAAATTCATATTTTCAATGACGGCCTACCGGGGAACAGTGGGTTAAATGCCTTGTTCAGGGGAACAGTGGGTTAAATGCCTTGTTCAGGGGAACAGTGGGTTAAATGCCTTGTTCAGGGGCACAGTGGGTTAACTGCCTTGTTCAGGGGCACAGTGGGTTAACTGCCTTGTTCAGGGGCACAGTGGGTTAACTGCCTTGTTCAGGGGAACAGTGGGTTAACTGCCTTGTTCAGGGGAACAGTGGGTTAACTGCCTTGTTCAGGGGAACAGTGGGTTAACTGCCTTGTTCAGGGGCAGAATGACAGATTTTTACCTTGTCAGCTCGGGGATTTGATCTTGCAACCTTCCAGTTACTAGTCTAACGCTCTAACCACTAGGCTACCCTGCCACCCCAAAATTACCTCTCTCTCTGACGTGAGATACGTGGATTCAGATATCGGCTAGCAACCAACGCGTCCGCGGGACTCGACCCTTGTAACCGAGCAACAGACACAGAAACTGGGTTCCAAACCCAACTGGTTTGAGATAGGCTGTTGATGTGACAACTCGGTTCGAAACCCGGGTCTCATACGACACAACAACACTGAGTTAGACCACTGAGGTAAAGCTCAGGCCAGTGTGGTTCACTGTGATTGGCTA
Organism: Salvelinus fontinalis; assembly: GCF_029448725.1. NCBI lineage: Eukaryota > Metazoa > Chordata > Actinopteri > Salmoniformes > Salmonidae > Salvelinus > Salvelinus fontinalis. The sequence goes on from NC_074675.1 coordinate 57,361,197, forward strand.
CTGACTGAAAATGCTGATCTGCGATTGGCTACTGACTGAAGGTGCTGATCTGTGATTGGCTACTGACTGAATGTGCTGATCTGTGATTGGCGACTGGCTGAAGGTGCTGATCTGTGATTGGCTACTGACTGAAGGTGCTGAACTGTGATTGGCTACTGACTGAAGGTGCTGATTGAAGGTACTGACTGAAGGTGCTGATTGGCTACTGACTGAAGGTGCTGATCTGTGATAGGTGGGCGGGCCAGGAGCTGTTGTCCAATGGGCTGTGTCAGTACGGGACCAGGGTGGAGTGCTGCTGGGGCTGGAGAAGGGCTTCCTGGGGGCACTGCCAACGTGAGTACACACACACACACACACACACACACACACACACACACACACACACACACACACACACACACACTTACCTAACGTAGCAGGCGTGGAAAGATGCCTGAGCAAGCCTCCCACTTCCGTTTTTCAGGTGGAATATCTTACTGTGTGTGTGTGTGTGTGTGTGTGTGTGTGTGTGTGTGTGTGTGTGTGTGTGTGTGTGTGTGTGTGTGTGTGTGTGTGTGTGTGTGTGTCAACAGCTCTGTGCCAACAGGAGTGTAAGCATGGAGAGTGTGTCGGACCGGATAAATGCAAGTGCCATCCAGGATACACTGGCAAGACCTGCAATCAAGGTAGGACCGTGTGTGTGTGTGTGTGTGTGTCTGTTTCCCCCTAGCAGGTGTTCCATATCAAAGAGACTCAACCCTCAGAACTTCAGAATATGATTTATCATGGCCTGGAGGAGAGAGGGCGAGTGAGAGAGAGAGGAGAGAGGGCGAGTGAGAGAGAGGGCGAGAGAGAGAGAGGAGAGAGGGTGAGAGAGGAGAGGAGAGGAGAGAGGGCGAGAGAGAGGAGAGAGGAGAGGATAGGAGAGAGGAGAGGATAGGAGAGAGGAGAGGATAGGAGAGAGGAGAGGATAGGAGAGGAGAGGAGAGGAGAGGAGAGGAGAGGAGAGGAGAGGAGAGGAGAGGGGGCGAGAGAGAGGAGAGAGGGCGAGTGAGAGAGAGAGGAGAGAGGCGAGGAGAGGAGACAGGGCGAGAGAGAGAGAGGAGAGGTGAGAGGGCGAGTGAGAGAGGAGAGGAGAGAGGGCGAGAGAGAGAGGAGAGAGGGTGAGAGAGAGAGGAGAGAGGGCGAGAGAGAGAGGAGAGAGGGCGAGAGAGAGAGGAGAGAGGGCGAGTGAGAGAGAGGGGAGAGAGGCGAGGAGAGGAGACAGGGCGAGAGAGAGGAGAGGTGAGAGGGCGAAAGAGAGAGAGGAGAGAGGGCGAGTGAGAGAGGAGAGGAGAGAGGCGAGGAGAGGAGACAGGGCGAGAGAGAGAGAGAGAGAGGAGAGAGGGCGAGAGAGAGAGGAGAGAGGAGAGAGGGTGAGTGAGAGAGGAGAGGAGAGAGGGCGAGAGAGAGAGGAGAGGAGAGGAGAGGAGAGAGGGCGAGTGAGAGAGGAGAGGAGAGAGGGTGAGTGAGAGGAGAGGAGAGAGGGTGAGTGAGAGAGGAGAGGAGAGAGGGTGAGTGAGAGAGGAGAGGAGAGAGGGCGAGAGAGAGGAGAGGAGAGAGGGTGAGTGAGAGAGGAGAGGAGAGAGGGTGAGTGAGAGAGGAGAGGAGAGAGGGTGAGTGAGAGAGGAGAGGAGAGAGGGTGAGTGAGAGAGGAGAGGAGAGAGGGCGAGAGAGAGAGGAGAGGAGAGAGGGCGAGAGAGAGAGGAGAGGAGAGAGGGCGAGTGGGAGAGGAGAGAGGGCGAGTGAGAGAGGAGAGGAGAGAGGGCGAGTGAGAGAGGAGAGGAGAGAGGGCGAGTGAGAGAGGAGAGGAGAGAGGGTGAGTGAGAGAGGAGAGGAGAGAGGGTGAGTGAGAGAGGAGAGGAGAGAGGGTGAGTGAGAGAGGAGAGGAGAGAGGGCGAGTGAGAGAGGAGAGGAGAGAGGGCGAGAGAGAGAGAGGAGAGAGGGCGAGAGAGAGAGAGAAGAGAGGGTGAGTGAGAGAGGAGAGGAGAGAGGGCGAGAGAGAGAGAGGAGAGAGGGCGAGTGAGAGAGAGGGGAGAAAGAAGGCAGTTAACTTAGAATGAGAATTTTAGGGAGAGAGATTTAGAGAGTGGAGGAAGTTGGAAGGAGAGAGGCTGTTAATGAATGTAGAACGGTAGTAGTTAGTAAAACAGAGAGAGGCTGGTAATGAATGTTGAACAGGAAGTAGTTAGTAAAACAGAGAGAGGCTGGTAATGAATGTTGAACAGGAAGTAGTTAGTAAAACAGAGAGAGGCTGTTAATGAATGTAGAACGGTAGTAGTTAGTAAAACAGAGAGAGGCTGTTAATGAATGTTGAACAGGAAGTTAGTAAAACAGAGAGAGGCTGTTAATGAATGTAGAACGGTAGTAGTTAGTAAAACAGAGAGAGGCTGTTAATGAATGTTGAACAGGAAGTTAGTAAAACAGAGAGAGGCTGTTAATGAATGTTGAACAGGAAGTTAGTAAAACAGAGAGAGGCTGTTAAAGAATGTTGAACAGGAAGTAGTTAGTAAAACAGAGAGAGGCTGTTAATGATTGTAGAACAGGAAGTAGTTAGTAAAACAGAGAGAGGCTGTTAATGAATGTAGAACAGGAAGTTATAAAAACAGAGAGAGGCTGTTAATGAATGTAGAACAGGAAGTTATAAAAACAGAGAGAGGCTGTTAATGAATGTAGAACAGGAAGTTATAAAAACAGAGAGAGGCTGTTAATGAATGTAGAACAGGAAGTTATAAAAACAGAGAGAGGCTGTTAATGAATGTAGAACAGGAAGTTAGTAAAACAGAGAGAGGCTGTTTGTAACGGCAGTCCTCCTCCTCTTCATCTGAAGAGGAGGAGTATTGAGGGAACCAAGGCGCAGCGTAGTGAAATGACATATTTTATTAACGAAACACGAACTTGATTAAACTAACAAAAACAACAAACGGTGTAGACAGACCTAGACGACGTACTTACATAAAACAAGAAAACGCACGAATAGGAACATAGGCTACACAAACCGAACAAACCGTAAACAGTCCCGCGTGGTGTACAGACACAGACACGGAAGACAATCACCCACAACGAACACTGTGACAACGCCTACCTAAATATGACTCTTAATTAGAGGAACGCCAAACACCTGCCTCTAATTAAGAGCCATACCAGGCAACCCAAAAACCAACACAGAAACAGAAAACATAGAATGCCCACCCAACCTCACGTCCTGACCAACTAACACACATTAACTAACAGAAATAGGTCAGGAACGTGACATAACCCCCCCCATAAGGTGCGAACACCGGGCGCACCAGCACAAAGTCTAGGGGAGGGTCTGGGTGGACATCTGACCACGGTGGTGGCTCAGGCTCCGGGCGAGGTCCCCACCCCACCATAATCCATCCTAGCCTCCATCTCCCCCTAAGAATGTCCACCCTCATTTTACCCCCACAAAATCCCCTTAGTAACATCAATGACAGGGACAGCACCGGGACAGAGAGATAGATCAAGACCGAGGGATAGCACAAGACAGAGGGATAGATCAGAATCAAGAGGTAGATCAAGATAGAGAGGGAGATCATGATAGAAGGGCAACTCCGGACTGAAAGGCAGCTCCGGACAGAGAGTCAGCTCTGGACTGAGGGGCAGTTCTGGGTATATAGCCGTTTCTGGCTGAAGGGCAGCTCATGGCTGACTGACGAATCTGGACGCTCATGGCAGGCTGACGGCTCTCGACGCTCATGGCTGGCTGACGGCTCTCGACGCTCATGGCTGGCTGACGGCTCTCGACGCTCATGGCTGGCTGACAGCTCTCGACGCTCATGGCTGGCTGACGGCTCTCGACGCTCATGGCAGGCTGACGGCTCTCGACGCTCATGGCAGGCTGACGGCTCTCGACGCTCATGGCAGGCTGACGGCTCTCGACGCTCATGGCAGGTTGACGGCTCTGGACGCTCATGGCTCTCTGACGGCTCTGGCCGCTCATGGCTCGCTGGCGGCTCTGGCAGATCCTGTCTGGTTGGCGGCTCTGGCAGATCCTGTCTGGTTGGCGGCTCTGGCAGATCCTGTCTGGTTGGCGGCTCTGGCAGATCCTGTCTGGTTGGCGGCTCTGGCAGATCCTGTCTGACGGACGGCTCTAGCGGCTCCTGTCTGGCGGGCGGCTCTAGCGGCTCCTGTCTGGCGGACGGCTCTGTAGGCTCATGGCAGACGGGCGGCTTTGCAGGCTCATGGCAGACGGGCGGCTTTGCAGGCTCATTGCAGACGGATGGCTCAGACGGCGCTGGGGAGACGGATGGCTCAGATGGCGCTGGGGAGACGGATGGCTCAGATGGCGCTGGGGAGACGGATGGCTCAGATGGCGCTGGGGAGACGGATGGCTCAGATGGCGCTGGTGAGACGGATGGCTCAGATGGCGCTGGGGAGACGGATGGCTCTGGCCGGATAAGGCGCACTGTAGACCTGGTGCGTGGTGCCGGAACTGGAGGCACCGGGCTAAGGACACGCACCTTCATACTAGTGCGGGGAGCAGGGACAGGGCACACTGTACTCTCAAAGCCCACTCTATACCTGGTGCGTGGTACCGGCACTGGTGACACCGGGCTGAGGACAAGCACATCAGGATTAGTAGGGGGAGAAGAAACAGTGTGTACAGGGCTCTGGAGACGCACAGGAGGCTTAGTGCGTGGTGCCGGAACTGGAGGCACCGAACTGGATACACGCACTACAGGGAGAGTGCGTGGAGGAGGAACAGGGCTCAGGAGACGCACTGGTAGCCTAGTGCGTAGTGTAGGCACTGTAGGTACTAGGCTGGGGCGGGGAGGTGGCGCCGGAAATACCGGACCGTGCAGGCGTACTGGCTCTCTTGAGCATTGAGCCTGCCCAACCTTACCTGGTTGAATGCTCCTGGTCGCCCGACCAGTGCGGGGAGGTGGAATAACCCGCACCGGGCTATGTAGGCGAACCGGGGAAACCATGCGTAAGGCAGGTGCCATGTATGCCGGCCCGAGGAGACGCACTGGAGACCAGAGGCGTTGAGCCGGCCTCATGACACCTGGCTCAATACCCAATCTAGCCCTACCAGTGCGGGGAGGTGGAATAACCCGCACTGGGCTATGCACTCGTACAGGAGACACCGTGCGCTCTACTGCGTAACATGGCGCCTGCCCGTACTCCCGCTCTCCATGGTAAGCCTGGGAAGTGGGCGCAGGTCTCCTACCTGCCCTTGGCCCACTACCTCTTAGCCCCCCCCCAAGAAATTTTTGGGTGTTACTCACGGGCTTTTTGGGCTTCCGTGCAAGACGTGTTCCCTCATAACTCCGGTTCCTCTCTCTCTTTTTCTCCACTCTCCGAGCTGCCTCCAGCTGTTCCCATGGACGGTGATTCACTTTAGCCCATGGTCCTTCTCCGTTAAATATTTGCTCCCAACTCCACAAGTCCTGTATACTTCCCCGTTGCTCCAAATTACGCTGCTTGGTTCTGGATTCTTGGTGGGTGATTCTGTAACGGCAGTCCTCCTCCTCTTCATCTGAAGAGGAGGAGTATTGAGGGAACCAAGGCGCAGCGTAGTGAAATGACATATTTTATTAGCGAAACACGAACTTGATTAAACTAACAAAAACAACAAACGGTGTAGACAGACCTAGACGACGTACTTACATAAAACAAGAAAACGCACGAATAGGAACATAGGCTACACAAACCGAACAAACCGTAAACAGTCCTGCGTGGTGTACAGACACAGACACGGAAGACAATCACCCACAACGAACACTGTGACAACGCCTACCTAAATATGACTCTTAATTAGAGGAACGCCAAACACCTGCCTCTAATTAAGAGCCATACCAGGCAACCCAAAAACCAACACAGAAACAGAAAACATAGAATGCCCACCCAACCTCACGTCCTGACCAACTAACACACATAAACTAACAGAAATAGGTCAGGAACGTGACACTGTTAATGAATGTTGAACAGGAAGTTATAAAAACAGAGAGAGGCTGTTAATGAATGTAGAACAGGAAGTTATAAAAACAGAGAGAGGCTGTTAATGAATGTAGAACAGGAAGTTATAAAAACAGAAAGGAGTAAAGAGGAAAGGATTGGATTTTTTATTCAAGTTTTCATTTGAACCTTTATTTTGAAGGAAGGCATATTGAGGCCCAGGTCTCTTTAGAATACAATATAAAAATACACACAAAAAATATATTATAATAAATTCCTCCACAAATCAATACTTTAAAATGAACGGCACCACAACATTCACTTTGATTAATAATATCACCTTAATCAATAATAATAATAATAATATCACCATAATCAATAATAATAATAATAATATCACCATAATCAATAATATAATAACAATATCACCATAATCAATAATAATAATAATATCACCATAATCAATAATAATAATAATATTAATATCACCATAATCAATAATAATAATAATATTAATATCACCATAATCAATAATAATAATAATAATATCACCACAATCAATAATATTATAATAATATCACCATAATCAATAATATTATAATAGTATCACCATAATCAATAATAATTGATTATTATTAATAATAATAATAATATCACCATAATCAATAATAATAATATAATAATAATATCACCATAATCAATAATAATAATAATAATATCACCATAATCAATAATAATAATAATAATATCACCATAATCAATAATAATAATAATAATATCACCATAATCAATAATAATATAATATCACCATAATCAATAATATTATAATAATATCACCATAATCAATAATAATAATAATAATAATAATATCACCATAATCAATAATAATAATATCACCATAATAAACAATAGATAAAAGGGGGTTCAATGTAAATGGTCCGGTGGCCATTTTATTAATTGTTCAGCAGTCTTATGGCTCGGGGGGTAGAAGCTGTTCAGCAGTCTTATGGCTCGAGGGGTAGAAGCTGTTCAGCAGTCTAATGGCTCGGGGGGGTAGAAGCTGTTCAGGAGTCTGATGGCTCGGGGGGTAGAAGCTGTTCAGCAGTCTTATGGCTCGGGGGGTAGAAGCTGTTCAGCAGTCTGATGGCTCGGGGGGTAGAAGCTGTTCAGCAGTCTTATGGCTCGGAGGTAGAAGCTGTTCAGGAGCCTTTTGGTTCTAGACTTGGCGCTCCGGTACCGCTTGCCATGTGGTAGCAGAGAGAACAGTCTAGGACTTGGGTGACTGGAGTCTTTGACAATTTTTTGGGGCCTTTCTCTGACACCGCCTGGTATAGAGGTCCTGGATAGCAGGAAGCTTGGCCCCAGTGATGTACTGGGCCGTACGCACTACCCTCTGTAGCGCCTTGCGGTCGGATGCCGAGCAGTTGGCATACCAGGCGGAAATGCAACCGGCCAGGATGCTCTCAATGGTGCAGCTCTAGAACTTTTTGAGGATCTGGGGATCCATGCCAAATCTTTTCAGTCTTTCCACCCTTTCCACCTGGGGGCGGCCCATCAGGAAGTCCAGGATCCAGTTGCAGAGGGAGGTGTTTAGTCTCAGGGTCCTTAGCTTATTGATGAGTTTTGAGGGCACTATGGTGTTGAACGCTGAGCTGTAGTCAATCAATAGCATTCTCACATAGGTGTTCCATTTGTCCAGGTGGGAAAGGGCAATGTGGAGTGCAATTGAGATTGCGTCATCTGTGGATCTGTTGTGGCGGTATGCAAATTGGAGTGGGTCTAGGGTTTCTGGGATGATGGTGTTGATGTGAGCCATGACCAGCCTTTCAAAGCACTTCATGGCTACCGACGTGAGTGCTACGGGTCGGTAGTCATTTAGGCAGGTTACCTTCGCTTTCTTGGGCACAGGGATGGTCTATTTGAAACATGTAGGTATTACAGATTCGGTCAGGTGAGAGGTTGAAAATGTCAGTGAAGTCACTTGTGAATGTTGACCTGTTTAAAGGTTTTGCTCACAGCGGCTACGGAGAGCGTGATCACACGGTCGTCCGGAACAGCTGGTGCTCTCATGCATGCTTCAGTGTTGCTTGCCTCGAAGCATAAAAGGCATTTAGCTCATCTGGTAGCCTCGCATCGCGGCTGTGTTTCTCTTTGTAGTCCGTAATAGTTTTCAAGCCCTGCCACATCCAACGAGCGTCAGAGCCGGTGTAGTAGGATTCAATCTTTGTCCTGTATTGATGCTTTGCCTGTTTGATGGTTCGTCAGAGGGCATATCGGGATTTCTTATACGTGATTTCGTATAAGCGGCAGCTCTATCTTTTAGCTCGGTACGGATGTTGCTTGTAATCCATGGCTTCTGGTTGGGATATGTACGTATTGTTACTGTGGGGACAACGTCATCGATGCACTTATTGATGAAGCCAGTGACTGAGGTGGTATATTCCTCAATGCCATCGGAAGAATCCCGGAACATATTCCAGTCTGTGCTAGCATAACAGTCCTGTAGCTTAGCATCCGCATCATCTGACCACTTCCATATTGAGCGAGTCACTGGTACTTCCTGCTTTCGTTTTTGCTGGTCAGCAGGAATCAGGAGGATAGAATTATGGTCAGATTTGCCAAATGGAGGGTGAGGGAGAGCTTTGTACACGTCTCTGTGTGTGGAGTACAGGTGGTCCAGGGTTCTTTTCCCCCTCTGGTTGCACATGTGACATGCTGGTAGAAATGAGGTAAAACGAATTTCAGTTCCCCTGCATTAAAGTCCCCGGCCACTAGGAGCGCCACTTCTGGATGAGAATTTTCTTGTTTACTTATGGTCTTATACAGCTGGTTGAGTCTGATATTATACAGCTGGTTGAGTCTGGCCTTACACAGCTGGTTGAGTCTGGTCTTATACAGCTAGTTGAGTCTGGCCTTATACAGCTGGTTGAGTCTGGCCTTACACAGCTGTTGAGTCTGGCCTTATACAGCTAGTTGAGTCTGGCCTTACACAGCTGGTTGAGTCTGGTCTTACACAGCTGGTTGAGTCTGGTCTTACACAGCTAGTTGAGTCTGGCCTTACACAGCTGGTTGAGTCTGGTCTTATACAGCTGGTTGAGTCTGGTCTTATACAGCTAGTTGAGTCTGGTCTTACACAGCTGGTTGAGTCTGGTCTTATACAGCTAGTTGAGTCTGGCCTTACACAGCTGGTTGAGTCTGGTCTTATACAGCTAGTTGAGTCTGGTCTTATACAGCTGGTTGAGTCTGGTCTTATACAGCTAGTTGAGTCTGGTCTTATACAGCTAGTTGAGTCTGGTCTTATGCAGCTGGTTGAGTCTGGTCTTATACAGCTAGTTGAGTCTGGTCTTATACAGCTAGTTGAGTCTGGTCTTATGCAGCTAGTTGAGTCTGGTCTTATACAGCTAGTTGAGTCTGGTCTTATACAGCTACTTGAGTCTGGTCTTACACAGCTAGTTGAGTCTGGTCTTATACAGCTAGTTGAGTCTGGCCTTATACAGCTAGTTGAGTCTGGCCTTATACAGCTGGTTGAGTCTGGACTTAGTGTCAGCATTGGTTTATGGTGGTAAATAGACAGCTACGAAAAATATAGATGAGAACTCTCTTGGTAGATAGTATGGTCTACAGCTTATCATGAGGTACTCTACCTCAGGCGAGCAATACCTCGAGGCTTCCTTAATATTAGGCATCGCGCACCAGCTGTTATTGACAAATAGACACACCCCCACCCCTCGTCTTGTCAGACGTAGCTGTTCTGTCGATGGAAAACCCGGCCAGAGGTAGTGTCTCTGTTCTGCCGGTGCATTGAAAATCCCTCCAGCTCTATATTATTATATTACCAACTGTATGTTATCCATGTTGTCGTTCAGCCACGACCCGGTGAAACATAAGATATTACAGTTTTTAATGTCCCGTTGGTAGGATAGTCTCGAACAGAACTCATCCAGTTTATTCTCCAATGATTGCACGTTGGCTAATAGAACGGATAATAGAGGCAGGATAACCACTCGCCGACGAATTCTCACCCAGACCTCCGCCCCCTGTACCTCCGTCTTTTCTTCATGTGAATGACGGGATTTGGGCCTGGTCTCGGAGTAGCAGTATATCCTTCGCGTCGGACTCATTAAAGAAAAACTCTTTGTCCAGTTTGAGGTGAATAATCACTGTTCTGATATCCAGAAGCTCTTTTCGAGAGACGGCAGCAGCAACATTATGTACAAAATAAGTTACAGACAAAGGTGGAAAAACAAAGCACAATTGGTTAGGAGCCCATGAAAAGGCAGTCCTCCCCTCGGGTGCCATTATTAACCAGCTCATCTATATGTTTTTTAAACATCAAATCCATATCAATCCAAATGCTTCAGGACTTCGGAAAACGCGTTCCATTGGAGAACATTCATCTGAAACATTCTCATGGCTGAACTGACGACTGAAGTCAGCCTGCAGGCGCCCGGCCCGCCACAAGGAGTCGCAATGAGCCAAGTAAAGCCCAATTGTGCGCCGCATTATGAGACTCCAGGTCACGGCCGGTTGTGACACAGCCTGGGACCGAACCCGGGTCTGTAGTGACAACCGGGTCTGTAGTGACGCCTTAGACCGCTGCGCCACAGCAGGAGGCACCAAACCTTAATCCTTAACCAATTGGAATTGATGCCTGAAGTTGTTTCTGTGAATCTAAAACGTCTTGCGCTCCTGTGGGAACTGTGACGTCGCCAGGGCAACGGTGAGCGCTATTACCATCAAGTAGGCTTGGGTTTTGCTACGGTGTTGTGGACGAGGTTGGTGGATGGGTGGATTCCGCAAGTTCCAGTTCTGAGGGTCCTGTCTTCAATCCCAGTCGTTTTTGCAACATTCAACATTTGAAGTTGAAACTCTGAAAACATTTGTAATACTGCAGTGAGAGCCATGCCTGTTAAAACCTCTAACGCCTCACAAACCCGGATCCGGGATCCCCCCCATCAAAAAAGCTGACTAGCATAGCCTAGCCTAAAGCCACAGGGATATCATATAATAAAATGTTAATGAAATCACAAGTCCAAGACACCAAATGAAAGATACACATCTTGTGAATCCAGCCATCATTTCTGATTTTTAAAATGTTTTACAGGGAAGACAATATGTAAATCTATTAGCTAACCACGATAGCAAAAGACACAACTTTTTTTTGTCCACCATTTTATTCCTGCATAGGTAGCTATCACAATTTCGACCAAATAAAGATATTGTCACGTTCCTGACCTATTTATGTTAGTTTTTGTGTGTTAGTTGGTCAGGACGTGAGGTTGGGTGGGCATTCTATGTTATCTGTTTCTATGTTGGTTTCGGTTTGCCTGGTATGGCTCTTGATTAGAGGCAGGTGGTTTGCGTTTGCCTCTAATTAAGAGTCATATTTAGGTAGGGCATTCTCACTGTTTGTTTGTGGGTGATTGTCTCCTGTGTCTGTATGTATGTTCGTACCACATAGGACTGTAGCGTTTGTTTGTTTCGTTTCGATGTCGTCTGTTTTCCTGTACGTAAGTTTATGTTTAGTTATGTAAGTTTATGTTCAGGTTGCGTCAACGTCGTTTTGTTATTTTGTAAGCTTGTTAAAGTGTTTTGTTTCGTTTCGTGTTGCCATCATATTTTATAATAAAGATGGCTTATTTCCCTAAGCCTGAGTTTTGGTCTGAGGATCCTTCTCTCCTCACCTCGTCCGAGGATGAGGAGAGCGTCACTCGTTACAGAATCACCCACCAACACGCTAAGACCAAGCGGCAAGGGAAAACGAAACGGAGTAAGGGACAGGAGAGAAAGGAGCAATGGACATGGGACGATGTTTTGGATGGAAAGGGTTGCTACACTTGGGAGGAGATCCTGGCTGGGAGGGATCGCCTCCCATGGGAACAGGTGGAGGCATTGAGGAGAGCAGAGGCTACCTGGGAGAGGAACCGGAGCTATGAGGGAACGCGTCTGGCACGGAAGCCGAAAAAGCCCGTAAGTAATTCCCAAAAATTTCTTGGGGGGGGGGCTAGGAGATAGTGGGCCAAGGGCAGGTAGGAGACCTGCGCCCACTTCCCAGGCTTACCGTGGAGAGCGGGAGTACGGGCAGGCGCCGTGTTACGCAGTAGAGCGCACGGTGTCTCCTGTACGAGTGCATAGCCCGGTGCGGGTTATTCCACCTCCCCGCACTGGGAGGGCTAGATTGGGTATTGAGCCAGGTGTCATGAGGCCGGCTCAACGCGTCTGGTCTCCAGTGCGTCTCCTCGGGCCGGCATACATGGCACCGGCCTTACGCATGGTTTCTCCGGTTCGCCTACATAGGCCGGTGCGGGTTATTCCACCTCCCCGCACTGGTCGGGCAACCGGGAGCATTCAACCAGGTAAGGTCGGGCAGGCTCAATGCTCAAGAGAGCCAGTACGCCTCCACGGTCCGGTATTTCCGGCACCACCTCCCCGCCCCAGCCTAGTACCTACAGTGTATACACTACGCACTAGGCTACCAGTGCGTATCCTGAGCCCTGTTCCTCCTCCACGCACTCTCCCTGTAGTGCGTGTATCTAGCCCGGTGCCTCCAGTTCCGGCCCCACGCACTAAGCTACCAGTGCGTCTCCAGAGCCCTGAACCCACTGTATCTTCTCCCCCTACTAATCCTGATGTGCTTGTCCTCAGCCCGGTGTCACCAGTGCCGGTACCACGCATCAGGGATAGAGTAGGCTTTGAGAATACAGTGTGCCCTGTCCCTGCTCCCCGCACTAGTAGGAAGGTGCTTGTCATTAGCACGGTGCCTCCAGTTCCGGCACCACGCACCAGGTCTACAGTGCGCCATATCCGGCCAGAGCCATCCGTCTCCCCAGCGCCATCTGAGCCATCCGTCTCCCCAGCGCCATCTGAGCCATCCGTCTCCCCAGCGCCATCTGAGCCATCCGTCTCCCCAGCGCCATCTGAGCCATCCGTCTCCCCAGCGCCATCTGAGCCATCCGTCTGCCATGAGCCTGCAAAGCCGCCCGTCTGCCATGAGCCTGCAAAGCCGCCCGTCTGCCATGAGCCTACAGAGCCGTCAGCCAGACAGGAGCCGCTAGAGCCGTCAGCCAGACAGGAGCCGCTAGAGCCGTCAGCCAGACAGGATCTGCCAGAGCCGCCAACCAGACAGGATCTGCCAGAGCCGCCAACCAGACAGGATCTGCCAGAGCCGCCAACCAGACAGGATCTGCCAGAGCCGCCAACCAGACAGGATCTGCCAGAGCCGCCAACCAGACAGGATCTGCCAGAGCCGCCAGCGAGCCATGAGCAGCCAGAGCCGTCAGAGAGCCATGAGCAGCCAGAGCCGTCAGAGAGCCATGAGCAGCCAGAGCCGTCAGAGAGCCATGAGCAGCCAGAGCCGTCAGAGCGCCATGAGCAGCCAGAGCCGTCAGCCTGCCATGAGCGTCGAGAGCCGTCAGCCTGCCATGAGCGTCGAGAGCCGTCAGCCTGCCATGAGCGTCGAGAGCCGTCAGCCTGCCATGAGCGTCGAGAGCCGTCAGCCTGCCATGAGCGTCGAGAGCCGTCAGCCTGTCATGAGCTTCGAGAGCCGTCAGCCTGCCATGAGCGTCGAGAGCCGTCAGCCAGCCATGAGCATCGAGATTCGTCAGTCAGCCATGAGCTGTCCTTCAGCCTGAAAAGGCTGGATACCCAGAACTGCCCATCAGTCCAGAGCTGTCTCTCTGTCCGGAGCTGCCTTTCAGTCCGGAGTTGCCCCTCTATCCTGATCTCCCTCTCTATCTTTATCTACCTCTATAGTCTTATCTATCCCTCTGTCTTGGTTTATCTCTCTGTCCAGGTATTGTCATTATTAGATATGTTATTAGGAGGATTTTGTGGGGGAAGTAAGAGGGTGGACATTCTTGAAGGGAGGGGGGTAGGATGGATTATGGTGGGGTGGGAACCGCGCCCGGAGCCTGAGCCACCACCGTGGTTAGATGCCCACCCAGACCCTCCCCTAGACTTTGTGCTGGTGCGTCCGGAGTTCGCACCTTGTGGGGGGGGTACTGTCACGTTCCTGACCTATTTATGTTAGTTTTTGTGTGTTAGTTGGTCAGGACGTGAGGTTGGGTGGGCATTCTATGTTATCTGTTTCTATGTTGGTTTCGGTTTGCCTGGTATGGCTCTTGATTAGAGGCAGGTGGTTTGCGTTTGCCTCTAATTAAGAGTCATATTTAGGTAGGGCATTCTCACTGTTTGTTTGTGGGTGATTGTCTCCTGTGTCTGTATGTATGTTCGTACCACATAGGACTGTAGCGTTTGTTTGTTTCGTTTCGATGTCGTCTGTTTTCCTGTACGTAAGTTTATGTTTAGTTATGTAAGTTTATGTTCAGGTTGCGTCAACGTCGTTTTGTTATTTTGTAAGCTTGTTAAAGTGTTTTGTTTCGTTTCGTGTTGCCATCATATTTTATAATAAAGATGGCTTATTTCCCTAAGCCTGCGTTTTGGTCTGAGGATCCTTCTCTCCTCACCTCATCCGAGGATGAGGAGAGCGACACCCGTTACAGATATAAATAGCCACTAACCAAGAAACAACTTCCTCAGATGACAGTCTGATAACATATTTATTGTATAGCATATGTTTTGTTAGAAAAATGTGCATATTTCAGGTATAAATCATAGTTTACCATTGCAGCAACCATCACAACTCTCACCAAAGCGACTAGAATAACTACAGAGACCATCGTGTATTAGCTAATTATTCATCATAAAACATTTCTTAAAAATACACAGCGTACAGCAGATGAAAGACACAGATCTTATGAATCCAGACAATATTTCAGATTTTCTATATGTTTTACAGCAAAAACACAATATAGCGTTATATTAGCTTACCACAATAGCAAACATCACAACAGCATTGATTCAAGCAAAAAATAGCGATAACGTATAAACCACCAAAATATATAAATTTTTTCACTAACCTTCTCAGAATTCTTCAGATGACAGTCCTATAACAT
>NC_074675.1:57381090-57448890 GCF_029448725.1 Salvelinus fontinalis
GTAAACTCTAACCCTAGGAAACTCTAATCCCAGTAAACTCTAACCCTAGGAAACTCTAATCCCAGTAAACTCTAACCCAGTAAACTCTAACCCAGTAAACTCTAACCCTAGGAAACTCTAATCCCAGTAAACTCTAATCCCAGTAAACTCTAACCCTAGGAAACTCTAATCCCAGTAAACTCTAACCCAGGAAACTCTAACCCCAGGAAACTCTAATCCTAGTAAACTCTAATCCTAGGAAACTCTAACCCAGTAAACTCTAACCCAGTAAACTCTAACCCTAGTAAACTCTAACCCCAGGAAACTCTAACCCCAGGAAACTCTAATCCTAGTAAACTCTAATCCTAGTAAACTCTAACCCCAGTAAACTCTAACCCCAGGAAACTCTAACCCAGTAAACTCTAACCCAGTAAACTCTAACCCTAGTAAACTCTAACCCCAGGAAACTCTAACCCCAGGAAACTCTAACCCAGTAAACTCTAACCCAGTAAACTCTAAACCAGTAAACTCTAACCCAGTAAACTCTAACCCTAGTAAACTCTAACCCTAGGAAACTCTAACCCAGTAAACTCTAACCCTAGTAAACTCTAACCCTTGGAAACTCTAACCCTAGTAAACTCTAACCCTTGGAAACTCTAATCCTAGGAAACTCTAACCCTAGGAAATTCTAACCCTAGGAAACTCTAACCCAGTAAACTCTAACCCTAGGAAACTCTAACCCTAGGAAACTCTAACCCTAGGAAACTCTAACCCAGTAAACTCTAACCCTAGGAAACTCTAACCCTAGGAAACTCTAACCCTAGGAAACTCTAACCCAGTAAACTCTAACCCTAGGAAACTCTAACCCTAGGAAACTCTAACCCAGTAAACTCTAACCCTAGGAAACTCTAACCCTAGGAAACTCTAACCCTAGGAAACTCTAACCCTAGGAAACTCTAACCCTAGGAAACTCTAACCCTAGGAAACTCTAACCTAAGGAAACTATTTACCACCCCCTCCCTCCTTAATCCTCCACCCCCTCCCTCCTTCCTCTCTGCGGACGATTTTGTCAACAACTTTGAAAAAAAGGTTGAGGACATCCGCTCCTCATTCACTCAGCCTATTGAGTCCACTGGCATCACTCATTCACTCAGCCTATTGAATCCACTGGCCTCACTCATTCACTCAGCCTATTGAATCCACTGGCCTCACTCATTCACTCAGCCTATTGAGTCCACTGGCCTCACTCATTCACTCAGCCTATTGAGTCCACTGGCCTCACTCATTCACTCAGCCTATTGAGTCCACTGGCCTCTCTCATTCACTCAGCCTATTGAGTCCACTGGCCTCACTCATTCACTCAGCCTATTGAGTCCACTGGCATCACTCATTCACTCAGCCTATTGAGTCGACAGGTCTCACTCATTCACTCAGCCTATTGAGTCCACTGGCCTCACTCATTCACTCAGCCTATTGAGTCCACTGGCATCACTCACACACAACTACCCTACACCTTGACCTCTGCCTCTGGTTAGAGTTTACTAGGATTAGAGTTTCCTAGGGTTAGAGTTTACTAGGATTAGAGTTTCCTAGGGTTAGAGTTTACTAGGATTAGAGTTTCCTAGGGTTAGAGTTTCCAAGGATTAGAGTTTCCAAGGATTAGAGTTTACTCTTCTCTCTATATACCAAGTCTCTCAGCTCTGTCGTATCCTCACATGGTCTCTCCTATCACTGCTATGAGGATGACACTCAACTGCTTTTCTCCTTCCCCACTTCTGATACAAAGGTGGCGACATGCATCTCTGCGTGCCTGGCAGATATCTCAGCTTGGATGTCGGCCCACCAACTCAAGCTCAACCTGGACAAGACGGAGCTGCTCCCAGGGACCGGAAGACAACTCTAGGACGTCTCCATCACGGTTGACAACTCCACAGTGTCCCCGTCCCAGAGTGCAAGGAACCTTGGCGTGACCCTGACCAACACCCTGTCGTTCTCTGCAAACATCAAAGCAGTGACTTGCTCCTGCAGATTCGTGCTCTACAACATCCGTAGAGTTCTACCCTTCCTCACACAGGAAGAAGAACATCCGTAGAGTACGACCCTACCTCACTCAGGAAGAGGAACATCCGTAGAGTACGACCCTACCTCACACAGGAAGAGGAATATCCGTAGAGTACGACCCTACCTCACACAGGAAGAGGAACATCCGTAGAGTACGACCCTATCTCACACAGGAAGAGGAACATCCGTAGAGTACGACCCTACCTCACACAGGAAGAGGAATATCCGTAGAGTACGACCCTACCTCACACAGGAAGAGGAACATCCGTAGAGTACGACCCTATCTCACACAGGAAGAGGAACATCCGTAGAGTACGACCCTACCTCACACAGGAAGAGGAACATCCGTAGAGTACGACCCTATCTCACACAGGAAGAGGAACATCCGTAGAGTACGACCCTACCTCACTCAGGAAGAGGCGCAGGTCCTAGTCCAGACTCTTGTACTCTCCTGTCTGGACTACTGCAACTCACTGTTGGCTGGGCTCCCCCCTTGTGCCATCAAAACCCTGCATCTTACCCAGAACGCCGCAGCAAGCCTGGTATTCAACCTTCCCAAGTTCTCCCATGTCACCCCGCTCCTCCTCACACTCCACTGGCTTCCAGTCGAAGCTCTCATCCACTACCAGACCATGGTGTTTACCTACGGAGCAGGAACTGTCCCTCCCTACCTTCAGGCTATGGTTAAACCCTACACTCCAACCCATCCACTACCAGACCATGGTGTTTACCTACGGAGCAGGAACTGTCCCTCCCTACCTTCAGGCTATGGTTGAACCCTACACTCCAACCCATCCACTACCAGACCATGGTGTTTACCTACGGAGCAGGAACTGTCCCTCCCTACCTTCAGGCTATGGTTGAACCCTACACTCCAACCCATCCACTACCAGACCATGGTGTTTACCTACGGAGCAGGAACTGCCCCTCCCTACCTTCAGGCTATGGTTAAACCCTACACTCCAACCCGAGCACTCCGTTCTTCCACCTCTGGTCTCTTCTCTCTCCTAGGGGAGAGCAGCTCCCACTCAGCCAAGTCCAAGCTCTTCTCTGTCCTGGCACCCCAATGGTTGAACCATTGCTCTTTAGTGATGTTATGAGTGTTTCTGTACCCTGGGATAACTGTTTCCCTGTATTTCCTGTATACTTCCTACTTCCTGTTTAGATGCCCGTACCTGTGCCAGGGCCAACTGTCAGTACGGCTGTGAGGTTACCAAAGGGGTGGTGCGATGCCAGTGTCCGTCTCCAGGGTTACGGCTGGGGCCAGACAGACGCACCTGTGTGGGTGAGTATTATGGTCTGGTCTGATTACACATCAATAACACTATAATTTTGCTATTGTTCTCCCAATTGGCTACAAATTCCAGTCTGCAATCCTATTGGATGACAGCACCAGTCTACCCACCAATCAGTGGAGTGAATTACAGTAATCTTCAGCAGCTCTGACAAATGACTCATTGTCTCTCTCTGGCGCCCTATTCACTATATAGTTCTTGTATAGAGCCCACAGGGTTAGGAGTACTGTATAGAGCCCACAGGGTTAGGAGTACTGTATAGAGCCCACAGGGTTAGGAGTACCTTATAGAGCCCACAGGGTTAGGAGTACTGTATAGAGCCCACAGGGTTAGGAGTACCTTATAGAGCCCACAGGGTTAGGAGTACTGTATAGAGCCCACAGGGTTAGGAGTACTGTATAGAGCCCACAGGGTTAGGAGTACCTTATAGAGCCCACAGGGTTAGGAGTACTGTATAGAGCCCACAGGGTTAGGAGTACCTTATAGAGCCCACAGGGTTAGGAGTACCTTATAGAGCCCACAGGGTTAGGAGTACTGTATAGGGCCCACAGGGTTAGGAGTACTGTATAGGGCCCACAGGGTTAGGAGTACTGTATAGAGCCCACAGGGTTAGGAGTACTGTATAGGGCCCACAGGGTTAGGAGTACCTTATAGAGCCCACAGGGTTAGGAGTACTGTATAGAGCCCACAGGGTTAGGAGTACTGTATAGAGCCCACGGTGTTAGGAGTACTGTATAGGGCCCACAGGGTTAGGAGTACTGTATAGAGCCCGCAGGGTTAGGAGTACTGTATAGGGCCCACAGGGTTAGGAGTACTGTATAGAGCCCACAGGGTTAGGAGTACTGTATAGAGCCCACAGGGTTAGGAGTACTGTATAGAGCCCACAGGGTTAGGAGTACTGTATAGAGCCCACAGGGTTAGGAGTACTGTATAGGGCCCACAGGGTTAGGAGTACTGTATAGAGCCCACAGGGTTAGGAGTACTGTATAGGGCCCACAGGGTTAGGAGTACCTTATAGAGCCCACAGGGTTAGGAGTACTGTATAGAGCCCTCAGGGTTAGGAGTACTGTATAGAGCCCACAGGGTTAGGAGTACCTTATAGAGCCCACAGGGTTAGGAGTACTGTATAGAGCCCTCAGGGTTAGGAGTACTGTATAGGGCCCACAGGGTTAAGAGTACTGTATAGAGCCCACAGGGTTAGGAGTACCTTATAGAGCCCACAGGGTTAGGAGTACCTTATAGAGCCCACAGGGTTAGGAGTACCTTATAGAGCCCACAGGGTTAGGAGTACTGTATAGGGCCCACAGGGTTAGGAGTACTGTATAGGGCCCACAGGGTTAGGAGTACTGTATAGAGCCCACAGGGTTAGGAGTACCTTATAGAGCCCACAGGGTTAGGAGTACCTTATAGAGCCCACAGGGTTAGGAGTACTGTATAGGGCCCACAGGGTTAGGAGTACTGTATAGGGCCCACAGGGTTAGGAGTACTGTATAGAGCCCACAGGGTTAGGAGTACTGTATAGGGCCCACAGGGTTAGGAGTACCTTATAGAGCCCACAGGGTTAGGAGTACTGTATAGAGCCCACAGGGTTAGGAGTACTGTATAGAACCCACGGTGTTAGGAGTACTGTATAGGGCCCACAGGGTTAGGAGTACTGTATAGAGCCCGCAGGGTTAGGAGTACTGTATAGGGCCCACAGGGTTAGGAGTACTGTATAGAGCCCACAGGGTTAGGAGTACTGTATAGAGCCCACAGGGTTAGGAGTACTGTATAGAGCCCACAGGGTTAGGAGTACTGTATAGAGCCCTCAGGGTTAGGAGTACTGTATAGAGCCCACAGGGTTAGGAGTACTGTATAGAGCCCACAGGGTTAGGAGTACCTTATAGAGCCCACAGGGTTAGGAGTACTGTATAGAGCCCACAGGGTTAGTCATTACTCTTCATAGTCATTACTCTTCGATGTCTTCCTCTGCTGTCTTAGATGTTGACGAGTGTGTGGGGGGTCGAGGGGTGTGTCCCCAGAACAGGAAGTGTCAGAACACCTTCGGCAGCTATGTGTGTAAATGTTACCATGGTTACAAACTCACCTACATCAACGGCAGATACCACTGTATAGGTAAGACACACACACACACACACACACACACACACACACACACACACACACACACACACACACACACACACACACACACACACACACACACACACACACACACACACACACACACACACACACACACACTCGAACTGGGCTTCATCGACAGCTTGTGTGTGTGTGTGTGTGTGTGTGTGTGTGTGTGTGTGTGTGTGTGTGTGTGTGTGTGTGTGTGTGTGTGTGTGTGTGTGTGTGTGTGTGTGTGTGTGTGTGTGTGTGTGTGTGTGTGTGTGTGTGTGTGTGTGTGTGTGTGTGTGTGTGTGTGTGTGTGTGTGTGTGTGTGTGTGTGTGTGTGTGTGTGTGTGTGTGTGTGTGTGTGTGTGTGTGTGTGTGTGTGTGTGTGTGTGTGTGTGTGTGTGTGTGTGTGTGTGTGTGTGTGTGTGTGTGTGTGTGTGTGTGTGTGTGTGTGTGCGTGTGTGTGTCTGTGTGTGTGTGTGTTTTTCAGATAAGGATTCTCGTTCCTTCTGCTCCCTCAACCCTGCCTCTCCCAAGTGCCTCTGTAGAGAAGGGAAGGGAACGGACTGCTATCGTAAGATGGAACTTAGTTCTGTTTCTTTGGTTTTTCACCTTCACTGTTTTCTGTCAATCGAATATTCTTCTACAATTATCAAATGAGACTGCATGAGAGTTGAGTCTAAAGAGAGAGTCGGTAACTGTCTCTGTGAATCCTATGAGAGTTGAGTCTAAAGAGAGAGTCGGTAACTGTCTCTGTGAATCCTATGAGAGTTGAGTCTAAAGAGAGAGTTATACAGCTACCCCCCCCCCCCCCCCCTTCTTTCAATTTCCGCCTGACCCAAATCTAACTGCCTCTAGCTCAGGCCCAGAAGCAAGGATATGCATATTCTTGGTACCATTTGAAAGAAAACACTCTGAAGTTTGTGTAAATGTGAATTGAATGTAGGAGAATATAACACAATAGATCTGGTTTAGATAATACAATGAAAAAAACATACGTTTTTTCTTTTTAATTGTTGTACCATCATCTTTAAAATGAACAAGATAAAACAAACATTCAGATATGAATATGGGGACAATTCCATTGGAAAACATAAGAGGGCAACAGTACTTGTGCAAAGTTTCAGAACTTCCAAAATGAGTGTGCTACATGACATTTATCATGAAGTCTCCCAGGTGTCCCACACAAGTAGCCCAAATGTACCCAAGTGGCCAAATTGATGAAGGTATACATTTTGAAACAAATAACTATATATGAAATACCAAAATTGTATTCTAACACACCCCCCCCCAAAAAAGGAGAGAAAAAAATAAAAAAATAAAAAAATGGGGAAAGAAATATTTTAAAAAATATATGGAAAAAATATATATATAAATTTACAAAATAACATGGGTAACTATTTACACACTTTCAATATTTGGAAGACCCTCAGTCCTCTATCAAATCAAATCAATTTATATAGCCCTTCGTACATCAGCTAATATCTCGAAGTGCTGTACAGAAACCCAGCCTAAAACCCCAAACAGCAAGCAATGCAGGTGTAGAAGCACGGTGTCTATGAAAAACTCCCTAGAAAGGCCAAAACCTAGGAAGAAACCTAGAGAGGAACCAGGCTATGAGGGGTGGCCAGTTCTCTTCTGGCTGTGCCGGGTGGAGATTATAACAGAACAGATTTTCAAACGTTCATAGATGACCAGCAGACAGACACTAATAATCACAGTGGTTGTAGAGGGTGCAACAGGTCAGCACCTCAGGAGTAAATATGAACAGTTCAGGTAGCACGTCCGGTGATCAGGTCAGGGTTCGATAGCCGCAGGCAGAACAGTTGAAACTGGAACAGCAGCAAGGCCGGGTGGACTGGGGACAGCAAGGAGTCATCATGCCAGGTAGTCCTGACGTATGGTCCTAGGGCTCAGGTCCTCCGAGAGAAAGAAGGAGAGAAAGAGAGAGAGCATACTTAAATTCACACAGGACACCGGATAAGACAGGAGAAGTACTCCAGATATAACAAACTGACCCTAGCCCCCCCGACACATAAACTACTGCAGCATAAATACTGGAGGCTGAGACAGGAGGGGTCAGGAGACACTGTGGCCCCATCCGATGAGACCCCCGGACAGGGCCAGACAGGAAGGATATAACCCCACTACCCCCGGACAGGGTCAAACAGGCAGGATATAACCCCACTACCCCCGGACAGGGCCAGACAGGAAGGATATAACCCCACTACCCCCGGACAGGGTCAAACAGGCAGGATATAACCCCACTACCCCCGGACAGGGTCAAACAGGAAGGATATAACCCCACTACCCCCGGACAGGGCCAGACAGGCAGGATATAACCCCACTACCCCCGGACAGGGTCAAACAGGCAGGATATAACCCCACTACCCCCGGACAGGGTCAAACAGGCAGGATATAACCCCACTACCCCCGGACAGGGCCAAACAGGAAGGATATAACCCCACTACCCCCGGACAGGGCCAGACAGGAAGGATATAACCCCACTACCCCCGGACAGGGCCAGACAGGCAGGATATAACCCCACTACCCCCGGACAGGGTCAAACAGGCAGGATATAACCCCACTACCCCCGGACAGGGCCAGACAGGAAGGATATAACCCCACTACCCCCGGACAGGGCCAGACAGGAAGGATATAACCCCACTACCCCCGGACAGGGCCAGACAGGAAGGATATAACCCCACTACCCCCGGACAGGGTCAAACAGGCAGGATATAACCCCACTACCCCCGGACAGGGCCAGACAGGAAGGATATAACCCCACTACCCCCGGACAGGGTCAAACAGGCAGGATATAACCCCACTACCCCCGGACAGGGCCAGACAGGAAGGATATAACCCCACTACCCCCGGACAGGGCCAAACAGGAAGGATATAACCCCACTACCCCCGGACAGGGCCAGACAGGAAGGATATAACCCCACTACCCCCGGACAGGGCCAGACAGGAAGGATATAACCCCACTACCCCCGGACAGGGCCAGACAGGAAGGATATAACCCCACTACCCCCGGACAGGGCCAGACAGGAAGGATATAACCCCACTACCCCCGGACAGGGTCAAACAGGCAGGATATAACCCCACTACCCCCGGACAGGGCCAGACAGGAAGGATATAACCCCACTACCCCCGGACAGGGCCAGACAGGAAGGATATAACCCCACTACCCCCGGACAGGGCCAAACAGGCAGGAAATAACCCCACTACCCCCGGACAGGGCCAGACAGGAAGGATATAACCCCACTACCCCCGGACAGGGTCAAACAGGCAGGATATAACCCCACTACCCCCGGACAGGGCCAGACAGGAAGGATATAACCCCACTACCCCCGGACAGGGCCAGACAGGAAGGATATAACCCCACTACCCCCGGACAGGGCCAGACAGGAAGGATATAACCCCACTACCCCCGGACAGGGCCAGACAGGAAGGAAATAACCCACTTTGCCAAAGCTCTACACAATATTGTGCTGCTGATGCCAGGTACCATAGCAGTCTCTTTCTGATGTAAAGCAGAGGGTCACCGAGCATGTGGTGCAGGTGATGGGCGACTTCATCTTACAAACAACACAGCGACGCCTCCATGCTGTGCCCTTTTGGCCCTGAGGCACATTCATGCCTGCAGAAATACATTTGGGCAGATGAACACTTGTGGCAGGAGCAGAAGGGACAGAGTGTGGTGCTGTAGCCAGAAAGCTCCTTGATGCGCTGCTCTCTGAAGGCTTTCTATGTGAGGAAGGGCTTTCCACATCTCTTAGCCATTTCCTTGTGTAGGATGAATGCATTCACCACAGCAATGTCGACGAAAACGATAGAAGAAGGTCTTGTACCATTTCATCGTCTTATGGAGAACATTGTAATAGCCTATCAGCGCTGGATGACGGGTTAGATACTACTATTGACATTTGATTGAAGTTATGACCTCCAGCAGGCCACTAATGTGCATGTGTCTGCTCAAACGGTCAGAAACAGACTCCATGAGGGTGGTATGAGGGCCCGACGTCCACAGGTGGGGGTTGTGCTTACAGCCCAACACCGTGCTGGACGTTTGGCATTTGCCAGAGAACACCAAGATTGGCAAATTCGCCACTTGCGCCCTGTGCTCTTCACAGATGAAAACAGGCTCACACTGAGCACATGAGCACATGTGACAGACGTGACAGAGTCTGGAGACGCTGTGGAGAACGTTCTGCTGCCTGCAACATCCTCCAGCATGACCGGTTTGGCGATGGGTCAGTCATGGTGTGGGGTGGCATTTCTTTGTGGGGCCGCACAGCTCTCCATGTGCTCGCCAGAGGTAGCCTGACTGCCATTAGGTACCGAGATGAGATCCTCAGACCCCTTGTGAGACCATATGCTGACACATGCACATTTGTGGCCTGCTGGAGGTCATTTTGTGGGGTTCTGGCAGTGCACCTCCTTGCACAAAGGCAGAGGTAGCGGTCCTGCTGCTGGGTTGTTGACCTCCTACGGCCTCCTCCACGTCTCCTGATGTACTGGCCTATCTCCTGGTAGCGCCTCCATGCTCTGGACACTACGCTGACAGACACAGCAAACTTTTTTGCCACAGCTCGCATTGATGTGCCATCCTGGATGAACTGCACTACCTGAGCCACTTGTGTGGGTTGTAGACTCCGTCTCATGCTACCACTAGAGTGAAAGCACCGCCAGCATTCAAAAGTGACCAAAACATCAGCTAGGAAGCATAGGAACTGAGAAGTGGTCTGTGGTCACCACCTGCAGAACCATTCCTTTATTGGGGGTGTCTTGCTAATTGCCTATAATTTCCACCTTTTGTCTATTCCATTTGCACAACAGCATGTGAAATTTATTGTCAATCAGTGTTGCTTCTTAAGTGGACAGTTTGATTTCACAGAAGTGTGATTGACTTGGAGTTACATTGTGTTGTTTAAGTGTTCCCTTTATTTTTTTGAGCAGTGTATATACACACAAACATAGGCTATGGGTCATTCACAAAAATACAAACATACCCCCACCCACAATGTATAGCCAATGTGTACTTTACACATTTCATTACATTTTTATATATTGCAAATAAAATGTAAAAACAATCACAAACGATATTTGATATTATTAATTTGAAACAACGGCATTAGCATGAGAAGAACTTACCAGTCCAAAACAAAACAAATGTCCTCTTCTTTCCAAAAACATGCTTCCATTTTGGAGTCATAGCTATGGTCGCTAACTGAATCATCTTCCAAAAGCAGATCTGTCTCACTTTCACGATCAATTTTCCTCTGTAATTTTGTCTACATTCGTATATCTAGTCTTAGATTTAGCTTTCCCTGACTTATTCGCCATGATGTTCGATATATAAACAGCTGAAGATGCTCGTTACCGAAATAGTGCTGTGCGTAAAAAACTTAGCTCCTTCCAGTATGAATCTTCAATGGCGAAAGCCCATCTTTACGCCGGAGTTTACTACATGGGTTGGTCTTCCAACACAGAAACATGACATATTGCCGTTTACCTCTGCTCATTGGCTATCTACCCAGCTAGATTTCAAGACGATCAATGGTCATTGGGTTAAAATACAGTCAATCAACGAAACAGCGGTCATATAATTGGTGCAAAATGAGGTCATTACTTGTCTTCCAATCGGTTTCTTTCGGTCAATACGTCCCGCGAAATGACCCATCAAGTTTGGTTGTGTTACAAACAAACAGTTGATTGCAATGAAACCAAACATGACTGGATAAAGTCACGTTTAGTCTGTGTATTCACGTCGAATGTTTCGTCAAAAATTGAATGACACAGAATTCAACGGGATAAGCGTTCACAAAATGTGTCATGGTAGGCTATAAAAATGGATTTAACCGAACAAAATACCATTCATTGTGTAACAATGAGCCTTGGGATTGCAAACAGAGCAAGATCTTCAAAGGTAAACAATTAATTTTATTGCAATTTGTGATTTTGTTACGCCTGTGCTGGTTGAAATATTATTTTGGTATGGGGCTCTGTTCTCAGATAATCGCATCATATTCTTTCGCAGTAAATCCTTTGTTAAATCTAACAACGCAGTTGGATTAGCAAGATTCTAGGCTTTTGAACCATGTGAGACACTTGTATTTTCAGGAATGTTTAATATGACTATTTATGTGGCGCTCACAGTATGTTGTCGAATTTAAACCCGCTAACGGGATCCGTAGCGCAGAGAAGTTAAACTTCTTATGGCTGCAATTATGTTAACGGGATCGATTTGACAACAGCCAGTGAAAGTGCAGGTCGCCAAATTCAAACAACAGAAATCTCATTATTAAAATTCCTCAAGCATACAAGTATTTCACACCATTTTAAAGATACACTTCTTGTTAATCCCACCACAGTGTCCGATTTCAAAAAGGCTTTACAGCGAAAGCATCACAAACGATTATGTTAGGTCACCGCAAAATCACAGAAAAACACAGCAAATTTTCCAGCCAAAGACAGGAGTCACAAAAGCAGAAATAGAGATAAAATTAATCACTAACCTTTGATGATCTTCATCAGATGACACTCATAGGACTCCATGTTGCACAATACATGTATGTTTTGTTCGATAAAGTTAATATTTATATCCAAAAACCTCAGTTCACATTTGGCGCCATGTTCAGAAATGCCTCCAAAATATCCGTAGAAATTGCAGAGAGCCACATCAAATAACAGAAATACTCATCATAAACTTTGATGAAAGATACATGTTTCACATAGAATTAAAGATACACTTGTTTTTAATGCAACCGCTGTGTCAGATTTCAAAAAGCTTTACGGCAAAAGCACAATATTCAATAATCTAAGCCATACAGTTACCCGCCAAATTGTGGAGTCAACAAAACTCATAAAAAACATTATAAATCTTCACTTACCTTTGCCTATCTTCGTCGGAATGCGCTCCCAGGACTCCCACTTCCACAAGAAATGTTAGTTTTGTTCGGTAATGTCCATAATTTATGTCCAAAGAGCTACTTTTGTTAGCGTGTTTGGTAAACAAATCCAAAGTCACGAAGCACGTTCACTAAAAGCAGACAATGTCAAAAAGTTCCGTAACAGTCAGTAGAAACATGTCAAACGATGTATTGAATCAATCTTTAGAATGTTGTTAACATAAATCTTAAAAAATGTTCCAACCGGAGAATTCCTTTGTCTTCAGAAGTGCGATGGAACAGAGCTCCCTCTCACATGAACGCGCATGGTCAGAGCATGGTCAGCTCATGGTAAACCTTACTCATTCCCGTCTCCTTCGGCCCCACTTCACAGTAGAAGCATCAGACAAGGTTCTACAGACTGTTGACATCTAGTGGAGGCCGTAGGAAGTGCAAACTGACCCATATCCCACTGTGTATTTGATAGGCAATGAGTTGAAAACCTACAAACCTCAGGTTTCCCACTTCCTGGTTGGATTTTTTTCTCCGGTTTTAGCCTGCCATATGAGTTCTGTTATACTCACAGAAATCATTCAAACAGTTTTAGAAACTTCAGAGTGTTTTCTATCCAAATCTACTAATATTATGCATATATTAGCAACTGGGACTGAAGAGCAGGCAGTTTGCTCTGGGCACCTTTTCATCCAAGCTACTCAATACTGCCCCTGCAGCCATAAGAGGTTTTAACTGTCTCTGTGAATCCTATGAGAGTTGAGTCTAAAGAGAGAGTTAGTAACTGTCTCTGTGAATCCTATGAGAGTTGAGTCTAAAGAGAGAGTTAGTAACTGTCTCTGTGAATCCTATGGGAGTTGAGTCTAAAGAGAGAGTTAGTAACTGTCTCTGTGAATCCTATGAGAGTTGAGTCTAAAGGGAGAGTTAGTAACTGTCTCTGTGTTTCTCTCCAGCTGTTGCCAAGGTCACCATTGTTCCTCCTCAACCTAAAGCCACACCCAGATCTACAACGAGACCTACACCTAAACAAACAACCAGACAAACAACCAGACAGACAACTACAGTCAGACCTACTACTACTGCTACGATAGCAACTACAACCGCAGCAACCACTGCCATGGCAGTAACTACCAGTGGACCTACCACCACGACAACCACCGTTACGACAACCACCGTCCCAACAACCGTTCCCACGACAACAACCGCGACTCAGCCATTGACAACCACTACAACCCCTACTCCAACTACCCCTGAACCTACCACTTCTACCACTACTTTAACTACATCAACAACAACGAGAATACCTAGTACAACAACAAAAACAACGAGAATACCTAGTACAACAACAACAACAACGAGAATACCTAGTACAACAACAACAGTTGCTAAGACAACCTCCGTCCCAATAACCACCACCACCACAACAACTACAATCCCACCCTCCACCCTCTCCCCTACCACACCCAGGCCTCCTCCCTCCACCCTCTCCCCAACCACCTCCAGGCCTCCTCCCTCTACCCTCTCCCCTACCACCCCCAGGCCTCCTCCCTCTACCCTCTCCCCAACCACACCCAGGCCTCCTCCCTCTACCCTCTCCCCAACCACCCCCAGGCTTCCTCCCTCCACCCTCTCCCCTACCACCCCCAGGCCTCCTCCCTCCACCCTCTCCCCAACCACCCCCAGGCTTCCTCCCTCTACCCTCTCCCCAACCACCCCCAGGCCTCCTCCCTCCACCCTCTCCCCTACCACCCCCAGCCCTCCTCCCTCCACCCTCTCCCCAACCACCCCCAGGCTTCCTCCCTCCACCCTCTCCCCTACCACCCTCAGGCCTCCTCCCTCTACCCTCTCCCCAACCACCCCCAGCCCCCCTCCCTCCACCCTCTCCCCTACCACCCCCAGGCCTCCTCCCTCTACCCTCTCCCCAACCACCCCCAGCCCTCCTCCCTCTACCCTCTCCCCTACCACCCCCAGGCCTCCTCCCTCTACCCTCTCCCCTACCACCCCCAGGCCTCCTCCCTCTACCCTCTCCCCTACCACCCCCAGCCCTCCTCCCTCTCCCCTCTCCCCTACCACCCCCAGGCCTCCTCCCTCTACCCTCTCCCCTACCACCCCCAGCCCTCCTCCCTCTACCCTCTCCCCTACCACCCCCAGGCCTCCTCCCTCCACCCTCTCCCCTACCACCCCCAGCCCTCCTCCCTCTCCCCTCTCCCCTACCACCCCCAGGCCTCCTCCCTCCACCCTCTCCCCAACCACCCCCAGGCTTCCTCCCTCTACCCTCTCCCCAACCACCCCCAGGCTTCCTCCCTCTACCCTCTCCCCAACCACCCCCAGGCCTCCTCCCTCCACCCTCTCCCCAACCACCCCCAGCCCTCCTCCCTCTACCCTCTCCCCAACCACCCCCAGGCCTCCTCCCTCCACCCTCTCCCCTACCACCCCCAGGCTTCCTCCCTCCACCCTCTCCCCTACCACCCCCAGGCTTCCTCCCTCTACCCTCTCCCCTACCACCCCGAGGCCTCCTCCCTCCACCCTCTCCCCAACCACCCCCAGCCCTCCTCCCACCACCCTCTCCCCTACCACCCCCAGCCCTCCTCCCTCTACCCTCTCCCCAACCACCCCCAGGCCTCCTCCCTCCACCCTCTCCCAAACCACCCCCAGCCCTCCTCCCACCACCCTCTCCCCTACCACCCCCAGCCCTCCCACCACCACCACCCTGGACAACCACATTCAGAAGGTTGTTACACAGAGACAGAGAGGAGATGTGCACAGTAAGTAAGAACACACCCCGTCACCATGGAGACGTTTCTATGCTGAATATAGAGAAGTCCCTTCAGGATTCTGAGATAATGCGATCGCGAAATGTTTGGCAAAGTCAACAATTCCACGCATATTATGCGAGGGCATGGAAATTTAACCAATCACCACTGTGCAAAAAAAGAGGGTTTGCATCTTCATCCAATCACCTCACATTTAGCGCATAATATGATTCAATCAAGTAACTCACTTTTTTCCTAGTCAGTGCGTCTTCGCGACAAATTGGAAAAAAATCATTGCATATTTCCACGCAAAATGTCATAAAAGCCGCAGTAAAATCAAGCATTTCTGCCTGCAGTTATCACAAACAATCCCTGTGGAACTCTGGAGGGACAAATAGAGAGGAAATAGGCAGATCAAGTAATACTCAATAATACTCAGTAATACCCAGCAATACTCTGTAATGCTCAGTAATACTCAGTAATACTCTGAGATACTCTGTAATACCCGGTAATACTCTGTGATACTCTGTGATGTTCAGTGATACTCAGTAATACCCGGTGACACTCCGCGATACTCTGTAATACTCAGTAATACCCGGTACTACTATGTAATACTCGGTGATACTCGTCGATACTCGGTAACACCCGACAATACTCAGTAATACTATGTAATATCCGGTAATACTCGTAATACTATGTGATACTCGGTAATACTCTGTGATACTCGGTAATACTCAGTTATGCTCTGTAATACTCTGACCAATAGTATAATGAACTGTTGTGTTGTTCCAGTCCCCCGTCTTCCAGGAGGTGGAAACCATGGCTTTGACTATGACATTGAGCTGGGAAACACTACAGGGGACAACAGAGACGATCCAGGTACATCACACACACACACACACACACACACACACACACACACACACACACACACACACACACACACACACACACACACACACACACACACACACACACACACACACACACACACACACACACACACACACACCTTTGATGATCTTCATCAGATGACACTCATAGGACTTCATGTTACACAATACATGTATGTTTTGTTCGATAAAGTTCATATTTATATCCAAAGATATCAGTTTACATTGGCGCGTTATGTTCAGTAATGTTTTGCCTTCAAAACGTCCGGTGATTTTGCAGAGAGCCACATCAATTTACAGAAATACTCATCATAAATGTTGATGAAAATTACAAGTGTTTTACATGGAATTAAAGATATTCTTCTTCTTAATGCAACCGCTGTGTCAGTTAAAAAAAAAAAGCTTTACAGCGAAAGCACACCATGCAATAATCTGAGTACAGCGCTCAGGCACCAAAACAAGCCATACAGATACCCGCCATGTTGTGGAGTCAAAAGAAGTCAGACATAGCATTATAAATATTCACTTACCTTTGATGATCTTCATCAGAATGCACTCCCAGGAATCCCAGTTCCACAATAAATGTTTGTTTGTTTTCTTCGATAAAGTCCATAATTTATGTCCAAATACCTCCTTTTTGTTCGCGCTTTTAGTTCACAAATCCAAATTCACAGAGGCGCGGGCAAGTCCTGACGAAAAGTCAAAAAAGTTTTATTAAGTTATTTATTATTTATTTATTTATTAAGTTAATATTACAGTTCGTAGAAACATGTCAAACGATGTATAGAATCAATCTTTACGATGTTTTTAACTTAAATCTTCAATAATGTTTCAACCGGACAATTCCTTTGTCTTTAGAAATGAAAAGAAACAGAACTCGCCCTCACGGCCGCACGCCTGACTTAGCTCATGGCATTCTGCCAGACCTCTTAGTCAAACGGCTCTTATTCGCTCCTCCTTCACAGTAGAAGCCTGAAACAAGGTTCTAAAGACTGTTGACAACTAATGGAAGCCTTGGGAAGTGCAATCGGACCAAATGTTACACTGTATCTTGGATAGGCAAAGACTTGAAAACCTACAAACCTCAGATTTCCCACTTCCTGGTTGGATTTTTTTCTCAGGGTTTTGCCTGCCATATGAGTTCTGTTATACTCACAGACATCATTCAAACAGTTTTAGAAACGTCCGAGTGTTTTCTATCCAAATCCACTAATAATATGCATATATTAGCAACTGGGCCTGAGTAGCAGGCAGTTTACTCTGGGCACTTCTGGGCACCCTTTTCATCCAAGCTACTCAATACTGCCCCTGCAGCCATAAGAAGTTAACAGGTGTGCCTTGTTAAAAGTTAATTTGTGGAATTTCTTTCCTTCTTAATGCGTTTGAGCCAATCAGTTGTGTTGTGACAAGGTAGTGGTGGTATACAGAAGATAGCCCTATTTGGTAAAGGAACAAGTCCACATTAAGGCAAGAACAGCTCAAATAAGCAAAGAGAAACGACAGTCCATCATTACTTTAAGACATGAAGGTCAGTCAATACGGAAAATTTCAAGAACGTTGAAAGTTTCTTCAAGTTCAGTCGCAAAAACCATCAATCACTATGATGCAACTGGCTCTCATGAGGACCGCCACAGGAAAGGAAGACCCAGAGTTACCTCTGCTGCAGAGGATAAGTTCATTAGAGTTACCCGCCTCAAATTGCAGCCCAAATAAATGCTTCACAGAGTTCAAGTAAACAGACACATGTCAACATCAACTGTTCAGAGGAGACTGTGTGAATCAGACCTTCATGGTTGAATTGCTGCAAAGCAACCACTACTGAAGGACACCAATAAGAAGAAGAGACTTGCTTGGGCCAAGAAACACGAGTAATGGACATTAGACCAGTGGAAATCTGTCCTTTGGTTTGATGAGTCCAAATTTTAGATTTTTGGTTCCAACCGCCGTGTCTTTGTGAGACGCAGAGTAGATGAACGGATGATCTCTGCATGTGTGGTTACCGCCGTGAAGCATGGAGGAGGAGGTGTGATGGTGTGGGGGTGCTTTGCTGTCTGTGATTTATTTAGAATTCAAGGCACACTTAACCGACATGCCTACCACAGCATTCTGCAGCGATATACCATCCCATCTGGTTTGTGCTTAGTGGGACTATTATTTGTTTTTCAACAGGACAATGACCCAAAACACACCTCCAGGCTGTGTCAGGGCTATTTGACCAAGAAGGAGAGGGATGGAGTGCTGCATCAGATAACCTGGCCTCCACAATCACCCGACCTCAACCCAATTGAGATGGTTTGGGATGAGTTAGACCACAGAGTGAAGGAAAAGCAGCCAACAAGGGCTCAGCATATGTGGGAACTCCTTCAAGACTTTTGGAAAAGCATTCCAGGTGAAGCTGGTTGAGAGAATGCCAAGAGTGTTCAAAGCTGTCATCAAGGCAAAGGTTGGCTACTTTGAAGAATCTACTTTGAAATATAAAATATATTTTGATTTGTTTAACACTTTTTTGGTTACTACATGCTTCCGTATGTGCTATTTCATAGTGTTGATGTCTTCACTATTATTCTACAATGTAGAAAATAGTAAAAATAAAGAAAAAACCTGGAATGGGTAGGGTGTCCAAACTTTTGACTGGTACTGTGCAGTACACACACACACACCACACACACACACACACACACACACACACACACACACACACACACACACACACACACACACACACACACACACACACACACACACACACACACACACACACACACACACACACACACACACACACACACACACACAGAGAGTAGAGAGAGAGGGAGGATGTGGTATGTTATCTGTCTAGTGATTAAATGTTTCAACACCTGCTTTCTCCTGACGAGGTGGAATGACATCTGGGAAGAACACACACACACACACACACACACACACACACACACACGCACACGCACACGCACACACACATTCCTTAAGAGGTTGAAGGAAGGACGTCTGGGAAAGACATGATTCATACTGTGCTGTGTGTGTGTGTGCGTGCGTGCGTGCGTGCCTGTGTGTAGGGGCCGGTGCTCTGAGCTGTTCGTTTGACCACGGTCTGTGTGGCTGGATCAGGAACAGAGATGGAGACCTGCACTGGGAGACAGCCAGCAGCCCTGCAGGTAACAACAACATATTATGGATATTTATTTTGCCCTTCAATACATCATTGTCAGTTATAGCAACCTTCCTACCCCTGTACTAGATTCTCTCTCTCTCCTTCTCCCTCTCTCTCTCTCTATCCTTCTCCCTCTCTCTCTCTATCCTTCTCCCTCTCTCTCAATTCAATTCAATTCAATTCAAGGGGCTTTATTGGCATGGGAAACATGTGTTAACATTGCCAAAGCAAATGAGGTAGATAATATACAAAAGTGAAACAAACAAAACGAATTAACAGTAAACATTACACATACAGAAGTTTCACAACAATAAAGACATTACGAGTGTCATATTAAATATATACAGTGTTGTAACAATGTATAAATGGTTAAAGCACACAAGTTAAAATAAGTAAGCATAAATATGGGTTGTATTTACAATGGTGTTTGTTTTTCACTGGTTGCCCTTTTCTGGTGGCAACAGGTCACAAATCTTGCTGCTGTGATGCACACTGTGGAATTTCACCCAGTAGATATGGGAGTTTATCAAAATTGGATTTGTTTTCGAATTCTTTGTGGATCTGTGTGATCTGAGGGAAATATGTCTCTCTAATATGGTCATACATTGGGCAGGAGGTTAGGAAGTGCAGCTCAGTTTCCACCTCATTTTGTGGGCAGTGTGCACATAGCCTGTCTTCTCTTGAGAGCCATGTCTGCCTACGGCGGCCTTTCTCAATAGCAAGGCTATGCTCACTGAGTCTGTACATAGTCAAAGCTTTCCTTAAGTTTGGGTCAGTCACAGTGGTCAGGTATTCTGCCACTGTATACTCTCTGTTTAGGGCCAAATAGCATTCTAGTTTGCTCTGTTTTTTTGTTAATTCTTTCCAATGTGTCAAGTAATTATCTTTTTGTTTTCTCATGATTTGGTTGGGTCTAATTGTGCTGTTGTCCTGGGGCTCTGTGGGGTGTGTTTGTGTTTGTGAACAGAGTCCTAGGACCAGTTTGCTTAGGGGACTCTTCTCCAGGTTCATCTCTCTGTAGGTGATGGCTTTGTTATGGAAGGTTTGGGAAGGTCTCTCTCTATCCTTCTCTCTCCTTCTCCCTCTCTCTATCCTTTTCTTCTTCTCTCCTTCTCTCTCCTCTCTCTCTCATTCTCTCTCCTTTTCCCTCTCTACTTCTCTCTCTCTCCTTCCTTCTATCTCTCTCCTTCTCTCTCCTTCTCCCTCTCTCTCTCTATCCTTTTCTTCTTCTCTCCTTCTCTCTCCTCTCTCCCTCCTCTCTCTCCTTCTCTCTCTCTACTTTTCTCTCTCTCTCCTTCTCTCCTCTCTAATTCCTTCTCTCTCTCTCTCTCTCTCCTCTCTCTCTCTCCTTTCCTTTCTCATTCCTTCTCTCTCATTCCTTCTCTCTCTCTCCTTATCTCATCTCTCTCTCCTCTCTCTCTCTCTCCTTCTGTCCTCTCCTCCTCTCTCTTTCTCTCTCCAGGTGGGCGGTACGTGTCTGTTCCAGAGGTAGGGGCGGGGAAACGAAGCATTCAAGGCGCACGATTGGTTCTCCCCTTAGCCCCGCCCTGGAGCGAGGGTCACTTGTGCTTCTCCTTCCGTCATTGGCTATCAGGTCACCATGTGGGTGTGCTTCAGCTGTTCGTCAGGAGGAAGGGTTTGAGATATAGCCCCGCCCTCTGGAGCCGTACGGGGGGAGAAGGGTGGAGACATACACAGATCACACTGTGGAGAGCAGGCCTGGAGAGTGTGAGTAACACGCGCTCCACACACGCACACACGCGCACACACACACACACCCTCTAACACTGTGTTGTGATAGGTCCTTCTGAAAGGAGAGAGGAGGCGTGGCCACAAAGGAGAGATCGGATTGGACGACGTTAGCCTGAGGAGAGGAGTCTGCAGAGAGGAGAGACTCTAACACACACAGACTCTGGCACTTCAGTCGACTTTACCTAATACATTACAACATTTTGTAACTTCAAGGCCGGAGGAACTCTTCGATCAAATGTATTGATAACTGATCAGATATTTTGAGTTTGTCCAGTGATAATTATTGATATTGTATGATAATGATTTGGCTGTATCAGCTGATTTTATTAGTAAAGACAAAGATTGGTCAAAATGCATTTTGGATATGTTTAATGTATTATTCTATTAACAAATACAGTCTGGGTCTGAGGTACAGTATGTTACTACCACAGAGCCCATTCTGAGGTACAGTATGTTACTACCACAGAGCCCATTCTGAGGTACAGTATGTTACTACCACAGAGCCCATTCTGAGGTATGATAGTACCACAGAGCCCATTCTGAGGTGTGTTAGTACCACAGAGCCCATTCTGAGTTATGGTAGTACCACAGAGCCCATTCTGAGGTATGGTAGTACCACAGAGCCCATTCTGAGGTATGTTACTACCACAGAGCCCATTCTGAGGTATGGTAGTACCACAGAGCCCATTCTGAGGTACAGTATGTTAGGACCACAGAGCCCATTCTGAGGTATGTTAGTACCACAGAGCCCATTCTGAGGTATGTTAGTACCACAGAGCCCATTCTGAGGTATGTTAGTACCACAGAGCCCATTCTGAGGTATGTTACTACCACAGAGCCCATTCTGAGGTATGTTAGTACCACAGAGCCCATTCTGAGGTATGGTAGTACCACAGAGCCCATTCTGAGGTATGGTAGTACCACAGAGCCCATTCTGAGGTATGTTACTACCACAGAGCCCATTCTGAGGTATGTTAGTACCACAGAGCCCATTCTGAGGTATGTTACTACCACAGAGCCCATTCTGAGGTGTGTTAGTACCACAGAGCCCATTCTGAGGTATGTTAGGACCACAGAGCCCATTCTGAGGTATGGTAGTACCACAGAGCCCATTCTGAGGTATGGTAGTACCACAGAGCCCATTCTGAGGTATGGTAGTACCACAGAGCCCATTCTGAGGTATGGTAGTACCACAGAGCCCATTCTGAGGTGTGTTACTACCACAGAGCCCATTCTGAGGTATGGTAGTACCACAGAGCCCATTCTGAGGTATGTTACTACCACAGAGCCCATTCTGAGGTATGTTAGTACCACAGAGCCCATTCTGAGGTATGTTACTACCACAGAGCCCATTCTGAGGTGTGGTAGTACCACAGAGCCCATTCTGAGGTATGGTAGTACCACAGAGCCCATTCTGAGGTGTGTTACTACCACAGAGCCCATTCTGAGGTATGGTAGTACCACAGAGCCCATTCTGAGGTGTGTTA
Organism: Salvelinus fontinalis; assembly: GCF_029448725.1. Lineage (NCBI taxonomy): Eukaryota > Metazoa > Chordata > Actinopteri > Salmoniformes > Salmonidae > Salvelinus > Salvelinus fontinalis. Next base: position 57,403,476 of record NC_074675.1, read on the forward strand.
GTACCACAAAGCCCATTCTGAACGGTGTGTATCCAATATGAACGACTAACTACTATTAAACTATTAAAGATTCTCTGTGTGTGTAAGTAACCAGATTCTCTGTGTGTGTAGGTAACCAGATTCTCTGTGTGTGTAGGTAACCAGATTCTCTGTGTGTGTAGGTAACCAGATTCTCTGTGTGTGTAGTGAACCAGATTATCTGTGTGTGTAATGAACCAGATTCAGTGTGTGTTTGTGTGTACAATGTTAAAGTGGAACTGACAGTGTTTTAACTACTTTGCAGATATGAAACAAACAAGACAATCATAATATCAGTCAAAAAATATCAAATTCCCAGTTTATGCTACATAACCAACTTTATAAGAGTTTAAAAAATATATATGTTTAATGTGACTCAACGCTCCATGACACTAAAACAGAATAGATGAATGTAGTTCAACAGTAATATACATCACCAGTAAATGTCTTGATAGTCCAACAAATATTGCTATTAGGTTGTAAATCACAGCTGGTAACATTGTTTGCTGCCTCCAGCCATTCGAGATGTTTGAGTTTCAATGACTCAATAATCTGGACAGAAACTGACAAATGTAACCAGGGTTGGGAATATCAATACAATCGAACTAGCAAGTCAGTCATAACGTGGCTAATAGGCTAGCGTATATATATATTTATGTAGCTGTTTATTTAACAAGCTGAAAGCCTAACGTTAGCTAACATTAGCTAGTGTAACGGATGTGAAATGGCTAGCTAGTAGCATTTCAACCAGTTACGTCACTTGCTCTGAGACTTAAGTAGTGTTGCCCCTTGCCCTGCAAGGGCCGCGGCTTTTGTGGAGCGATGGGTAACGACGCTTCGTGGTTGACTGTTGTTGATGTGTGCAGAGGGTCCCTGGTTCGCGCCCGTGTCGGGGCGAGGGGACGACGTAAAGTTACAACTGTTACATTGGTGCCGTGACCCGGATCACTGGTTGCTGCGGAAAAGGAGGAGGTTGAAAGGGGGGTGAGTGTAACGGATGTGAAATGGCTAGCTAGTAGCATTTCAACCAGTTACGTCACTTGCTCTGAGACTTAAGTAGTGTTGCCCCTTGCCCTGCAAGGGCCGCGGCTTTTGTGGAGCGATGGGTAACGACGCTTCGTGGTTGACTGTTGTTGATGTGTGCAGAGGGTCCCTGGTTCGCGCCCGTGTCGGGGCGAGGGGACGACGTAAAGTTACAACTGTTACACTAGCACAGCCTAACGTTAGCTAACATTAGTTTACAATTGGCTCATTCATCCCCCCTCCTCTCCCCTGTAACTATTCCCCAGGTCGTTGCTGCAAATGAGAACGTGTTCTCAGTCAACTTACCTGGTAAAATAACGGTAAAATAAAAAATAAAAAATAAAAAATTAGCCAGCACAGCCTAACGTTAGCTAACATTAGCTAACACAGCCTAACATTAGCTAGCACAGCCTAACGTTAGCTAACATTAGCTAGCACAGCCTAACGTTAGCTAACATTAGCTAGCACAGCCTAACATTGGCTAACAGTAGCTAGCACAGCCTAACATTGGCTAACAGTAGCTAGCACAGCCTAACATTAGCTAACACAGCCTAACATTAGCTAGCACAGCCTAACATTAGCTAGCTAGCTGCTGGGAGGATGTTGTCATTGGATGAGTGGGTGAGTGGCCGAACCCCCATATCATGTTTCTGTGGCTATAGCTGGAGATGCAGGTATCATTTGGTTAGCTAGCAAGAAATGTGAATCGCTTTGCTATCTAGCTATACTGAACTTGAACGACTGTGTTCCGCAGTTAGCATATCTCTTAGTTGTCAATCAAATGTATTTGTCATCGATCAAATGGGCGGGCAGGCAGACAGGCAAGTTCCCATTCAGATGTCAAAACGTAGGTTGGGACAACATGCATTGTCAGGCGGTGCGGTGAAGTTAGCATTATATTAAAGATTCTGACTTTGCTCGTCAATAACTCTTCAATGGAAAATGCCAGGATGATATAAATGGCATATTCTAAATCAGATGAATATGAAAAACGAGTTACACCCCTTGTTTTCGCTATTCCGTTCTGTTTTCCAAAAAATAGTTTATGCTCATTTCTATGGCTCATTCTTTTTTGTAGTCACAGCTAAGGGACTGTGTTAAAAGTGCAATTGAAACCTAGCGTTAACCAGCAAAACTTAAATAGCTTTGTAACGATATGACATAGAAACTCAAACCAACAGTAAAATGTTCAGGGACCTCTACTCTCCAAGACCCTACTTCCTGTAAACAGAGCCAAGTTCAAAGTGAATGATGACAGGCCCTACTTCCTGTAAACAGAGCCAAGTTCAAAGTGAATGATGACAGGCTCTACTTCCTGTAAACAGAGCCAAGTTCAAAGTGAATGATGACAGGCTCTACTTCCTGTAAACAGAGCCAAGTTCAAAGTGAATGATGACAGGCCCTACTTCCTGTAAACAGAGCCAAGTTCAAAGTGAATGATGACAGGCCCTACTGCCTGTAAATACACAGTCCAGTTCATAGTGAATGATGACAGGCCCTACTTCCTGTAAACACACAGTCCAGTTCATAGTGAATGATGACAGGCCCTACTTCCTGTAAACACACAGTCCAGTTCATAGTGAATGATGACAGGTCCTACTTCCTGTAAACACACAGTCCAGTTCATAGTGAATGATGACAGGCCCTACTGCCTGTAAACACACAGTCCAGTTCATAGTGAATGATGACAGGCCCTACTGCCTGTAAACACACAGTCCAGTTCAAAGTGAATGATGACAGGCCCTACTTCCTGTAAACACACAGTCCAGTTCAGAGTGAATGATGGCAGGTCCTACTGCCTGTAAACACACAGTCCAGTTCAAAGTGAATGATGACAGGCCCTACTGCCTGTAAACACACAGTCCAGTTCATAGTGAATGATGACAGGCCCTACTGTCTGTAAGCACACAGTCCAGTTCAAAGTGAATGATGGCAGGCCCAACTGCCTGTAAACACACAGTCCAGTTCATAGTGAATGATGTCAGGCCCTTGTAAGTAGCTGAATTTGGCACTAGAATCTTTTACCAATAAAAGTTGCTGGAGGGGTCTGAAAACATGCTAAATAATGTTTTATTTATCCGTTATTTTACCAGTTTAATTGAATAAGAACACGTTCTCATTTACAGCAACGACCTGGGGAATAGTTACAGGGGAGATGAGGGTGGATGAATGAGCCAATTGGAAGCTGGGGATGATTAGGTGACCTTGATGGTATGAGGGACAGATTGGGGATTTAGGCAACACTGCCCATGTGGCAAATGGCTTATTTCCACATAGGCATGCTGAAGCTCTGATTGGCCAACAGGTCTGTGTAGACTCCAGTCCTGGACGAGACAGATGATTTTATTAGGTTTTATTTACTGCAGTGTCTATTAATTGTCCAATCGCACGGCCGCTTTCCCACTCTATATCGCAATAGAATATTTCACAAAATGCCTTACTAAATGTCATTCCCAAACATTCTATAAATTTATGGAAACGTAAAATGACCATATCGAAGCTGTCACATTCTTCCTGGGGTGTAGATTAACAGATTTTAATAAGATTTCATGTTGCTAAAACACTGTCAGTTCCCCTTTAAGTCTTAAACAAACAAGGCAGGAAGTTCTAGATTGTAGTACTGAAATGGAATGCTATCTACCATTCTGGAACATCTCTGTACCTTCCAGAATGGAATGCTATCTACCATTCTGGAACATCCCTGTACCTTCCAGAATGGAATGCTATCTGCCATTCTAGAACATCCCTGTACCTTCCAGAATGGAATGCTATCTACCATTCTGGAACATCTCTGTACCTTCCAGAATGGAATGCTATCTGCCATTCTGGAACATCCCTGTACCTTCCAGAATGGAATGCTATCTACCATTCTGGAACATCCCTGTACCTTCCAGAATGGAATGCTATCTACCATTCTGGAACATCCCTGTACCTTCCAGAATGGAATGCTATCTACCATTCTGGAACATCTCTGTACCTTCCAGAATGGAATGCTATCTACCATTCTGGAACATCCCTGTACCTTCCAGAATGGAATGCTATCTACCATTCTGGAACATCTCTGTACCTCCCAGAATGGAATGCTTTTACACACTGACCTATATAGAACTAACCTGTCTGTTAATGAGTCTAAATACCCACCCTGTGACGCCCTGCCACTCACAGCTACAGGATTAGCCCATCTTGACTGACACACACACACACAGCTTTTTACACACACACACACACACACACACACACACACACACACACACACACACACACACACACACACACACACACACACACACACACACACACACACACACACACACACACACACACACACACACTACCCACAGTGATATCATTAACAGAAGACGGAGGAAGGGAGGGTTTCGTTCCAGCTTTGGGCTAAAGTTAACATACAATCATTATATATTTTACACTTACAATATAGCCAGAATGAGGACCATGTCATAGTTTGACAACAGGTATGACATGACGACTTACCCATGACCTTTAACCTCTAACATTTACCTTTAGAGGTCAAGATCACCTGAGACTAGCTTAGATAGAGAGAGAGAAGGAGAGAGAGAGACAGAGAGGAGGATGTGGTATGTTATCTGTCTAGTGATTTAATGTTTCAACACCTCCTTTCTCCTGACGAGGTGGAATGACATCTGGTGGAATGACAACTTTTAACCACACACACACACACACACACACACACACACACACACACACACACACACACACACACACACACACACACACACACACACACACACACACACACACACACACACACACACACACACACACACACACACACACACACACACACACACACACACACACAGCAGAGTATCAATCATGACTGATACACTGTTCTCTGCTGCGGCCGGAACACAGATTCCACTGTTCTCTGCTGTGGCCGGAACACAGATTCCACTGTTCTCTGCTGTGGCCGGAACACAGATTCCACTGTTCTCTGCTGTGGCCGGAACACAGATTCCACTGTTCTCTGCTGTGGCCGGAACACAGATTCCACTGTTCTCTGCTGTGGCCGGAACACAGATTCCACTGTTCTCTGCTGTGGCCGGAACACAGATTCCACTGTTCTCTGCTGTGGCCGGCACACAATACAGACTACAATGTTGTAGTGAAACCTCCTATACAGACTACAATAATTAACCTGCTATTGTCACAATCGCCTGGAATGGTGGGATTTGGACTCCACAGCCAGATAGACAAGCCTCTTCCTGAAGTGGTGGGTTCTGGACTCCACAGCCAGGTAGACAAGCCTCTTCCTGAAGTGGTGGGATCTGGTCTCCACAGCCAGGTAGACAAGCCTCTTCCTGAAGTGGTGGGTTCTGGACTCCACAGCCAGGTAGACAAGCCTCTTCCTGAAGTGGTGGGTTCTGGACTCCACAGCCAGGTAGACAAGCCTCTTCCTGAAGTGGTGGGTTCTGGACTCCACAGCCAGGTAGACAAGCCTCTTCCTGAAGTGGTGGGATCTGGTCTCCACAGCCAGGTAGACAAGCCTCTTCCTGAAGTGGTGGGATCTGGTCTCCACAGCCAGGTAGACAAGCCTCTTCCTGAAGTGGTGGGATCTGGACTCCACAGCCAGGTAGACAAGCCTCTTCCTGAAGTGGTGGGTTCTGGACTCCACAGCCAGGTAGACAAGCCTCTTCCTGAAGTGGTGGGTTCTGGACTGCACAGCCAGGTAGACAAGCCTCTTCCTGAAGTGGTGGGATCTGGACTCCACAGCCAGGTAGACAAGCCTCTTCCTGAAGTGGTGGGTTCTGGACTCCACAGCCAGGTAGACAAGCCTCTTCCTGAAGTGGTGGGATCTGGACTCCACAGCCAGGTAGACAAGCCTCTTCCTGAAGTGGTGGGTTCTGGACTCCACAGCCAGGTAAACAAGCCTCTTCCTGAAGTGGTGGGATCTGGTCTCCACAGCCAGGTAGACAAGCCTCTTCCTGAAGTGGTGGGTTCTGGACTCCACAGCCAGGTAGACAAGCCTCTTCCTGAAGTGGTGGGTTCTGGACTCCACAGCCAGGTAGACAAGCCTCTTCCTGAAGTGGTGGGATCTGGACTCCACAGCCAGGTAGACAAGCCTCTTCCTGAAGTGGTGGGTTCTGGACTCCACAGCCAGGTAGACAAGCCTCTTCCTGAAGTGGTGGGTTCTGGACTCCACAGCCAGGTAGACAAGCCTCTTCCTGAAGTGGTGGGTTCTGGACTCCACAGCCAGGTAGACAAGCCTCTTCCTGAAGTGGTGGGTTCTGGTCTCGTATACTTTCTTCACCACCCACTGCTTTGATCTAATGTGGATTTGTTTTTTCTGCAAGTCTCCTGGAAAGACTGATCGTGAAGATGTGTAACCATACAATAAACCATGTTCATCTGTAAACAAAAAACGGTCCAGTAGACAGGTCCAGTAGAACAGGTCCAGTAGAACAGGTCCAGTAGATCAGGTCCAGTAGAACAGGTCCAGTAGAACAGGTCCAGTAGATCAGATCCAGTAAATTCAGTAGAACAGGTCCAGTAGAACAGGTCCAGTAGAACAGGTCCAGTAGATCAGGTCCAGTAGAACAGGTCCAGTAGAACAGGTCCAGTAGGTCCAGTAGAACAGGTCCAGTAGAACAGGTCCAGTAGACAGGTCCAGTAGAACAGGTCCAGTAGGTCCAGTAGAACAGGTCCAGTAGGTCCAGTAGAACAGGTCCAGTAGAACAGGTCCAGTAGACAGGTCCAGTAGAACAGGTCCAGTAGAACAGGTCCAGTAGAACAGGTCCAGTAGATCCAGTAGAACAGGTCCAGTAGAACAGGTCCAGTAGAACAGGTCCAGTAAATCCAGTAGAACAGGTCCAGTAGAACAGGTCCAGTAGAACAGGTCCAGTAGATCAGGTCCAGTAGGTCCAGTAGAACAGGTCCAGTAGAACAGGTCCAGTAGAACAGGTCCAGTAGACAGGTCCAGTGCCCTCTGAAAGTATTCACAGACCTGTTCCCCATGTTGTTGTGTTACAGCCTGAATTAAATAGAGATTTTGTATCACTGGCACACACAATACCCCATAATGTCTAAGTGGAATTAGGTTTTAATTTTTTTTTTAACTAATTAAGTAAAAATGAAAAGCTAAAATGTCTTGAGTCAATAAGTATTCAACCCCTTTGTTATGACAAGCAAAACAACACAACAAAACGTTCAGGAGTAGAAATGTGCTCAACAAATCACATGATTTTGTTTGACTCACTCTGTGTGCAATAACAGTGTTTAACATGATTGTTGAATGACTACCTCATCTCTGTACCCCACACATACAATTATCTGTAATGTCTTTCAGTGGAGCTGGGAATTTCAAACACAGATTCAACCACAAGGTAGGTTTCCCAATGCCGTGCAAAGAAGGGCACCTATTGGTAAATGGGTAAATAAATAAATAATTAAAAGCAGACATTGAATATCCCTTTGAGCATGGTGAAGTTATTAATTACACTTTGGATGGTGTATCAATACACCCAGTCACTACAAAGATACAGGTGTCCTTCCTAACTCAGTTGCTAGAGAGGAAGGAAACCAGTCAGGGATTTCACCATGGGGCCAATGGTGACTTTAAACCAGTTACAGAGTTTAATGGCTGTGATAGGAGAAAACTGAGGATGGATCAACAACATTGTAGTTACTCCACAATACTAACCTAAATGAGTAAAAAATAAGGAAGTCTGTACAGAATAAAAATATTCCAAAACATCCTGTTTCCACTATTGTAAAACTTCTAAAAATGTGGCAAAGAAATGAGCTTTATGTCCTGAGTACAAAGCGTTATGCAAATCCAACACAACACACAGACGGTGGATGTTCCTGAGTGGCCGAGTTACAGTTTTGACTTAAATCTGCTTGAAAATCTATGGAAAGACATGAAAATGTTTGTCTAGCAATGATCAACAACCAATTTGACAGAGCTTAAAGTATTTTTTTAATAATAAGTGTGTGGAATCCATATGTGGAAACCTCTTAGAGACTTACCCAGAACGCCTCACAGCTGTAACCGCTGACAAATAATTATTCTAACATGTATTGACTCAGGGTGTTGAAAACGTGTCTAATCAAAATACCGGATATCATTGTTATATTATTTTGTACAAATCTTTGAATTTTTCTTCTACTTTGACATTATAGACTATTTGGTGTAGATTGCTGACAAAAAAAGTACAATTAAATCAATTTTAATCCCACTTTGTAACACAACAAAACGTGGGAAAAAGTCCAGGGTGCGATAACTTTCTGAAGGCTCTATTAGGGGAAGTGGGTTGGGAAACCAGGCTGCTGCTTCCTATTTGTCCACTAGAGGGAGGCAACGAGCTGCCACATGAGTAGTCCTCCAGCACCATCCACTGCTGCTTCCTGTTTGTCCACTAGAGGGAGGCAACGAGCTGCCACATGAGTAGTCCTCCAGCACCATCCACTGCTGCTTCCTATTTGTCCACTAGAGGGAGGCAACGAGCTGCCACATGAGTAGTCCTCCAGCACCATCCACTGCTGCTTCCTGTTTGTCCACTAGAGGGAGGCAACGAGCTGCCACATGAGTAGTCCTCCAGCACCATCCACTGCTGCTTCCTGTTTGTCCACTAGAGGGAGGCAACGAGCTGCCACATGAGTAGTCCTCCAGCACCAGCCACTGCTGCCGTGGAGCCCTGTACGTCACAATGGAGGAGAGACATACACAGTATCAGACAAAAGTTTGGTAACACCCACTTTTATTTATTTATTTTATTTAACCTTCTTTTAACTAGGCAAGTCAGTTAAGAACAATGTATTATTTACAATGACGACCTACTAAAAGGCAAAAGGCCTCCTGTGAGGACGGAGGATTAAACATAAAAATAAATGAAATATAAATATAGGACAAAACACACATCACGACAAGAGAGACAACGCAACATAAAGAGAGACCTAAGACAACAACACAGCATGGCAGCACAACATGACAACAACATGGTAGCAACACAACATGGTAGCAGCACAAAGCATAGTACAAACATTATTGGGCTCAGACAACAGCACAAAGGGCAAGAAGGTAGAGACAACAATACATCACACAAAGCAGCTTCAACTGTCAGTAAGAGTGTCCAGGATTGAGTCTTTGAATGAAGAGATGGAGATGAAACTGTCCAGTTTGAGTGTTTGTTGCAGCTCGTTCCAGTCGCTAGCTGCAGCGAACTGAAAAGACGAGCGACCCAGGGATGTGTGTGCTTTGGGGACCTTTAACAGAATGTGACTGGCAGAACGGTTGTTGTATGTGGAGGACGAGGGCTGCAGTAGATATCTCAGATAGGGGGGAGTGAGGCCTAAGAGGGTTTTATAAATAAGCATCAACCAGTGGGTCTTGTGACGGGTATACAGAGATGACCAGTTTACAGAGGAGTATAGAGTGCAGTGATGTGTCCTATAAGGAGAATTGGTGGCAGGTCTGATGGCCGAATGGTAAAGAACATCTAGCCCCTAGAGAACACCCTTATATTCAGATCACTTCCTGGATGGCAGGTCTGATGGCCGAATGGTAAAGAACATCTAGCCCCTAGAGAACACCCTTATATTCAGATCACTTCCTGGATGGCAGGTCTGATGGCCGAATGGTAAAGAACATCTAGCCCCTAGAGAACACCCTTATATTCAGATCACTTCCTGGATGGCAGGTCTGATGGCCGAATGGTAAAGAACATCTAGCCCCTAGAGAACACCCTTATATTCAGATCACTTCCTGGATGGCAGGTCTGATGGCCGAATGGTAAAGAACATCTAGCCCCTAGAGAACACCCTTATATTCAGATCACTTCCTGGATGGCAGGTCTGATGGCCGAATGGTAAAGAACATCTAGCCCCTAGAGAACACCCTTATATTCAGATCACTTCCTGGATGGCAGGTCTGATGGCCGAATGGTAAAGAACATCTAGCCCCTAGAGAACACCCTTATATTCAGATCACTTCCTGGATGGCAGGTCTGATGGCCGAATGGTAAAGAACATCTAGCCCCTAGAGAACACCCTTATATTCAGATCACTTCCTGGATGGCAGGTCTGATGGCCGAATGGTAAAGAACATCTAGCCCCTAGAGAACACCCTTATATTCAGATCACTTCCTGGATGGCAGGTCTGATGGCTGAATGGTAAAGAACATCTAGCCCCTAGAGAACACCCTTATATTCAGATCACTTCCTGGATGGCAGGTCTGATGGCCGAATGGTAAAGAACATCTAGCCCCTAGAGAACACCCTTATATTCAGATCACTTCCTGGATGGCAGGTCTGATGGTTGAATGGTAAAGAACATCTAGCCCCTAGAGAACACCCTTATATTCAGATCACTTCCTGGATGGCAGGTCTGATGGCTGAATGGTAAAGAACATCTAGCCACTAGAGAACACCCTTATATTCAGATCACTTCCTGGATGGCAGGTCTGATGGCCGAATGGTAAAGAAGGGGTGCGTCACTTCAGTGGGTTGAGTCACGTGATCTTCCTGTCCATGTTGGCGCCCCCCCCCTCGGGTTCGTGCCTTGGGGCACATTTCTACTCCTGAGCTTATGTAGGCTCCTTGTCATAACAAAGGGATCGAATACTTACTGACTCAAGATATTTCAGCTTTTCATTTTTAAATAATGAGCCAAAGTTCTATAGGATCGTGTGTATAGTAGTAGTTCTATAGGGTGGTGTGTACAGAGTAGAGTACCAGGTGGTAGCCAGCTAGTAACAGTAACTAAGGTGCAGGGTAGAGTACCGGGTGGTAGCCAGCTAGTAACAGTAACTAAGGTCAGGGTAGAGTACCAGGTGGTAGCCAGCTAGTAACAGTAACTAAGGTCAGGGTAGAGTACCGGGTGGTAGCAGGCTAGTAACAGTAACTAAGGTCAGGGTAGAGTACCGGGTGGTAGCCAGCTAGTAACAGTGACTAAGGTTCAGGGTAGAGTACCCGGGTGGTAGCCAGCTAGTAACAGTAACTAAGGTCAGGGTAGAGTACCGGGTGGTAGCCAGCTAGTAACAGTAACTAAGGTCAGGGTAGAGTACCGGGTGGTAGCCAGCTAGTAACAGTAACTAAGGTCAGGGTAGAGTACCGGGTGGTAGCCAGCTAGTAACAGTAACTAAGGTCAGGGTAGAGTACCGGGTGGTAGCCAGCTAATAACAGTAACTAAGGTCAGGGTAGAGTACCGGGTGGTAGCCAGCTAGTAACAGTAACTAAGGTCAGGGTAGAGTACCGGGTGGTAGCCAGCTAGTAACAGTAACTAAGGTCAGGGTAGAGTACCGGGTGGTAGCCAGCTAGTAACAGTAACTAAGGTCAGGGTAGAGTACCTGGTGGTAGCCAGCTAGTAACAGTAACTAAGGTCAGGGTAGAGTACCGGGTGGTAGCCAGCTAGTAACAGTAACTAAGGTCAGGGTAGAGTACCGGGTGGTAGCCAGCTAGTAACAGTAACTAAGGTCAGGGTAGAGTACCGGGTGGTAGCAGGCTAGTAACAGTGACTAAGGTGCAGGGTAGAGTACCGGGTGGTAGCAGGCTAGTAACAGTAACTAAGGTCAGGGTAGAGTACCGGGTGGTAGCAGGCTAGTAACAGTAACTAAGGTCAGGGTAGAGTACCGGGTGGTAGCAGGCTAGTAACAGTCTCTAAGGTGCAGGGTAGAGTACCGGGTGGTAGCAGGCTAGTAACAGTCTCTAAGGTGCAGGGTAGAGTACCGGGTGGTAGCAGGCTAGTAACAGTAACTAAGGTCAGGGTAGAGTACCGGGTGGTAGCAGGCTAGTAACAGTCTCTAAGGTGCAGGTTAGAGTACCGGGTGGTAGCAGGCTAGTAACAGTAACTAAGGTCAGGGTAGAGTACCGGGTGGTAGCAGGCTAGTAACAGTAACTAAGGTCAGGGTAGAGTACCGGGTGGTAGCCAGCTAGTAACAGTCTCTAAGGTGCAGGGTAGAGTACCGGGTGGTAGCAGGCTAGTAACAGTAACTAAGGTCAGGGTAGAGTACCGGGTGGTAGCCAGCTAGTAACAGTGACTAAGGTTCAGGGTAGAGTACCAGGTGGTAGCCAGCTAGTAACAGTAACTAAGGTGCAGGGTAGAGTACCAGGTGGTAGCCAGCTAGTAACAGTAACTAAGGTGCAGGGTAGAGTACCGGGTGGTAGCCAGCTAGTAACAGTAACTAAGGTCAGGGTAGAGTACCGGGTGGTAGCAGGCTAGTAACAGTCTCTAAGGTGCAGGGTAGAGTACCGGGTGGTAGCAGGCTAGTAACAGTCTCTAAGGTGCAGGGTAGAGTACCGGGTGGTAGCAGGCTAGTAACAGTAACTAAGGTCAGGGTAGAGTACCGGGTGGTAGCAGGCTAGTAACAGTCTCTAAGGTGCAGGTTAGAGTACCGGGTGGTAGCAGGCTAGTAACAGTAACTAAGGTCAGGGTAGAGTACCGGGTGGTAGCAGGCTAGTAACAGTAACTAAGGTCAGGGTAGAGTACCGGGTGGTAGCCAGCTAGTAACAGTCTCTAAGGTGCAGGGTAGAGTACCGGGTGGTAGCAGGCTAGTAACAGTAACTAAGGTGCAGGGTAGAGTACCGGGTGGTAGCCAGCTAGTAACAGTGACTAAGGTTCAGGGTAGAGTACCAGGTGGTAGCCAGCTAGTAACAGTAACTAAGGTGCAGGGTAGAGTACCAGGTGGTAGCCAGCTAGTAACAGTAACTAAGGTGCAGGGTAGAGTACCGGGTGGTAGCCAGCTAGTAACAGTAACTAAGGTCAGGGTAGAGTACCAGGTGGTAGCCAGCTAGTAACAGTAACTAAGGTCAGGGTAGAGTACCGGGTGGTAGCAGGCTAGTAACAGTAACTAAGGTCAGGGTAGAGTACCGGGTGGTAGCCAGCTAGTAACAGTGACTAAGGTTCAGGGTAGAGTACCCGGGTGGTAGCCAGCTAGTAACAGTAACTAAGGTCAGGGTAGAGTACCGGGTGGTAGCCAGCTAGTAACAGTAACTAAGGTCAGGGTAGAGTACCGGGTGGTAGCCAGCTAGTAACAGTAACTAAGGTCAGGGTAGAGTACCGGGTGGTAGCCAGCTAGTAACAGTAACTAAGGTCAGGGTAGAGTACCGGGTGGTAGCCAGCTAATAACAGTAACTAAGGTCAGGGTAGAGTACCGGGTGGTAGCCAGCTAGTAACAGTAACTAAGGTCAGGGTAGAGTACCAGGTGGTAGCCAGCTAGTAACAGTAACTAAGGTCAGGGTAGAGTACCGGGTGGTAGCCAGCTAGTAACAGTAACTAAGGTCAGGGTAGAGTACCTGGTGGTAGCCAGCTAGTAACAGTAACTAAGGTCAGGGTAGAGTACCGGGTGGTAGCCAGCTAGTAACAGTAACTAAGGTCAGGGTAGAGTACCGGGTGGTAGCCAGCTAGTAACAGTAACTAAGGTCAGGGTAGAGTACCGGGTGGTAGCAGGCTAGTAACAGTGACTAAGGTGCAGGGTAGAGTACCGGGTGGTAGCAGGCTAGTAACAGTAACTAAGGTCAGGGTAGAGTACCGGGTGGTAGCAGGCTAGTAACAGTAACTAAGGTCAGGGTAGAGTACCGGGTGGTAGCAGGCTAGTAACAGTCTCTAAGGTGCAGGGTAGAGTACCGGGTGGTAGCAGGCTAGTAACAGTCTCTAAGGTGCAGGGTAGAGTACCGGGTGGTAGCCAGCTAGTAACAGTAACTAAGGTGCAGGGTAGAGTACCGGGTGGTAGCCAGCTAGTAACAGTGACTAAGGTTCAGGGTAGAGTACCAGGTGGTAGCCAGCTAGTAACAGTAACTAAGGTGCAGGGTAGAGTACCAGGTGGTAGCCGGCTAGTAACAGTAACTAAGGTCAGGGTAGAGTACCGGGTGGTAGCCGGCTAGTAACAGTAACTAAGGTCAGGGTAGAGTACCAGGTGGTAGCAGGCTAGTAACAGTAACTAAGGTCAGGGTAGAGTACCGGGTGGTAGCCAGCTAGTAACAGTAACTAAGGTGCAGGTTAGAGTACCGGGTGGTAGCAGGCTAGTAACAGTAACTAAGGTGCAGGGTAGAGTACCGGGTGGTAGCAGGCTAGTAACAGTAACTAAAGTCAGGGTAGGGTAGGGTACTTGGTGGAGGCCGGCTAGTGATGGCTATTTAACAGTCTGATGGGCTGGAGATAGAAGCTGTTTTTCATGCCCCCCCTCCTTCTTTCCGTCCCCGTTGTCCCAGAAAAAGTGGAGAGAGAAAGATTGCCTCTCCCCCCCCCCCGGTTAGTTTCTGTATATTGAAAATGAATGGTCTTCCCTGATAGCTGCTGAATACCGTGCTAGTACCTCCTCTGCTGTGGTCACACACACACACACACACACACACACACACACACACACACACACACACACACACACACACACACACACACACACACACACACACACACACACACACACACACACACACACACACACACACACACACACTTTTAATAACGTACATGATGGTGCCCAGACATTTAATGCTGGGTGAAAGCAGGATATTTGTCCTCCAGCTTCCTGTCCTGCGTCGACTGACGGCACAATGTTCCCTCTCTATATAGTGCACTACCTGTGATAGTGCCTGGTCAAAGTAGTGCACTACCTGTGATAGTGCCTGGTCAAAGTAGTGCACTACCTGTGATAGTGCCTGGTCAAAGTAGTGCACTACCTGTGATAGTGCCTGGTCAAAGTAGTGCACTACCTGTGATAGTGCCTGGTCAAGTAGTGCACTACCTATGATAGTGCCTGGTCAAAGTAGTGCACTAAATAGGGAATAGTGTTCCATTGGGATGACCAATCAGCTATAAACAGTGGTTCCCAACTAGGGGTACTTGGCCTATCCACAGGGGGTACTTGAGAAGAGTCATGAGACCATAGACTTACTGGTAAAATGCACAAGAGGGGATACTTCAGGGGTACTCTGGGCAGAGAACATTTAGTTCGTGGTACAGTAACCAAAAAAGGTTGTGAACCACTATACAAGACATGTCCCAAACAGCACCGTATTCCCTATATAGTGCACTACTTTTGACCAGGACCCATAGGGCTAGTACGCACTATGTAGGGAATAGGGTGCCATTTGGAATGCCCCCATTATGCCGTTTTATCTGCCTGTGGTTTCTCTATAGCCTGATCCAAGATCTGTTTTTGCCTTTGACTATTAAACTCCCCTGCCTATCTTATCGTCATGACCTGGGCCCATATTCACAAAGAGAACCAGAGTAGGAGTGATGTTCTACAATCAGGTCCCCTCTGTCCATAATCTCATTCATTGGCTACATTAACACAGACATTACAATTCTGATCTTTTGTCCAATTATTGGCGAAAGATCTGATCTGTCAAAACGACCAATAATTGCCAAATAGATCAGAATTGGACTGCCTGTGTAAACGCAGCCATAGTGATCTAAGATCAGAATTGGACTGCCTGTGTAAACGCAGCCATAGTGATCTAAAAAGACCAAAACGGATCCTAGATCAGCCCTCCTACTCTGAGATGTTTGATGAATACAGGCCCAGGATAGGTTGGCTGAAGCACAAACTGATCTGGGACCAGACTAGATCTGTTTTGTATATTTGATCAATGACTGTCACATCATGATCTGTTTCACCTGTCCTTGTGATTGTCTCCACCCCCTCCAGGTGTCGCTTATTATTCCCTGGTGTATTTATCCCTGTGTTTCCTGTCTCACTGTACCGGTGTATTTATCCCTGTGTTTCCTGTCTCTCTGTACTGGTGTATTTATCCCTGTGTTTCCTGTCTCTCTGTGCCAGTGTATCTTGTTTGCCAAGTCAACCAGCGGTTCTCTTTGCGCCTATTTTTCCCCAGTCTCTTTTGGTTCTAGTCCTCCTGGTTTTGACCCTGTCCTGTCTCTGAACCTGCCTGACCACTCTGCCTGTTCTGTCTTCAAACCTGCCTGTACTTTTTTAATGTTTGGACACAGATCTGGTTACTGAACCCCTGCCTGGCCTGACCTTCAGACTGCACTTCGTCTGGTACTGTTTTGGACTCTGACCCGTTTTATGAACTCTCGCCGGTTCCCGACCTACCTTTTGCATACCCCTTGGTTTAATAAATATCGGAGCTCAAACATCTGCTTCCTGTGTCTGCATTTGGGTCTCGCCTTGTGTCCTTTTAATGACGTCACATTTAAATAAAAATAAGATTGTTATATATAAGATATTATTAGTGTGTATACTTTAACCACTCTATTATTTTTTAGAGAAGATGTTTGTGTCTGAAATGGTACAATATTCCCTATGTAATGCACTACTTTAGACCAGAGCCCTATGGAACCCTATTCCATATATAGTGCACTACTTTTGACCAGAGCCCTATTCCCTATATAGTGCACTACTTTTGACCAGAGCCCTATACAAGGAATATTGGGCTATTTCAGACATATATATGTTTTGACAAGGGTCTTAAAACCCTCTTTTAAACAGAAACATTCCATTATCAAAATAATTATTATAGAAAGCCTCTGTGTGTTATATTATTTAGAAAGCCTCTGTGTGTTATATTATTTAGAAAGCCTCTGTGTGTTATATTATTTGGAAAGCCTCTGTGTGTTATATTATTTAGAAAACCTCTGTGTGTTATATTATTTAGAAAACCTCTGTGTGTTATATTATTTAGAAAACCTCTGTGTGTTATATTATTTAGAAAGCCTCTGTGTGTTATATTATTTAGAAGCCTCTGTGTGTTATATTATTTAGAAAGCCTCTGTGGGTTATATTATTTAGAAAGCCTCTGTGTGTTATATTATTTTTCAGAAAGCCTCTGTGTGTTATATTATTTTAGAAAGCCTCTGTGTGTTATATTATTTTAGAAAGCCTTTGTGTGTTATATTATTTAGAAAGCCTCTGTGTGTTATATTATTTTAGAAAGCCTCTGTGTGTTATATTATTTAGAAAGCCTCTGTGTGTTATATTATTTAGAAAGCCTCTGTGTGTTATATTATTTAGAAAGCCTCTGTGTGTTATATTATTTTAGAAAGCCTCTGTGTGTTATATTATTTAGAAAGCCTCTGTGTGTTATATTATTTAGAAAGCCTCTGTGTGTTATATTATTTTAGAACGCCTCTGTGTGTTATATTATTTAGAAGCCTCTGTGTGTTATATTATTTTAGAAAGCCTCTGTGTGTTATATTATTTTAGAAAGCCTCTGTGTGTTATATTATTTTAGAAAGCCTCTGTGTGTTATATTATTTTAGAAAGCCTCTGTGTTTTATATTATTTAGAAAGCCTCTGTGTGTTATATTATTTTAGAAAGCCTCTGTGTGTTATATTATTTTAGAAAGCCTCTGTGTGTTATATTATTTAGAAAGCCTCTGTGTGTTATATTATTTTAGAACGCCTCTGTGTGTTATATTATTTAGAAAGCCTCTGTGTGTTATATTATTTAGAAAGCCTCTGTGTGTTATATTATTTTAGAACGCCTCTGTGTGTTATATTATTTAGAAGCCTCTGTGTGTGATATTATTTTAGAAAGCCTCTGTGTGTTATATTATTTTAGAAAGCCTCTGTGTGTTATATTATTTTAGAAAGCCTCTGTGTGTTATATTATAACTGTAAGTCATAACAAGGCGCCAGGGAGAGTGAAATCGACTTGACGTCATTACAGCGCGCCTAACAGTTTTGTCTCTTTTTGAGAAGAGAATGAGAAGTACCTCTTTCTCTAACCGGATTTTAACGTTTCATGTTGATATCAGCAGTCTGCGTGTATCTCACCGTCTGATGAAAGGTTGTTAGGACGCGATAAGCGTATTCTAGTTGAGAAAGTGTCCAAAATCCCCTTTATTTCGAGTGCAAAGAGAAGACAACACGCCACGGCACTAGTAACGTTAGTTACTAGCAACAACGGCTCTCTGTTTTGTCGAAGGTGAGTTTGCTATTTAATTGTGTATTAGTTTAATGCGTGGTGGCTATTGAAACACTTTAGTAGGATACTTCTTGTAGTTGAAGCATTTAAGGATAAAAGTGTCAATGAATTCAGAAGTTAGCTAGCTAACGTTAGTGTGTGTGGGGGAAAGTGAGGTAACTTAGCAACGACCATCAACTGTGTGTGAAGCTAGCTAGCTAACTATGACAGGTGGTGGGCCGTTACAAGTTAACGTTAACTGCTTTAGTTTTCGAGAGGATCGATATCTTTGTTGGAGGAACTGCTTTTAACATTGTGTATATTTATTTATTCTGAACACTTCCGTTTGTTCGCAATGTCAAATCTTGCACAATCTTTGCTAAATACTTACTGTTATGTTCGATAGATTGACAGACAAACGCCGCGTAGTACTACACTGTAAACCAATAAAAACGTGTGTACTATCTATCCATGGTACTATCTCTGCTGATCACGTTATCCGTAGCTAAGGCAGACAGCTAGTGACATATCGAGAGATCTCCGTCCGAAAAACTGCCATCAGGTGAAGTCTTTAAAAAAAAATATATATGTATTTGTAATCTAACTATTTAGTTATAGAAACGTGATACCATGAATGCAAGCTGTACAATGACAACTTACAACACAGCAACCTTAGGTACTTAGCTAGTTGGCTAGCTAGTGACAACAAGTAGATCTGTTGCTAGCTAGTGACAACAAGTAGATCTGTTGCTAGCTAGTGACAACAAGTAGATCTGTGGCTAGCTAGTGACAACAAGTAGATCTGTTGCTAGCTAGTGACAATAAGGAGATCTGTGGCTAGCTAGTGACAACACGTAGATCTGTTGCTAGCTAGTGACAACAAGTAGATCTGTTGCTAGCTAGTGACAACAAGTAGATCTGTTGCTAGCTAGTGACAACAAGTAGATCTGTTGCTAGCTAGTGACAACAAGTAGATATGTTGCTAGCTAGTGACAACAAGTAGATCTGTTGCTAGCTAGTGACAACAAGTAGATATGTTGCTAGCTAGTGACAACAAGTAGATCTGTTGCTAGCTAGTGACAACAAGTAGATATGTTGCTAGCTAGTGACAACAAGTAGATCTGTTGCTAGCTAGTGACAACAAGTAGATATGTTGCTAGCTAGTGACAACAGGTAGATCTGTTGCTAGCTAGTGACAACAAGTATATCTGTTGCTAGCTAGTGACAACAAGTATATCTGTTGCTAGCTAGTGACAACAAGTAGGTATGTTGCTAGCTAGTGACAACAAGTAGATATGTTGCTAGCTAGTGACAACAAGTAGATATGTTGCTAGCTAGTGACAACAAGTAGATATGTTGCTAGCTAGTGATAACAAGTAGATCTGTTGCTAGCTAGTGACAACAAGTAGATCTGTGGCTAGCTAGTGACAACAAGTAGATCTGTGGCTAGCTAGTGACAACAAGTAGATCTGTGGCTAGCTAGTGACAACAGGCAAATCTGTGGCTAGCTAGTGACAACAAGTAGATATGTTGCTAGCTAGTGATAACAAGTAGATCTGTTGCTAGCTAGTGACAACAGGTAGATCTGTTGCTAGCTAGTGACAACAAGTAGATATGTTGCTAGCTAGTGATAACAAGTAGATCTGTTGCTAGCTAGTGACAACAACTAGATCTGTGGCTAGCTAGTGACAACAAGTAGATCTGTGGCTAGCTAGTGACAACAGGCAAATCTGTGGCTAGCTAGTGACAACAAGTAGATCTGTGGCTAGCTAGTGACAACAAGTAGATCTGTGGCTAGCTAGTGACAACAAGTAGATCTGTGGCTAGCTAGTGACAACAAGTAGATCTGTGGCTAGCTAGTGACAACAGGTAGATCTGTTGCTAGCTAGTGACAACAGGCAAATCTGTGGCTAGCTAGTGACAACAAGTAGATCTGTGGCTAGCTAGTGACTACAAGTAGATCTGTTGCTAGCTAGTGACAACAAGTAGATCTGTTGCTAGCTAGTGACAACAAGTAGATCTGTGGCTAGCTAGTGACAACAAGTAGATCTGTTGCTAGCTAGTGACAATAAGGAGATCTGTGGCTAGCTAGTGACAACACGTAGATCTGTTGCTAGCTAGTGACAACAAGTAGATCTGTTGCTAGCTAGTGACAACAAGTAGATCTGTTGCTAGCTAGTGACAACAAGTAGATATGTTGCTAGCTAGTGACAACAGGTAGATCTGTTGCTAGCTAGTGACAACAAGTATATCTGTTGCTAGCTAGTGACAACAAGTAGGTATGTTGCTAGCTAGTGACAACAAGTAGTTTTGTTGCTAGCTAGTGACAACAAGTAGATCTGTTGCTAGCTAGTGATAACAAGTAGATCTGTTGCTAGCTAGTGACAACAAGTAGATCTGTGGCTAGCTAGTGACAACAAGTAGATCTGTGGCTAGCTAGTGACAACAGGCAAATCTGTGGCTAGCTAGTGACAACAAGTAGATATGTTGCTAGCTAGTGACAACAAGTAGATATGTTGCTAGCTAGTGATAACAAGTAGATCTGTTGCTAGCTAGTGACAACAAGTAGATCTGTGGCTAGCTAGTGACAACAAGTAGATCTGTGGCTAGCTAGTGACAACAGGCAAATCTGTGGCTAGCTAGTGACAACAAGTAGATCTGTGGCTAGCTAGTGACAACAAGTAGATCTGTGGCTAGCTAGTGACAACAAGTAGATCTGTGGCTAGCTAGTGACAACAAGTAGATCTGTGGCTAGCTAGTGACAACAAGTAGATCTGTGGCTAGCTAGTGACAACAAGTAGATCTGTGGCTAGCTAGTGACAACAAGTAGATCTGTGGCTAGCTAGTGACAACAGGTAGATCTGTTGCTAGCTAGTGACAACAGGCAAATCTGTGGCTAGCTAGTGACAACAAGTAGATCTGTGGCTAGCTAGTGACTACAAGTAGATCTGTGGCTAGCTAGTGACAACAAGTAGATCTGTGGCTAGCTAGTGACAACAAGTCGATCTGTGGCTAGCTAGTGACAACAAGTCGATCTGTGGCTAGCTAGTGACAACAAGTCGATCTGTGGCTAGCTAGTGACAACAAGTAGATCTGTGGCTAGCTAGTGACAACAAGCAGATCTGTTGCTAGCTAGTGACAACAAGTAGATCTGTTGCTAGCTAGTGACAATAAGGAGATCTGTGGCTAGCTAGTGACAACACGTAGATCTGTTGCTAGCTAGTGACAACAAGTAGATCTGTTGCTAGCTAGTGACAACAAGTAGATCTGTTGCTAGCTAGTGACAACAAGTAGATCTGTTGCTAGCTAGTGACAACAAGTAGATCTGTTGCTAGCTAGTGACAACAGGTAGATCTGTTGCTAGCTAGTGACAACAGGTAGATCTGTTGCTAGCTAGTGACAACAGGTAGATCTGTTGCTAGCTAGTGACAACAGGTAGATCTGTTGCTAGCTAGTGACAACAGGTAGATCTGTTTTTAGCTAGTGACAACAGGTAGATCTGTTGCTAGCTAGTGACAACAGGTAGATCTGTTGCTAGCTAGTGACAACAGGTAGATCTGTTGCTAGCTAGTGACAACAGGTAGATCTGTTGCTAGCTAGTGACAACAGGTAGATCTGTTGCTAGCTAGTGACAACAGGTAGATCTGTTGCTAGCTAGTGACAACAGGTAGATCTGTTGCTAGCTAGTGACAACAGGTAGATCTGTTGCTAGCTAGTGACAACAAGTAGATCTGTGGCTAGCTAGTGACAACAGGCAAATCTGTGGCTAGCTAGTGACAACAAGTACATCTGTGGCTAGCTAGTGACAACAAGTACATCTGTGGCTAGCTAGTGACAACAAGCAGATCTGTGGCTAGCTAGTGACAACAAGCAGATCTGTGGCTAGCTAGTGACAACAAGCAGATCTGTGGCTAGCTAGTGACAACAAGTAGATCTGTGGCTAGCTAGTGACAACAAGCAGATCTGTGGCTAGCTAGTGACAACAAGCAGATCTGTGGCTAGCTAGTGACAACAAGTAGATCTGTTGCTAGATAGTGACAACAGGCAGATCTGTGGCTAGCTAGTGACAATAGGCGGATTTGTGGCTAGCTAACATGTCATTCTGGGACAAGGAGCGTTTTAGCTGTAAGTTTATTCCAAGTAATCATTTTAAAACTGCAAAAATCTATTGGACAAGTAGATTAAATCTAATATAGTCATCAAGGCAGGACCCACTCATTTCATTCATACTGACAGGGTAAACTCCCAGCCTCATTGTGAAGTATTCCTCCAATGTCTAAGTGATCCTCTACTTGTTTATCCATGATTCCCCATCTCTCTTGCTATCTAGTCTGAAGACAGTGGGAGTAGTGTTGGTGTTAGCAAGTCAGGGGGAAAACTCCCAGCCCTTTTGACAGAGTACTCCTCCTCTAATTTCTATCCCCCTTTTCTCTCCTCTCTCCTCTCCTTGTTTATCTAGGAGTCCAATCTCGCCTCTTCTGTAGTCTTTTGTGTCGCTGGAGTACTCCCCCCCCTAGTTCTATTCTTCTAACCCCTGTCTATCCTCTCTCCTTTCTCCAGGATGCCTGGTCCCTCCTGTTCTCTCATCTGAAGACCGTAGGAGAGAAGTCTAGTTTAGTGATGAAACAGGACCCCTTGACCAGAGGGGTGAACACGGGTACGCCCCTGCCAGGGAGGAGAGACTCTATCGGGGTATCGCTGCTGGGCAGCACCCCCTCTTCCTCCTCCATCTCTTCAATCTCTTCCTCCATCTCTTCGTCTTCCTCTGGGGAAGAAAGGAGAAAGGGAGGTGGTGAGGAGTTTATTGGCAGAGAGGAGGAAGAGGGGGAGGTGGTCAGCATTTCCATAGTTACCATAGCGGAGGAGTCCTGCCCCTCGGAACCGTTCGGAACTGTCGTCGGTCACGTCGAGGTAACAGCCAATGAGAGCGCGGCTAGGGAAAGAGATGGCCAATCAAAAACCTCCCACAGTACCCAGACTGAAGAAGAGGGGGTGCGGAATGGAGAGGAAGGGGAGGAAGGTAGAAAGGAGGATGATGAGAAGGAGCAGGGAGATGAAGGCGAGGAGGCAGAAGAGATGGGTGAAGACGAGAGTGACCGTTCTGCCCTGTTAGAAGAGGATGAAGAGGGAAGGAAGCAGGTGTTTGTCTCGGATGAGAACTTGGAGTTGACGTCGGACAGACTGAACCCTGAAACACCTTCATCACTCTTCGACATCAAGGTAAGAACCCGCCTCTCCCATCAAGCCTAATTCAGAGTCCAGAGACGCGATAGTCCGGCATCCCATTGTGACATACAGTGGCAAGAAACAGGATGTCAACCCTTTGGAAATACCTGGATTTCTGCATAAATTGGTCCTTAAATTTGATCTGATCTTCATCTAGGTCACAACAATAGACAAACACAGTCTGCTTAAACTAATAGCACAAACAATTATACGTTTTCATGTCTTTATTGAACACACCGTGTAAACATTCACATTGCAGGGTGGGAAAAGTATGTGAACCCTTGGATTTAATAACTGGTTGACCCTCCTTTGGCAGCAATAACTTCAACCAAATGTTTTCTGTAGTTGCGGATCAGACCTGTAACAACGGTCAGGAGGAATTTTGGACCGTTCCTCTTTACAAAACTGTTTCAGTTCAGCAATATTCTTGGGATGTCTGGTGTGAACTGCTCTCTTGAGGTCATGCCACAGCATGTCAATCAGGTTGAAGTCAGGACTCTGACTGGGCCACTCCAGAAGGTTGAGGTCAGGACTCTGACTGGGCCACTCCAGAAGGTTGAGGTCGGGACTCTGACTGGGCCACTCCAGAAGGTTGAGGTCAGGACTCTGACTGGGTCACTCCAGAAGGTTGAGGTCAGGACTCTGACTGGGCCACTCCAGAAGGTTGAGGTCAGGACTCTGACTGGGCCACTCCAGAAGGCTGAGGTCAGGACTCTGACTGGGCCACTCCAGAAGGTTGAGGTCGGGACTCTGACTGGGCCACTCCAGAAGGCTGAGGTCAGGACTCTGACTGGGCCACTCCAGAAGGTTGAGGTCAGGACTCTGACTGGGCCACTCCAGAAGGTTGAGGTCAGGACTCTGACTGGGTCACTCCAGAAGGTTGAGGTCAGGACTCTGACTGGGTCACTCCAGAAGGTTGAGGTCAGGACTCTGACTGGGCCACTCCAGAAGGTTGAGATCAGGACTCTGACTGGGCCACTCCAGAAGGCGTATTTGTTGAAGCCATTCTGTTGTTGATTTACTTCTGTGTTTTGGGTCGTTGTCCTGTTGCATCACCCATCTTCTGTTGAGCTTCAATTGGCGGACAGATAGCCTAACATTCTCCTGCAAAATGTCTTGATAAACTTGGGAATTCATTTTTCTGTCGATGATAGCAAGCTGTCCCGGCCCTGAGGCAGCAAAGCAGCCCCAAACCATGATGCTCCCTCCACCAGACTTTACAGTTGGGATGAGGTTTTGATGTTGGTGTGCTGGGCCTTTTGGGTGGAGTATCACCTGTTGTGAAGTGAGAAGCTGAATTCTCCCCAAACAGTGGATGGAGTGGAAACAGAATAGCCTCCCTGCGTGAGTAAAAAACGAACTGGTGAGGAAGTGGTTTGCACACCGATGTGTATTCATATATCCTCCTTCTCTTATTCCAGTGCATACGGATAACGTTTTCCAACCTCTCTTCCTGTTCCTACATTCCCTTGTTCCATTCACTGGACTATGAGTTCCATTCACTGTCTGAATAATATTATTCTGCTCAACTGAACAACTATAAACCAGGGCACACATAGCAACTACACAGTGATCTGGAATTAAGCGTGTGTCCTTACCTTGGGTGGAGGGGGTACACAACTAACTGGATGTTTCACCCAGCTCTGCTGACTCGTATGTTCTCCCCTCGTACAGGAGAAATGAAGACTCGTATGTTCTCCCCTCGTACAGGAGAAATGAAGACTCGTATGTTCTCCCCTCGTACAGGAGAAATGAAGACTCGTATGTTCTCCCCTCGTACAGGAGAAATGAAGACTCGTACGTTCTCCCCTCGTACAGGAGAAATGAAGACTCGTACGTTCTCCCCTCGTACAGGAGAAATGAAGACTCGTACGTTCTCCCCTCGTACAGGAGAAATGAAGACTCGTACGTTCTCCCCTCGTACAGGAGAAATGAAGACTCGTACGTTCTCCCCTCGTACAGGAGAAATGAAGACTCGTACGTTCTCCCCTCGTACAGGAGAAATGAAGACTCGTACGTTCTCCCCTCGTACAGGAGAAATGAAGACTCGTACGTTCTCCCCTCGTACAGGAGAAATGAAGACTCGTACGTTCTCCCCTCGTACAGGAGAAATGAAGACTCGTATGTTCTCCCCTCGTACAGGAGAAATGAAGACTCGTATGTTCTCCCCTCGTACAGGAGAAATGAAGACTCGTATGTTCTCCCCTCGTACAGGAGAAATGAAGACTCGTATGTTCTCCCCTCGTACAGGAGAAATGAAGACTCGTATGTTCTCCCCTCGTACAGGAGAAATGAAGACTCGTATGTTCTCCCCTCGTACAGGAGAAATGAAGACTCGTATGTTCTCCCCTCGTACAGGAGAAATGAAGACTCGTATGTTCTCCCCTCGTACAGGAGAAATGAAGACTCGTATGTTCTCCCCTCGTACAGGAGAAATGAAGACTCGTATGTTCTCCCCTCGTACAGGAGAAATGAAGACTCGTATGTTCTCCCCTCGTACAGGAGAAATGAAGACTCGTATGTTCTCCCCTCGTACAGGAGAAATGAAGACTCGTATGTTCTCCCCTCGTACAGGAGAAATGAAGACTCGTATGTTCTCCCCTCGTACAGGAGAAATGAAGACTCGTATGTTCTCCCCTCGTACAGGAGAAATGAAGACTCGTATGTTCTCCCCTCGTACAGGAGAAATGAAGACTCGTACGTTCTCCCCTCGTACAGGAGAAATGAAGACTCGTACGTTCTCCCCTCGTACAGGAGAAATGAAGACTAGTACACTAATTTAATTATTTTTCTTCAAAATATGTCATAAACAAATGTATTATTGTGATTTATCATCCCATGGTTATACCTCTCGAGACCACCATTTGCCTCATGCAGCGAGACGTCTACTGTGCATAGAGTTGATCAGGCGGTTGAATGCTGTCCTACAACTCCAAAGGCTGTGCGATGGTGTTGGATATGGGTGTTAACTGGAATATGCTGTCGTGTACTGATTGGGAAGGTGGTCTTGTGTGGCTCAGTGGGTAGAGCATGGTGCTTGCAACGCCAGGTTCGATTCCCACGGGGGACCAGTACGGGGGAAATGTATGTAATCACTACAGTACGTCGCTCTGGATAAGAGTGTCTGATAAATGACTAAAATAAAAAAAAATGTACACGTCGATCCAGAGCATCCCAAACATGCTCAATGGGTGACATGGCTGGTGAGTATGCAGGCCATGGAAGAACTGGGACATTTTCAGCTTCCAGGAATTGTGTACAGATCCTTGTGACATGGGGCCGTGCGTTATGAAACATGAAGTGATGGCGGCGATGACTGGCACGACAATGGACCTGGGATTGGCACGATGACTGGCACGACAATGGACCTGGGATTGGCACGATGACTGGCACGACAATGGACCTGGGATTGGCACGATGACTGGCACGGCAATGGACCTGGGATTGGCACGATGACTGGCACGACAATGGACCTGGGATTGGCACGATGACTGGCACGGCAATGGACCTGGGATTGGCACGATGACTGGCACGGCAATGGACCTGGGATTGGCACGACAATGGACCTCAGGATTTCGTCGCTCTATTTCTGTGCATTCAAAATGCAAAATGTGTTCGTTGTCCGTAGCTTATGCCTGCCCCATACCATAACCCCCACCGCCACCACGGGGCACTCTGTTCACAACGTTGACATCAGCAAACCGCTCGCCCACATGATGTCATAAACGTGGTCTGCGGTTGTGAGGTCAGTTGGATGTACAGTGCATTCGGAAAGTATTCAGACCCCTTGACTTTTCACATTTTGTTACGTTACAGCCTTATTCTAAAATTGATTAAATCGTTTCCCCCCCCCCTCATCAATCTACACACAATACCCCATAATGACATCACAATACCCCATAATGACATCACAATACCCCATAATGACATCACAATACCCCAAAAATGACAAAGCAACAACAGGTTTCTAAAAGTAAAAAAAAAAAATGAATTCAGACCCTTTACTCAGTACTTTGTTGAAGTGCCTTTGGCAGCGATTACAGTCTTGAGTCTTCTTGGGTGTGACTCTACAAGCTTGGCACACCTGTATTTGGGGAGTTTCTCCCGTTCCTCTCTGCAGATCCTCTCAAGCCCTGTCAGGTTGGATGGGGAGCGTCGCTGCACAACTATTTTCAGGTCTCTCCAGAGATGTTCGATCGGGTTCATGTCCGGGCTCTGGCTGGGCCACTCAAGGACATTCAGAGACTTTTTTAAAATACATTTTTATTTATTTCACCTTTATTTAACCAGGTAGGCTAGTTGAGAACAAGTTCTCATTTACAACTGCGACCTGGCCAAGATAAAGCAAAGCAGTTCGACACATAAAACAACACAGAGTTACACATAAACAAACGTACAGTCAATAACACAATAGAAAAGTCTGTATACTGTGTGTACACTGTAAGGAGGTAAGGCAATAAATATGCCAATAATGGCTAAGTAATTACAATTTAGCAATTTACACTGGCGTGATAGATGTGCAGAAGAGGATTGGCTAGTAGAAATACTGGTGTGCAAAAGAGCAGAAAAAGAAAAAACTAAATATGGGGATGAGGTAGTTGGGTGGGCTATTTACAGATGAGCTGTGTACAGCTGCAGCGATCGGTAAGCTGTTCTGACAGCTGACGCTTAAAGTTAGTGAGGGAGATGTAAGTCTCCAACTTCAGTGATTTTTGCAATTTGTTCCAGTCATTGGCAGCAGAGAATTGGAAGGAAAGGTGGCCAAAGGAGGTGTTGGCTTTGGGGATGACCAGTGAAATATACCTGCTGGAGCGCATGCTACGGGTGGGTGCTGCTATGGTGACCAGTGAGCTGAGATAAGGGGGGACTTTACCTAGCAAAGACTTATAGATGACCTGGAGCCAGTGGGTTTGGCGACGAATATGTAGCGAAGACCAGCCAAAAAGAGCATACAGGTCGCAGTGTTGGATAGTAAATGGGGCTTTGGTGACAAAACAGATGGCACTGTGATAGACTAAATCCAATTTACTGAGTAGAGTGTTGGAGGCTATTTTGTAAATGATATCGCCGAAGTCGAGGATCGGTAGGATAGTCAGTTTTACGAGGGTATGTTTGGCAGCGTGAGTGAAGGATGCTTTGTTGCGAAATAGGAAGCCGATTCTAGATTTAATTTTGGATTGGAGATGCTTAATGTGAGTCTGGAAGAAGAGTCTAACCAGACACCTAGGTATTTGTAGTTGTCCACATATTCTAAGTCAGAACTGTCCAGAGTAGTGATGCTAGTCGGGTGGGCGGAGCGATCGGTTGAAGAGCATGCATTTCGTTGTACTTGCATTTAGGAGCAGTTGGAGTCCA
Organism: Salvelinus fontinalis; assembly: GCF_029448725.1. Lineage (NCBI taxonomy): Eukaryota > Metazoa > Chordata > Actinopteri > Salmoniformes > Salmonidae > Salvelinus > Salvelinus fontinalis. The sequence goes on from NC_074675.1 coordinate 57,431,949, forward strand.
CGGAAGGAGAGTTGTATGGAGTTGAAGCTCGTTTGGAGGTTTGTTAACACAGTGTCCAAAGAAGGGCCAGAGGTATACAGAATGGTGTCGTCTGTGTCGAGGTGGATCAAATAATTACCCGCAGCAAGAGCTACATCATTGATATATACAGAGAAGAGAGTCGGCCCGAGAATTGAACCCTGTGGCACTCCCATAGAGACTGCCAGAGGTCCGGACAACAGGCCCTCCGATTTGACACACTGAACTCTGTCTGAGAAGTAGTTGGTGAACCAGGCAAGGCAGTCATTAGAAAAACCGAGGCTACTGAGTCTGCCGATAAGAATACGGTGATTGACAGAGTCGAAAGCCTTGGCCAGGTCCATGAAGACGGCTGCACAGTACTGTCTTTTATCGATGGCGGTTATGATATCATTTAGGACCTTGAGCGGTGCTGAGGTGCACCCGTGACCAGCTTGGAAACCAGATTGCATAGCGGAGAAGGTACGGTGGGATTCGAAATGGTCGGGGATCTGTTTGTTCACTTGGCGTTCGATGACTTAACAGTTTGGCTCTAGAGTGTCTCGCCTTTTGAAGAGGGGGATGACCACGGCCGCTTTCCAATCTTTAGGAATCTCAGACGATATGAAAGAGAGGTTGAACAGACTAGTAATAGGGGTTGCAACAATGGCGGCGGATAATTTCAGGAAGAGAGGGTCCAGATTGTCTAGCCCAGCTGATTTGTAGGGATCCAGATTTTGCAGCTCTTTCAGAACATCAGCTGTATGGATTTGGGTGAAGGAGAAGTGGGGGTGGCTTGGGCCAGTTGCTGCGGGGAGTGCAGATCTGTTGGCCGGGGTAGGGGTAGCCAGGTGGAAAACATGGCCAGCCGTAGAGAAATGCTTATTAAAATTCTCAATTATTGTGGATTTATCAGTGGTGACAGTGTTACCTAGTCTCAGTGCAGTGGGCAGCTGGGAGGAGCATATCACGTGGACTTTTCGATGCTAGTGCAGAACACCACAGGGTGTTTTTGTGCTGGTCAAGTCCAGTCTGGAGTGAACCAAGGGCTATATCTGTTCTTACCCTTGTCCCGAAGCCACTCCTGCGTTGTCTTTGCTGTGTGCGTAGGGTCTTTGTCCTGAACCTTCGTCCCAGTCTGAGGTCCTGAGCGTTCTGGAGTAGGTTTTCATCAAGGATCTCTCTGTTCTTTGCTCCGTTCATCTTTCCCTCGATCCTGACTAGTCTCCCATTCCCTGCTGCTGAAAAACATCCCCACAGCATGATGCTGCCACCACCATGCTTCACCATAGGGATGGTGCCAGGTTTTATCCAGACGTGACGCTTGGCATTCAGGCCAAAGAGTTCGATCTTGGTTTCAACAGACCAGAGAATCTTGTTTCTCATGGTTTGAGAGTCCTTTAAGTGCCTTTTGGTAAACTCCAAGCGGTTTGTCATGTGCAATTTACTGAGGAGTGGCTTCCAACTGGCCACTCTACCATAAAGGCCTGATTGGTGGAGTGCTGCAGAGATGGTTGTCCTTCTGGAAGGTTCTCCCATCTCAACAGAGGAACTCTGGAGATCTGTCAGAGTGACCATCGGGTTCTTGGACACCTCCCTGACCAAGGTCCTTCTCTCCCGATTGCTCAGTTTGGCCGGGCGGCCAGCTCTAGGAAGAGTCTTGGTGGTTCCAAACTTCTTCCATTTAAGAATGATGGAGGCCACTGTGTTCTTGGGGACCTTCAATGCTCCAGATCTGTGCCTCGACATAATCCAGTCTCGGAGCTCTACGCACAATTCCTTCGACGGGCACAGCTTGTTTTTTGCTCTGACATGCACTGCCAACTGTGGGACCTTATATAGACAGGTGTGTGCCTTTCCAAGTCATGTCCAATCAATTGAATTTACCACAGGTTGTAGAAACATCTCAAGGATGATCAATGGAAACAGGATGCCCATGAGCTCAATTTCGAGTCTCATAGCAAAGGGTCTGAATACTTATGTAAATAAGGTATTTCTGTGTTTTATTTATAATAAATGATTATTATTTTTTAAACTGGCCCCAGCACAAGGTGCACCTGTGTCATGATCATGCTGTTTAATCAGCATCTTGATATGCCACACCTGTCAGGTGGATGGATTATCTTGGCAGAGAAATGTATGCACACAATTTGAGAGATCAGCATTTGTGTGCATATGGAACATGTCTGGGATCTTTTATTTCAGCTCATGAAACGTAGGACCAACACTTTACATGTTGCGTTTTATATTTTTGTTCAGTGTAATACTATGGCTGTGTACAGTGTTGTAATGATGTGCAAATAGTTGAAGTACAAAAGGGAAAATAAATACATGTAAATATGGGTTGTATTTACAATGGTGTTTGTTTGTTCTTCACTGGTTGCCCTTTTCTCTCTCTCCGCCGCTCTCCGGGTCTCCACCTCCCTCTCCTCCTCTCGGCATTCCTCTCTGGCTGACTAAGCTGGTTGTCCCCCGGTATGCTTGGCAGTCCGTGTGAGAGCTGCCTCGCTGAACGAACTAACCTCCGTCTCTCTCTGCGCTTATATGAAAACCTATCTAGCTAGGCTAACTCTCCTAGCTTCCCGTTCGCATTGGAGAGAGAGGCTTGCCCGAACATGTCCGTAGCAGCAGGCAACGATAGATACGGTTGGATCTAACTGAAGTGGAAAGAGAGGAGGGAGAATTTTGCCTTCGGACAAGAAGAGTACTACCCATCTATTTAACTACCCGCACTATCTGTGAATTTGTGCTACCGGGAAGAGCAGAAGGGCGTTATAACGGAAGAATAGAATCACGATGGGTTTCTACGGCACGTTGAAGCACATCTTCTATAAAGTGAGTGGCGGGGTCATATATATTTATTTTTTACGCACCGGATTCTCCTTTTTTTACCTGGCATTTTATAAGTGTGATTTCAAATCAGTGATTTAAAAAAATAAATAAAAATTCTCTGTGCTAATGACACTGCTACTACTGTATACCAGTGTTATCTATCTGGTATATTGGGGTTTGTTGGTGGGGCAAGTGCTTCTGTTCTCTCTGGTGGATAGAATTAGACTACTGCGGAATAGAGAGAGGTAGGAAACGTGACGCGCCCGTTCTTTTTTCACTCGTATCTCTCCAAGTAGTCTACCGTTTTTAGAAACACGCTCTGAAATGTAGCCTACACAATATAAGCGAACTGAACAAGATTGTTGCTTGGCCATATTTAGCCATATATTCGTCTGTTGTGCCCCGGGGCTGCGGTGCGTGTATGTATTCTGCTGCGCTATAGACTACTATAGAAAGGTGTTGGCGAACCGAATCAAAGAATGAATCTGCGGCCGCTTGGGGATAGCAAACCGATAAGGAACACGGCTGGTGTGTGTGACCTGACTGAACCGATGTTTTGTTCCGGTTGGTTAGGCTAAATCAGTCTGAAAGTGTTTTTACACACACACACACACGCACACGCACACACACACACACACGCTGATGTCGCAGGAATGGGAGTCCCCCCTCAGCCTGGTGCAACAGTATGTGTGTGGTGCATGCCATGATGCGCATCCTGACCCGGGCAGCAGTATGGTGTCACCTGGCTTGGGGGTTAATGGGGCAGCAGTGGTAGGGTGTCACCTGGTTTGGGGGTTAATGGGGCAGCAGTGGTAGGGTGTCACCTGGCTTGGGGTTAATGGGGCAGCAGTATGGTGTCACCTGGCTTGGGGGTTAATGGGGCAGCAGTGGTAGGGTGTCACCTGGTTTGGGGGTTAATGGGGCAGCAGTGGTAGGGTGTCACCTGGCTTGGGGGTTAATGGGGCAGCAGTATGGTGTCACCTGGCTTGGGGGTTAATGGGGCAGCAGTATGGTGTCACCTGGCTTGGGGGTTAATGGGGCAGCAGTGGTAGGGTGTCACCTGGCTTGGGGGTTAATAGGGCAGCAGTGGTAGGGTGTCACCTGGTTTGGGGGTTAATGGGGCAGCAGTATGGTGTCACCTGGCTTGGGGGTTAATGGGGCAGCAGTGGTAGGGTGTCACCTGGCTTGGGGGTTAATGGGGCAGCAGTGGTAGGGTGTCACCTGGCTTGGGGGTTAATGGGGCAGCAGTATGGTGTCACCTGGCTTGGGGGTTAATGGGGCAGCAGTGGTAGGGTGTCACCTGGCTTGGGGGTTAATGGGGCAGCAGTGGTAGGGTGTCACCTGGCTTGGGGGTTAATGGGGCAGCAGTGGTAGGGTGTCACCTGGCTTGGGGGTTAATGGGGCAGCAGTGGTAGGGTGTCACCTGGCTTGGGGGTTAATAGGGCAGCGGTGGTATGGTGTCACTTGGCTTGGGGGTTAATGGGGCAGCAGTGGTAGGGTGTCACCTGGCTTGGGGGTTAATGGGGCAGCAGTGGTAGGGTGTCACCTGGCTTGGGGGTTAATGGGGCAGCAGTGGTAGGGTGTCACCTGGCTTGGGGGTTAATGTGGCAGCAGTATGGTGTCACCTGGCTTGGGGGTTAATGGGGCAGCAGTGGTAGGGTGTCACCTGGCTTGGGGGTTAATGGGGCAGCATTGGTATGGTGTCACCTGGCTTGGGGGTTAATGGGGCAGCAGTGGTAGGGTGTCACCTGGCTTGGGGGTTAATGGGGCAGCAGTGGTAGGGTGTCACCTGGCTTGGGGGTTAATGTGGCAGCAGTATGGTGTCACCTGTCTTGGGGGTTAATGGGGCAGCAGTGGTAGGGTGTCACCTGGCTTGGGGGTTAATGGGGCAGCAGTGGTATGGTGTCACCTGGCTTGGGGGTTAATGGGGCAGCAGTGGTAGGGTGTCACCTGGCTTGGGGGTTAATGGGGCAGCAGTGGTAGGGTGTCACCTGGCTTGGGGGTTAATGTGTTTGTTAATAATGAGCTCAGTGGTGTGTTCTGTTTGCCTGACAACTTCAGCTGAATTCTTCCACTGCTGTGGGGCATGTCTATCCAGGACCCATGAGCACTCATGTCAAGTTCATAGATACTAAAGACCCCAGACAACTAATATCAACAATACTGCTGACCTAATGACCCCAGCCAACTAATATCAACAATACTGCTGACCTAATGACCCCAGCCAACTAATATCAACAATACTGCTGACCTAAAGACCCCAGCCAGCTAGTATCAACAATACTGCTGACCTAAAGACCCCAGCCAACTAATATCAACAATACTGCTGACCTAAAGACCCCAGCCAACTAATATCAACAATACTGCTGACCTAAAGACCCCATCCAACTAATATCAATACTTGTATTTACTTTTGGTATTTTTTCTTCTGTAACTATATAACTATAAGAAATATTTCCTTAAATTCACCTCATAGTGTCTCCTGTTACTGTCCTCTCTTCCACTGTTGGCTGTTCCCAACCTGGAACAGTCTGTATAGTAGAGCTGTCTGTTCCCAACCTGGAACAGTCTGTATAGTAGAGCTGTCTGTTGGCTGTTCCCAACCTGGAACAGTCTGTATAGTAGAGCTGCCTGTTGACTGTTCCCAACCTGGAACAGTCTGTATAGTAGTGCTGTCTGTTGGCTGTTCCCAACCTGGAACAGTCTGTATAGTAGTGCTGTCTGTTCCCAACCTGGAACAGTCTGTATAGTAGAGCTGTCTGTTCCCAACCTGGAACAGTCTGTATAGTAGTGCTGTCTGTTGGCTGTTCCCAACCTGGAACAGTCTGTATAGTAGTTCTGTCTGTTGGCTGTTCCCAACCTGGAACAGTCTGTATAGTAGTTCTGTCTGTTGGCTGTTCCCAACCTGGAACAGTCTGTATAGTAGAGCTGTCTGTTGGCTGTTCCCAACCTGGAACAGTCTGTATAGTAGTTCTGTCTGTTGGCTGTTCCCAACCTGGAACAGTCTGTATAGTAGAGCTGTCTGTTGGCTGTTCCCAACCTGGAACAGTCTGTATAGTAGTTCTGTCTGTTGGCTGTTCCCAACCTGGAACAGTCTGTATAGTAGTGCTGTCTGTTGGCTGTTCCCAACCTGGAACAGTCTGTATAGTAGTTCTGTCTGTTGGCTGTTCCCAACCTGGAACAGTCTGTATAGTAGAGCTGTCTGTTGGCTGTTCCCAACCTGGAACAGTCTGTATAGTAGAGCTGTCTGTTCCCAACCTGGAACAGTCTGTATAGTAGTGCTGTCTGTTGGCTGTTCCCAACCTGGAACAGTCTGTATATCTGTCTGTTGGCTGTTCCCAACCTGGAACAGTCTGTATAGTAGTGGTGTCTGTTGGCTGTTCCCAACCTGGAACAGTCTGTATAGTAGAGCTGTCTGTTGGCTGTTCCCAACCTGGAACAGTCTGTATAGTAGAGCTGTCTGTTGGCTGTTCCCAACCTGGAACAGTCTGTATAGTAGAGCTGTCTGTTGGCTGTTCCCAACCTGGAACAGTCTGTATAGTAGAGCTGTCTGTTGGCTGTTCCCAACCTGGAACAGTCTGTATAGTAGAGCTGTCTGTTGGCTGTTCCCAACCTGGAACAGTCTGTATAGTAGTGCTGTCTGTTGGCTGTTCCCAACCTGGAACAGTCTGTATAGTAGTGCTGTCTGTTGGCTCTTCCCAACCTGGAACAGTCTGTATATCTGTCTGTTGGCTGTTCCCAACCTGGAACAGTCTGTATAGTAGTGCTGTCTGTTGGCTGTTCCCAACCTGGAACAGTCTGTATAGTAGAGCTGTCTGTTGGCTGTTCCCAACCTGGAACAGTCTGTATAGTAGTTCTGTCTGTTGGCTGTTCCCAACCTGGAACAGTCTGTATAGTAGTGCTGTCTGTTGGCTGTTCCCAACCTGTAACAGTCTGTATAGTAGTGCTGTCTGTTGTCTGTTCCCAACCTGGAACAGTCTGTATAGTAGTTCTGTCTGTTCCCAACCTGGAACAGTCTGTATAGTAGAGCTGTCTGTTGGCTGTTCCCAACCTGGAACAGTCTGTATAGTAGTTCTGTCTGTTCCCAACCTGGAACAGTCTGTATAGTAGAGCTGTCTGTTGGCTGTTCCCAACCTGGAACAGTCTGTATAGTAGTGCTGTCTGTTGGCTGTTCCCAACCTGGAACAGTCTGTATAGTAGTGCTGTCTGTTCCCAACCTGGAACAGTCTGTATAGTAGAGCTGTCTGTTGGCTGTTCCCAACCTGGAACAGTCTGTATAGTAGTGCTGTCTGTTCCCAACCTGGAACAGTCTGTATAGTAGAGCTGTCTGTTGGCTGTTCCCAACCTGGAACAGTCTGTATAGTAGAGCTGTCTGTTCCCAACCTGGAACAGTCTGTATAGTAGAGCTGTCTGTTCCCAACCTGGAACAGTCTGTATAGTAGAGCTGTCTGTTGGCTGTTCCCAACCTGGAACAGTCTGTATAGTAGTTCTGTCTGTTGGCTGTTCCCAACCTGGAACAGTCTGTATAGTAGAGCTGTCTGTTGTCTGTTCCCAACCTGGAACAGTCTGTATAGTAGTGCTGTCTGTTGGCTGTTCCCAACCTGGAACAGTCTGTATAGTAGAGCTGTCTGTTGGCTGTTCCCAACCTGGAACAGTCTGTATAGTAGAGCTGTCTGTTGGCTGTTCCCAACCTGGAACAGTCTGTATAGTAGAGCTGTCTGTTGGCTGTTCCCAACCTGGAACAGTCTGTATAGTAGAGCTGTCTGTTGGCTGTTCCCAACCTGGAACAGTCTGTATAGTAGAGCTGTCTGTTGGCTTTTCCCAACCTGGAACAGTCTGTATATCTGTCTGTTGGCTGTTCCCAACCTGGAACAGTCTGTATAGTAGAGGTGTCTGTTGGCTGTTCCCAACCTGGAACAGTCTGTATAGTAGAGCTGTCTGTTGGCTGTTCCCAACCTGGAACAGTCTGTATAGTAGAGCTGTCTGTTGGCTGTTCCCAACCTGGAACAGTCTGTATAGTAGAGCTGTCTGTTGGCTGTTCCCAACCTGGAACAGTCTGTATAGTAGTGCTGTCTGTTGGCTGTTCCCAACCTGGAACAGTCTGTATAGTAGAGCTGTCTGTTGGCTGTTCCCAACCTGGAACAGTCTGTATAGTAGTCTTGGCTGTTCCCAACCTGGAACAGTCTGTATAGTAGAGCTGTCTGTTGGCTGTTCCCAACCTGGAACAGTCTGTATAGTAGAGCTGTCTGTTGGCTGTTCCCAACCTGGAACAGTCTGTATAGTAGAGCTGTCTGTTCCCAACCTGGAACAGTCTGTATAGTAGAGCTGTCTGTTCCCAACCTGGAACAGTCTGTATAGTAGAGCTGTCTGTTGGCTGTTCCCAACCTGGAACAGTCTGTATATCTGTCTGTTGGCTGTTCCCAACCTGGAACAGTCTGTATAGTAGAGCTGTCTGTTGGCTGTTCCCAACCTGGAACAGTCTGTATAGTAGAGCTGTCTGTTGGCTGTTCCCAACCTGGAACAGTCTGTATAGTAGTGCTGTCTGTTGGCTGTTCCCAACCTGGAACAGTCTGTATAGTAGAGCTGTCTGTTGGCTGTTCCCAACCTGGAACAGTCTGTATAGTAGTGCTGTCTGTTCCCAACCTGGAACAGTCTGTATAGTAGAGCTGTCTGTTGGCTGTTCCCAACCTGGAACAGTCTGTATAGTAGTGCTGTCTGTTCCCAACCTGGAACAGTCTGTATAGTAGAGCTGTCTGTTGGCTGTTCCCAACCTGGAACAGTCTGTATAGTAGAGCTGTCTGTTCCCAACCTGGAACAGTCTGTATAGTAGAGCTGTCTGTTGGCTGTTCCCAACCTGGAACAGTCTGTATAGTAGAGCTGTCTGTTGGCTGTTCCCAACCTGGAACAGTCTGTATAGTAGTGCTGTCTGTTGGCTGTTCCCAACCTGGAACAGTCTGTATAGTAGAGCTGTCTGTTGTCTGTTCCCAACCTGGAACAGTCTGTATAGTAGTGCTGTCTGTTGGCTGTTCCCAACCTGGAACAGTCTGTATAGTAGAGCTGTCTGTTGGCTGTTCCCAACCTGGAACAGTCTGTAAAGTAGAGCTGTCTGTTGGCTGTTCCCAACCTGGAACAGTCTGTATAGTAGAGCTGTCTGTTGGCTGTTCCCAACCTGGAACAGTCTGTATAGTAGAGCTGTCTGTTGGCTGTTCCCAACCTGGAACAGTCTGTATATCTGTCTGTTGGCTGTTCCCAACCTGGAACAGTCTGTATAGTAGAGCTGTCTGTTGGCTGTTCCCAACCTGGAACAGTCTGTATAGTAGAGCTGTCTGTTGGCTGTTCCCAACCTGGAACAGTCTGTATAGTAGAGCTGTCTGTTGGCTGTTCCCAACCTGGAACAGTCTGTATAGTAGTGCTGTCTGTTGGCTGTTCCCAACCTGGAACAGTCTGTATAGTAGAGCTGTCTGTTGGCTGTTCCCAACCTGGAACAGTCTGTATATCTGTCTGTTGGCTGTTCCCAACCTGGAACAGTCTGTATAGTAGAGCTGTCTGTTGGCTGTTCCCAACCTGGAACAGTCTGTATAGTAGAGCTGTCTGTTGGCTGTTCCCAACCTGGAACAGTCTGTATAGTAGTGCTGTCTGTTGGCTGTTCCCAACCTGGAACAGTCTGTATAGTAGAGCTGTCTGTTGGCTGTTCCCAACCTGGAACAGTCTGTATAGTAGTGCTGTCTGTTCCCAACCTGGAACAGTCTGTATAGTAGAGCTGTCTGTTGGCTGTTCCCAACCTGGAACAGTCTGTATAGTAGTGCTGTCTGTTCCCAACCTGGAACAGTCTGTATAGTAGAGCTGTCTGTTGGCTGTTCCCAACCTGGAACAGTCTGTATAGTAGAGCTGTCTGTTCCCAACCTGGAACAGTCTGTATAGTAGAGCTGTCTGTTGGCTGTTCCCAACCTGGAACAGTCTGTATAGTAGAGCTGTCTGTTGGCTGTTCCCAACCTGGAACAGTCTGTATAGTAGTGCTGTCTGTTGGCTGTTCCCAACCTGGAACAGTCTGTATAGTAGAGCTGTCTGTTGTCTGTTCCCAACCTGGAACAGTCTGTATAGTAGTGCTGTCTGTTGGCTGTTCCCAACCTGGAACAGTCTGTATAGTAGAGCTGTCTGTTGGCTGTTCCCAACCTGGAACAGTCTGTATAGTAGAGCTGTCTGTTGGCTGTTCCCAACCTGGAACAGTCTGTATAGTAGAGCTGTCTGTTGGCTGTTCCCAACCTGGAACAGTCTGTATAGTAGAGCTGTCTGTTGGCTGTTCCCAACCTGGAACAGTCTGTATATCTGTCTGTTGGCTGTTCCCAACCTGGAACAGTCTGTATAGTAGAGCTGTCTGTTGGCTGTTCCCAACCTGGAACAGTCTGTATAGTAGAGCTGTCTGTTGGCTGTTCCCAACCTGGAACAGTCTGTATAGTAGAGCTGTCTGTTGGCTGTTCCCAACCTGGAACAGTCTGTATAGTAGAGCTGTCTGTTGGCTGTTCCCAACCTGGAACAGTCTGTATAGTAGTGCTGTCTGTTGGCTGTTCCCAACCTGGAACAGTCTGTATAGTAGAGCTGTCTGTTGGCTGTTCCCAACCTGGAACAGTCTGTATAGTAGTCTTGGCTGTTCCCAACCTGGAACAGTCTGTATAGTAGAGCTGTCTGTTCCCAACCTGGAACAGTCTGTATAGTAGAGCTGTCTGTTGGCTGTTCCCAACCTGGAACAGTCTGTATAGTAGAGCTGCCTGTTGACTGTTCCCAACCTGGAACAGTCTGTATAGTAGTGCTGTCTGTTGGCTGTTCCCAACCTGGAACAGTCTGTATAGTAGTGCTGTCTGTTCCCAACCTGGAACAGTCTGTATAGTAGAGCTGTCTGTTCCCAACCTGGAACAGTCTGTATAGTAGTGCTGTCTGTTGGCTGTTCCCAACCTGGAACAGTCTGTATAGTAGTTCTGTCTGTTGGCTGTTCCCAACCTGGAACAGTCTGTATAGTAGTTCTGTCTGTTGGCTGTTCCCAACCTGGAACAGTCTGTATAGTAGAGCTGTCTGTTGGCTGTTCCCAACCTGGAACAGTCTGTATAGTAGTTCTGTCTGTTGGCTGTTCCCAACCTGGAACAGTCTGTATAGTAGAGCTGTCTGTTGGCTGTTCCCAACCTGGAACAGTCTGTATAGTAGTTCTGTCTGTTGGCTGTTCCCAACCTGGAACAGTCTGTATAGTAGTGCTGTCTGTTGGCTGTTCCCAACCTGGAACAGTCTGTATAGTAGTTCTGTCTGTTGGCTGTTCCCAACCTGGAACAGTCTGTATAGTAGAGCTGTCTGTTGGCTGTTCCCAACCTGGAACAGTCTGTATAGTAGAGCTGTCTGTTCCCAACCTGGAACAGTCTGTATAGTAGTGCTGTCTGTTGGCTGTTCCCAACCTGGAACAGTCTGTATATCTGTCTGTTGGCTGTTCCCAACCTGGAACAGTCTGTATAGTAGTGGTGTCTGTTGGCTGTTCCCAACCTGGAACAGTCTGTATAGTAGAGCTGTCTGTTGGCTGTTCCCAACCTGGAACAGTCTGTATAGTAGAGCTGTCTGTTGGCTGTTCCCAACCTGGAACAGTCTGTATAGTAGAGCTGTCTGTTGGCTGTTCCCAACCTGGAACAGTCTGTATAGTAGAGCTGTCTGTTGGCTGTTCCCAACCTGGAACAGTCTGTATAGTAGAGCTGTCTGTTGGCTGTTCCCAACCTGGAACAGTCTGTATAGTAGTGCTGTCTGTTGGCTGTTCCCAACCTGGAACAGTCTGTATAGTAGTGCTGTCTGTTGGCTCTTCCCAACCTGGAACAGTCTGTATATCTGTCTGTTGGCTGTTCCCAACCTGGAACAGTCTGTATAGTAGTGCTGTCTGTTGGCTGTTCCCAACCTGGAACAGTCTGTATAGTAGAGCTGTCTGTTGGCTGTTCCCAACCTGGAACAGTCTGTATAGTAGTTCTGTCTGTTGGCTGTTCCCAACCTGGAACAGTCTGTATAGTAGTGCTGTCTGTTGGCTGTTCCCAACCTGTAACAGTCTGTATAGTAGTGCTGTCTGTTGTCTGTTCCCAACCTGGAACAGTCTGTATAGTAGTTCTGTCTGTTCCCAACCTGGAACAGTCTGTATAGTAGAGCTGTCTGTTGGCTGTTCCCAACCTGGAACAGTCTGTATAGTAGTTCTGTCTGTTCCCAACCTGGAACAGTCTGTATAGTAGAGCTGTCTGTTGGCTGTTCCCAACCTGGAACAGTCTGTATAGTAGTGCTGTCTGTTGGCTGTTCCCAACCTGGAACAGTCTGTATAGTAGTGCTGTCTGTTCCCAACCTGGAACAGTCTGTATAGTAGAGCTGTCTGTTGGCTGTTCCCAACCTGGAACAGTCTGTATAGTAGTTCTGTCTGTTGGCTGTTCCCAACCTGGAACAGTCTGTATAGTAGAGCTGTCTGTTGGCTGTTCCCAACCTGGAACAGTCTGTATAGTAGAGCTGTCTGTTCCCAACCTGGAACAGTCTGTATAGTAGAGCTGTCTGTTGGCTGTTCCCAACCTGGAACAGTCTGTATAGTAGTTCTGTCTGTTGGCTGTTCCCAACCTGGAACAGTCTGTATAGTAGAGCTGTCTGTTGTCTGTTCCCAACCTGGAACAGTCTGTATAGTAGTGCTGTCTGTTGGCTGTTCCCAACCTGGAACAGTCTGTATAGTAGAGCTGTCTGTTGGCTGTTCCCAACCTGGAACAGTCTGTATAGTAGAGCTGTCTGTTGGCTGTTCCCAACCTGGAACAGTCTGTATAGTAGAGCTGTCTGTTGGCTGTTCCCAACCTGGAACAGTCTGTATAGTAGAGCTGTCTGTTGGCTGTTCCCAACCTGGAACAGTCTGTATAGTAGAGCTGTCTGTTGGCTTTTCCCAACCTGGAACAGTCTGTATATCTGTCTGTTGGCTGTTCCCAACCTGGAACAGTCTGTATAGTAGAGGTGTCTGTTGGCTGTTCCCAACCTGGAACAGTCTGTATAGTAGAGCTGTCTGTTGGCTGTTCCCAACCTGGAACAGTCTGTATAGTAGAGCTGTCTGTTGGCTGTTCCCAACCTGGAACAGTCTGTATAGTAGAGCTGTCTGTTGGCTGTTCCCAACCTGGAACAGTCTGTATAGTAGTGCTGTCTGTTGGCTGTTCCCAACCTGGAACAGTCTGTATAGTAGAGCTGTCTGTTGGCTGTTCCCAACCTGGAACAGTCTGTATAGTAGTCTTGGCTGTTCCCAACCTGGAACAGTCTGTATAGTAGAGCTGTCTGTTGGCTGTTCCCAACCTGGAACAGTCTGTATAGTAGAGCTGTCTGTTGGCTGTTCCCAACCTGGAACAGTCTGTATAGTAGAGCTGTCTGTTCCCAACCTGGAACAGTCTGTATAGTAGAGCTGTCTGTTCCCAACCTGGAACAGTCTGTATAGTAGAGCTGTCTGTTGGCTGTTCCCAACCTGGAACAGTCTGTATATCTGTCTGTTGGCTGTTCCCAACCTGGAACAGTCTGTATAGTAGAGCTGTCTGTTGGCTGTTCCCAACCTGGAACAGTCTGTATAGTAGAGCTGTCTGTTGGCTGTTCCCAACCTGGAACAGTCTGTATAGTAGTGCTGTCTGTTGGCTGTTCCCAACCTGGAACAGTCTGTATAGTAGTGCTGTCTGTTCCCAACCTGGAACAGTCTGTATAGTAGAGCTGTCTGTTGGCTGTTCCCAACCTGGAACAGTCTGTATAGTAGTGCTGTCTGTTCCCAACCTGGAACAGTCTGTATAGTAGAGCTGTCTGTTGGCTGTTCCCAACCTGGAACAGTCTGTATAGTAGAGCTGTCTGTTCCCAACCTGGAACAGTCTGTATAGTAGAGCTGTCTGTTGGCTGTTCCCAACCTGGAACAGTCTGTATAGTAGAGCTGTCTGTTGGCTGTTCCCAACCTGGAACAGTCTGTATAGTAGTGCTGTCTGTTGGCTGTTCCCAACCTGGAACAGTCTGTATAGTAGAGCTGTCTGTTGTCTGTTCCCAACCTGGAACAGTCTGTATAGTAGTGCTGTCTGTTGGCTGTTCCCAACCTGGAACAGTCTGTATAGTAGAGCTGTCTGTTGGCTGTTCCCAACCTGGAACAGTCTGTAAAGTAGAGCTGTCTGTTGGCTGTTCCCAACCTGGAACAGTCTGTATAGTAGAGCTGTCTGTTGGCTGTTCCCAACCTGGAACAGTCTGTATAGTAGAGCTGTCTGTTGGCTGTTCCCAACCTGGAACAGTCTGTATATCTGTCTGTTGGCTGTTCCCAACCTGGAACAGTCTGTATAGTAGAGCTGTCTGTTGGCTGTTCCCAACCTGGAACAGTCTGTATAGTAGAGCTGTCTGTTGGCTGTTCCCAACCTGGAACAGTCTGTATAGTAGAGCTGTCTGTTGGCTGTTCCCAACCTGGAACAGTCTGTATAGTAGTGCTGTCTGTTGGCTGTTCCCAACCTGGAACAGTCTGTATAGTAGAGCTGTCTGTTGGCTGTTCCCAACCTGGAACAGTCTGTATATCTGTCTGTTGGCTGTTCCCAACCTGGAACAGTCTGTATAGTAGAGCTGTCTGTTGGCTGTTCCCAACCTGGAACAGTCTGTATAGTAGAGCTGTCTGTTGGCTGTTCCCAACCTGGAACAGTCTGTATAGTAGTGCTGTCTGTTGGCTGTTCCCAACCTGGAACAGTCTGTATAGTAGAGCTGTCTGTTGGCTGTTCCCAACCTGGAACAGTCTGTATAGTAGTGCTGTCTGTTCCCAACCTGGAACAGTCTGTATAGTAGAGCTGTCTGTTGGCTGTTCCCAACCTGGAACAGTCTGTATAGTAGTGCTGTCTGTTCCCAACCTGGAACAGTCTGTATAGTAGAGCTGTCTGTTGGCTGTTCCCAACCTGGAACAGTCTGTATAGTAGAGCTGTCTGTTCCCAACCTGGAACAGTCTGTATAGTAGAGCTGTCTGTTGGCTGTTCCCAACCTGGAACAGTCTGTATAGTAGAGCTGTCTGTTGGCTGTTCCCAACCTGGAACAGTCTGTATAGTAGTGCTGTCTGTTGGCTGTTCCCAACCTGGAACAGTCTGTATAGTAGAGCTGTCTGTTGTCTGTTCCCAACCTGGAACAGTCTGTATAGTAGTGCTGTCTGTTGGCTGTTCCCAACCTGGAACAGTCTGTATAGTAGAGCTGTCTGTTGGCTGTTCCCAACCTGGAACAGTCTGTGTAGTAGAGCTGTCTGTTGGCTGTTCCCAACCTGGAACAGTCTGTATAGTAGAGCTGTCTGTTGGCTGTTCCCAACCTGGAACAGTCTGTATAGTAGAGCTGTCTGTTGGCTGTTCCCAACCTGGAACAGTCTGTATATCTGTCTGTTGGCTGTTCCCAACCTGGAACAGTCTGTATAGTAGAGCTGTCTGTTGGCTGTTCCCAACCTGGAACAGTCTGTATAGTAGAGCTGTCTGTTGGCTGTTCCCAACCTGGAACAGTCTGTATAGTAGAGCTGTCTGTTGGCTGTTCCCAACCTGGAACAGTCTGTATAGTAGAGCTGTCTGTTGGCTGTTCCCAACCTGGAACAGTCTGTATAGTAGTGCTGTCTGTTGGCTGTTCCCAACCTGGAACAGTCTGTATAGTAGAGCTGTCTGTTGGCTGTTCCCAACCTGGAACAGTCTGTATAGTAGTCTTGGCTGTTCCCAACCTGGAACAGTCTGTATAGTAGAGCTGTCTGTTGGCTGTTCCCAACCTGGAACAGTCTGTATAGTAGAGCTGTCTGTTGGCTGTTCCCAACCTGGAACAGTCTGTATAGTAGAGCTGTCTGTTGGCTGTTCCCAACCTGGAACAGTCTGTATAGTAGAGCTGTCTGTTGGCTGTTCCCAACCTGGAACAGTCTGTATAGTAGTGCTGTCTGTTGGCTGTTCCCAACCTGGAACAGTCTGTATAGTAGTGCTGTCTGTTCCCAACCTGGAACAGTCTGTATAGTAGAGCTGTCTGTTCCCAACCTGGAACAGTCTGTATAGTAGAGCTGTCTGTTCCCAACCTGGAACAGTCTGTATAGTAGAGCTGTCTGTTGGCTGTTCCCAACCTGGAACAGTCTGTATATCTGTCTGTTGGCTGTTCCCAACCTGGAACAGTCTGTATAGTAGAGCTGTCTGTTGGCTGTTCCCAACCTGGAACAGTCTGTATAGTAGAGCTGTCTGTTGGCTGTTCCCAACCTGGAACAGTCTGTATATCTGTCTGTTGGCTATTCCCAACCTGGAACAGTCTGTATATCTGTCTGTTGGCTGTTCCCAACCTCCCTGTCTCTCTCTCTCTCTCTTTCTCTCTCTCTCTCTGTCTCTCTCTCCATCTCCTCTCTCTCTCTTCCCTATCAGATGAAGAGGAAGTTGGACCATGGACCAGACATCAGGCCTTTCCCTTCAGGCAAGAAACACTGCAAAGGTTCCAATTACCTCAGGTAACACACACACACACACACACACACACACACACACACACACACACACACACACACACACACACACACACACACACACACACACACACACACAGACACACACACACACACACACACAGACTCAGGTAAAACACTCACTCCATATAATTCTGTCTCTAGTGTGAGTCATATCAACTCCATTTCTTCAGTTACTGTGGGAAGCAGAAAGTCTGGTATATTGAACATTTATTCAGGTACTGTGGGAAGCAGAGTAACATTGAGCTAAACTCTGGCTAATTACTAATACTTTACCTCCCTCTTTCCTTTCAAATCCCCTTTTCTCTCTCTCCCTCCCCTTCACCCCTCTCTCTCTCTCTGTCTCCATCCTCTCTCTCTCTCTCTCTCTCTCTGTCTCTCTCTCTCTCTCTCTCTCTCTCTCTCTGTCTCTCTCTCTCTGTCTCTATCTCTCTCTCTCTCTTTCTCTCTGTCTCTCTGTCTCTCTGTCTCTCTCTCTCTCTCTCTCTCTCTCTCTCTCTCTCTCTCTCTCTCTCTCTCTCTCTCTCTCTCTCTCTCTCTCTCTCTGTCTCTCTCTCTGTCTCTCTCTCTGTCTCTCTCTCTCTCTCTCTCTCTCTCTCTCTCTCTCTCTGTCTCTCTCTCTGTCTC
>NC_074675.1:57454388-57511888 GCF_029448725.1 Salvelinus fontinalis
AAAACAAGGACATTTCTAAGTGACCCCAAACTTGTGAACGGTAATGTATATGTGATTGTTGTTAAATGGTGATAGGTCAGTGATATGAATGTCTCTTTCCTGTAGTTGGCCCTGTATGTCCTGACGTTCCTTGGGCCCAGAGATCTCATGCATGCTGCTCAGACCTGTTCCTATTGGAGGATACTGGCAGAGGATAACCTGCTGTGGAGGGAGAAGTGTAGAGAGGAGGGTACGTACCACACACACACACACACACACACACACACACACACACACACACACACACACACACACACACACACACACACACACACACACACACACACACACACACACACACACAGAGGACACACACACACAGAGAGGAGGGTACAACACACACACACAGAGAGGACACACACGGAGGACACACACACACACACACAGAGGACACACACACACACACACACAGAGGACACACACACACACAGAGAGGAGGGTACAACACACACACACAGAGAGGACACACACACACGGAGGGAATGACCGATATGGATTTGTTAGGACCGTTACTGATTTCTGGAGGTCAAGGTGGCCGTAACTTATGATGACATCATTTCCCAGAGACAGCCGCATTTAATTCATTGATTTGAAAATACAGCAACATATTGGTAATATAATGGTAATCGTTGTATTAGAATGTTATATCTCTCTTGATAAACTGGGTCCATTTTAAGATGTTGCCTATCCACAATACAGGTGAATACGTATTCAACAGGAGAGTGTATCATGCATTGAGTTATTGATGATGTTTCAGCTGATCAGTCTATGGCGCTACAGATAACAATCTGTTAGCCTGCCGTGTTATGTTAGCCTGCCGTGTTATGTTAGCCTGCCGTGTTATGTTAGCCTGCCGTGTTAGCCTGCCGTGTTATGTTAGCCTACCGTGTTATGTTAGCCTGCCGTGTTATGTTAGCCTGCCGTGTTATGTTAGCCTGCCGTGTTATGTTAGCCTGCCGTGTTAGCCTGCCGTGTTATGTTAGCCTACCGTGTTATGTTAGCCTGCCGTGTTATGTTAGCCTGCCGTGTTATGTTAGCCTGCCGTGTTATGTTAGCCTGACGTGTTAGCCTGCCGTGTTATGTTAGCCTGCCGTGTTATGTTAGCCTGCCGTGTTATGTTAGCCTGCCGTGTTATATTAGCCTGCCGTGTTATGTTAGCCTGCCGTGTTATGTTAGCCTGCCGTGTTATGTTAGCCTGCCGTGTTAGCCTGCCGTGTTATGTTAGCCTGCCGTGTTATGTTAGCCTGCCGTGTTATGTTAGCCTGCCGTGTTATATTAGCCTGCCGTGTTATATTAGCCTGCCGTGTTATATTAGCCTACCGTGTTAGCCTTCCGTGTTATGTTAGCCTGCCGTGTTATGTTAGCCTGCCGTGTTATGTTAGCCTGCCGTGTTATGTTAGCCTGCCGTGTTATATTAGCCTGCCGTGTTATATTAGCCTGCCGTGTTATATTAGCCTGCCGTGTTATATTAGCCTACCGTGTTATGTTAGCCTGCCGTGTTATGTTAGCCTGCCGTGTTATGTTAGCCTGCCGTGTTATGTTAGCCTGCCGCGTTATGTTAGTCTGCCGTGTTATGTTAGCCTGCCGTGTTATGTTAGCCTGCCGTGTTATGTTAGCCTGCCGTGTTATGTTAGCCTGCCGTGTTATGTTAGCCTGCCGTGTTATGTTAGCCTGCCGTGTTATATTAGCCTGCCGTGTTAGCCTGCCGTGTTATGTTAGCCTGCCGTGTTATGTTAGCCTGCCGTGTTATGTTAGCCTGCCGTGTTATGTTAGCCTGCCGTGTTATGTTAGCCTGCCGTGTTATGTTAGCCTGCCGTGTTAGCCTGCCGTGTTAGCCTGCCGTGTTAGCCCGCCGTGTTATGTTAGCCCGCCGTGTTATGTTAGCCCGCCGTGTTATGTTAGCCCGCCGTGTTATGTTAGCCCGCCGTGTTATGTTAGCCTCCCGTGTTATGTTAGCCTCCCGTGTTATGTTAGCCTCCCGTGTTATGTTAGCCTGCCGTGTTAGCCTGCCGTGTTAGCCTGCCGTGTTAGCCCGCCGTGTTATGTTAGCCCGCCGTGTTATGTTAGCCCGCCGTGTTATGTTAGCCCGCCGTGTTATGTTAGCCCGCCGTGTTATGTTAGCCCGCCGTGTTATGTTAGCCCGCCGTGTTATGTTAGCCCGCCGTGTTATGTTAGCCCGCCGTGTTATGTTAGCCCGCCGTGTTATGTTAGCCCGCCGTGTTATGTTAGCCCGCCGTGTTATGTTAGCCCGCCGTGTTATGTTAGCCCGCCGTGTTATGTTAGCCTGCCGTGTTATGCTAGCCTGCCGTGTTAGCCTGCCGTGTTATGTTAGCCTGCCGTGTTATGTTAGCCTGCCGTGTTATGTTAGCCTCCCGTGTTATGTTAGCCTCCCGTGTTATGTTAGCCTGCCGTGTTATGTTAGCCTGCCGTGTTATGTTGGCCTGCCGTGTTATGTTGGCCTGCCGTGTTATGTTAGCCTGCCGTGTTATGTTAGCCTGCCGTGTTATGTTAGCCTGCCGTGTTAGCCTACCGTATTATGTTAGCCTGCCGTGTTAGCCTGCCGTGTTAGCCTGCCGTGTTATGTTAGCCTGCCGTGTTAGCCTGCCGTGTTATGTTAGCCTGCCGTGTTATGTTAGCCTGCCGTGTTATGTTAGCCTGCCGTGTTATATTAGCCTGCCGTGTTAGCCTGCCGTGTTAGCATGCCGTGTTAGCATGCCGTGTTTTGTTCAGCTGTCAGGATGAATCTCTAAACAACTCCGCTTGCCAGGACCAAATTCAAAACAACTGAATTGTCTAGCTGAGCTGTCTGTCAAGAAATGGGCGGGTTGTAACTTGATCCTAATGCTACGATTGGATAGAGTGAGGTTGTAAATAAGAATTTGTTCTTAGCTGACTTGCCTAGTTAAATAAATAAAGGTACAATTTTAAAATGTGCATAATATCTAACAAGGAGAGTGAGTGTGGGAAAACATATGTAACAACGATTTCTGTCTGAAGGATTCAAATCTGACCGTAGTTTGAGAAGTGAGAATGTCCACTGATCTACTGCTTTCTTTGTCCCTTAAACATTCTGGAAGATTCTTAGGTAACTAAACCTATTGCCAACCTTTTTTTATTCATCAATTTACGGATATGATTGGTGCTGGTCAGATCAGCACACCGGTAATTAACTAATGTTACGCCACAAGTCAGAAGGCTCGTTGACGGAAAAAAGTTCAAAATGTTAACGTTAGCTAGCTATGTTGACTATTAGTGCCTATGTGATATTTTAGCACCATGTTTATCGAGCCAGCTAGCTAGCTAACACCACAGATGACAGAGTTAGTTATTGTAATCTTTGCTAACAGGTCAGTAATGAGCGTTACATCGAGGCCTGTACTCTGGAGTACAGAACGAGCAGTATGGCGGGTGGCATTGTCATGCTCGAGGGTCATGTCAGGATGAGACTTCAGGAAGGGTACCACATGAGGGAGGAGGATGTCTTCCCTGTAACGCACAGCGTTGCGATTTCCTGCAATGACAACAAGCTCAGTCCGATGATGCTGTGTCACACCGCCCCAGACCATGACGGACCCTCCACCTCCACCTCGATCCTGCTCCAGAGTACAGACCTCGGTGTAACGCTCATTCCTTCGACGATAAACGTGAATCCGACCCTCACCCCTAGTGAGACAAAACAGCGACTCGTTAGCGAAGAGCACTTTTCGCCAGTCCTGTCTGGTCCAGCGACGGTGGGTTTGTGGACATAGGCGACATTGTTGCCATTGATGTTTGGTGAGGATCTGCCTTACAACAGGCCTACAAGCCCTCAGTCCAGCCTCTCTCAGCCTATTGTGGACAGTCAGCACTGATGGAGGGATTGTGCGTTCCTGGTGTAACTCAGGCAGTTGTTGTTGCCATCCTGTACCTGTCCCGCAGGTGTGATGTTCGGATGAACCGATCCTGTGCAGGTGTTGTTACACGTGGGCTGCCACTGCAAGGACGATCAGCTGTCCGTCCTGTCTCCCTGTAGCGCTGTCTTAGGCATCTCACAGTACGGACATTGAAATGTATTGCCCTGGCCACATTTGCGGTGCTCATGCCTCCTTGCAGCATGCCTAAGGCACGTTCACGCAGATGAGCAAGGACCCTGGGCATCTTTCTTTGCGTGGCCATGCGGTCATGGGTGAACAGGAAGTTCAGGAGGGGGCGGAGCATGCACCCTTGTGGGGCCCCAGTGTTGAGGATCAGCGTGGCGGAGGTGTCGTTGCCCTCACCGCTTGGGGTCAACCCGCTATGTGGCTGGCTTTTCCTTTATAATCCATGATTGCCTGGAGTCCTCGCCACTTACGTCTCGTTTCTGAACCTTTTGAATTGTGACTCCACTTTGTCCCTGTAATGTGGTCGCCCTCCTTTGTTGCCTTACGAAGGTCATAGCTGGTCTGTTTGTACACGTCCATGTTCCCAGTCACCTTTTCCATGGTAAAATGTGGTGGTTTGCGCTTTCAGCTTGGCGCGTATGATGTCATCTGTACACGGTTTTTTGCTTTGGATAAATTGTACTCGTCACAGTGGGAACAACATCTTCTATGCGCTTCCTGATGAACCAAGTCATCAAGTCAGTGTATATGTCGATACTATCCTGAGGCGACCCGGAACATTTTCTAGTATGCTTGATAAAAATAATCTTGAAACATAGATTCCGGTAGGTTAGACCAATGTTGAACAGTCCTTACGAAGGGAACATCCTTTTTAAGTTTCTGCCTATTAGTTCAAGAGGAGCAGAATGGAGGCATGATCTGATTTGTCGAAGGCAGGGCGGCAGAGGGCCATGTAACCGTCCCATAAGGGAGAGTAGTCCGTGTAGCACAGGAGATGTTGATAGAATCTCGGTAGCATTTTCCTCCTTTATTAAAGTCTCCACCTACAATAAATGGGGTTTCTCTGGAAGGTGATCCTCGCCCTGAGCTCGTCTACTTTATTTTCCAGGGACTCACCGTTAGAGTAATATACTTGGAAGCGGTGGATGGTATGCACTCCGCTTAAGTCTGACTAGGACCCCACTCCTTCTACCTCCGGCGTCGGCGCTTTGGTGTAACTCCCCGGGATGAATAGAGCTGCCTCGGGAAGTTCAAACAACAGATCCAGGTCAGGTGAAATTTCTGCTCGGATTTCTGTTGAATGACCGCCGATCTAATATCCCCCCCAAAATCCGGCAGTAAGTAATCATTTAAGAAATAACAAAAAAATTACAAAATACTGCGAAGTTGGCTAGGAACAGGGCGATCATGTTTGTTGGTACCATCTAGAAAGATCTAGCAAGATGGCACACCTACACCTACACACACACACACACACACACACACACACACACACACACACACACACACACACACACACACACACACACACACACACACACACACACACACACACACACACACACACACACACCTACACCTACACCTACACACACAAACCTCTGACTGACCACTCCTCCACTGCAGGGCATCAGCTCTCACTGTCTGTCAGATGGATTTACCGCTAAGACTACACCCATACCAATACATTAGCAGCTAGCAATAGCTTTAGCATTACATTACACCCATACCAATACATTAGCAGCTAGCAATAGCTTTAGCATTACATTACTCCATTACTGTTATTTAACCCTGTGTTCATGTCAGTATTAATGTTATTTAACCCTGTGTTCATGTCAGTAATACTGTTATTTAACCCTGTGTTGATGTTATTTAACCCTGTGTTCATGTCAGTATTAATGTTATTTAACCCTGTGTTGATGTTATTTAACCCTGTGTTCATGTCAGTATTAATGTTATTTAACCCTGTGTTCATGTCAGTAATACTGTTATTTAACCCTGTGTTCATGTCAGTATTAATGTTATTTAACCCTGTGTTGATGTTATTTAACCCTGTGTTCATGTCAGTATTACTGTTATTTAACCCTGTGTTGATGTTATTTAACCCTGTGTTTGTCAGTATCACTGTTATTTAACCCTGTGTTTGTCAGTATTAATGTTATTTAACCCTGTGTTTGTCAGTATTAATGTTATTTAACCCCGTGTTGATGTTATTTAACCCCGTGTTGATGTTATTTAACCCTGTGTTGATGTTATTTAACCCTGTGTTCATGTTATTTAACCCTGTGTTGATGTTATTTAACCCTGTGTTGATGTTATTTAACCCTGTGTTGATGTTATTTAACCCCGTGTTGATGTTATTTAACCCCGTGTTGATGTTATTTAACCCTGTGTTTGTCAGTATTAATGTTATTTAACCCTGTGTTGATGTTATTTAACCCTGTGTTGATGTTATTTAACCCTGTGTTGATGTTATTTAACCCTGTGTTGATGTTATTTAACCCTGTGTTGATGTTATTTAACCCTGTGTTGATGTTATTTAACCCTGTGTTGATGTTATTTAACCCTGTGTTTGTCAGTATTAATATTATTTAACCCTGTGTTTGTCAGTAATACTGTTATTTAACCCTGTGTTCATGTCAGTATTAATGTTATTTAACCCTGTGTTCATGTCAGTATTCATGTTATTTAACCCTGTGTTGATGTTATTTAACCCTGTGTTTGTCAGTATTACTGTTATTTAACCCTGTGTTGATGTTATTTAACCCTGTGTTCATGTTATTTAATTTAACCAGGTATTGAAGAACCCCTGGTTGTGAAGAGAAGAAAGACTGGGTTCCTCCACTCACCCTGGAAGAGTGGCTACGTACAACAACACCACATAGAGAGCAACTGGAGGACTGGGGATATCACCTCACCTAAGGTATTATATAGAGAGGACTGGGGATATCACCTCACCTAAGGTATTATATAGAGAGGACTGGGGATATCACCTCACCTAAGGTATTATATAGAGAGGACTGGAGATATCACCTCACCTAAGGTATTATATAGAGAGGACTGGGGATATCACCTCACCTAAGGTATTATATAGAGAGGACTGGAGATATCACCTCACCTAAGGTATTATATAGAGAGGACTGGGGATATCACCTCACCTAAGGTATTATATAGAGAGGACTGGAGATATCACCTCACCTAAGGTATTATATAGAGAGGACTGGGGATATCACCTCACCTAAGGTATTATATAGAGAGGACTGGAGATATCACCTCACCTAAGGTATTATATAGAGAGGACTGGGGATATCACCTCACCTAAGCTATTATATAGAGAGGACTGGGCATATCACCTCACCTAAGGTATTATATAGAGAAGACTGGAGATATCACCTCACCTAAGGTATTATATAGAGAGGACTGGGGATATCACCTCACCTAAGGTATTATATAGAGAGGACTGGGGATATCACCTCACCTAAGGTATTATATAGAGAGGACTGGGGATATCACCTCACCTAAGGTATTATATAGAGAGGACTGGAGATATCACCTCACCTAAGGTATTATATAGAGAGGACTGGAGATATCACCTCACCTAAGGTATTATATAGAGAGGACTGGGGATATCACCTCACCTAAGGTATTATATAGAGAGGACTGGAGATATCACCTCACCTAAGGTATTATATAGAGAGGACTGGAGATATCACCTCACCTAAGGTATTATATAGAGAGGACTGGGCATATCACCTCACCTAAGGTATTATATAGAGAGGACTGGGCATATCACCTCACCTAAGGTATTATATAGAGAGGACTGGAGATATCACCTCACCTAAGGTATTATATAGAGAGGACTGGGGATATCACCTCACCTAAGGTATTATATAGAGAGGACTGGGGATATCACCTCACCTAAGGTATTATATAGAGAGGACTGGGGATATCACCTCACCTAAGGTATTATATAGAGAGGACTGGGGATATCACCTCACCTAAGGTATTATATAGAGAGGACTGGGGATATCACCTCACCTCAGGTATTATATAGAGAGGACTGGGGATATCACCTCACCTAAGGTATTATATAGAGAGGACTGGGGATATCACCTCACCTAAGGTATTATATAGAGAGGACTGGGGATATCACCTCACCTAAGGTATTATATAGAGAGGACTGGGGATATCACCTCATCTACAGTATTATATAGAGAGGACTGGAGATATCACCTCACCTAAGGTATTATATAACATATAGAGAGTAAATGTATTAAAAGTAAATAAAACTATGTATTTAGACCCTTTGCTGTGAGTCTACATTTAGATCAGGTGCATCCTGTTTCCATGAATCATCCTTGAGATGTTTCTACAACTTGATCCACCTGTGGTAAATTCAATGGTTTGGACATGACTTGGAAAGGCACACACCTGTCTATATAAGGTCCCACAGTTGACAGTGCATGTCAGAGCAAAAACCAAGACATGAGATCGAAGGAATTGTCCGTAGAGCTCTGAGACTGGATTGTGTCGAGGCACAGATCTGGGGAAAGGTACCAAAACATTTCTGCAGCATTGAAGGTCCCCAAGAACACAGTGGCCTCCATCATTCTTAAATGGAAGTTTGGAACCACCAAGACTCTTCCTAGAGCTGCCGCCCGGCCAAACTGAGCAATCGGGGGAGAAGGGCCTGTCGTGGAAAATCATCTCAGAAATATAACTCTTACAAGAACTTTTGTAATCAAAAACATGCTTTTATTTACAATAGTATGACCATCTCGAATGTCCCACCGAACCCCCTCCCAGAGCACTCGTTCGTTCTTTATACACAAATAGCATATGGGTCCACCCCATATGCAAATAAACATACTTCCCATAATTCTTCCTGCCATCCTTATCTTTTTAGTTCAGGCTTCCTGCTTGTTCACACCTACTAACGCCCATTATCTGCTTTCAGTTAAATTATAATAGTCGCCAGACCCGTGCTTGTCTTAGAAATAATATATGTCCATCTATCCTATAAGCCTATGACTCAACCCTGTATTTAACTCAGTGCCCCAACATGTTCTCTGGTATGTGTCCTTAATGGAATAAGCAAACTATGTGTCTAATGGGTCTAAGTGCCCTAAACACATATTTCTCTGACATGTATGCTTTTCTAGTGGAATGTGTAGACTATAAATCTAGTGTGTCAAAGCGCCCTGTAGGCGTCCGCATGTCTGGTCAACCCGCCAGCACAATGGAGAATATACAAGGGTCAAAGGGTCAGAGGGCCAGAACATCCCCCAGTAGACCTCCATCACCACGGTCCCATGACCCCTGTCAACATGTGGTTCGCTACCACCACACCATCTGCCAATCTTCGGTTTCCTGTATTTACCAGAATGGCAAATGCATTCACATCTGCCTTCTTATACTATTTACCTGTCTATTGTTTAATAGTGTGATATCTACCTACATATGTCACTTACTCCTACATAATCCCTCCTCTTGAGGGTAATTAACCTCAAAAACCATACTAAAAATGACATAAAGAGAGAGTAGATATCAATACCAACAATTGACTAAAACATTATCAAAATAAAGCTTACAAATCACTTGTACCAAACATCTCCAATACATAAACACAGACAGGAAGAAAAGATCCAATTGAAACATAATATTCTTACAAAACCCAACTAGACCAAACATCTCCAATTAATAACATAAAATAGGAATGAAAGATCTAGTTAAAATAAAAAATACTAATAATCAACCATTATATTTTGATGAAGCAATGAGCATGTAGTATGAATCCCTGCCTGAGGTTACAAAGAACACAAAGCATTAGGCAAAATAGATATGCTAAAACCCCTTTACATAAGACCACAGTCCTCATCCTTACATATAAGACAATCTCTTCTTTGACACTTTGACAGAAAAAAGGTTCTAGGTGATGATAATGACCATCCTCATGAATTTTTGTACACCACTTGCAATTGTGACGCAAATTACACTTTTTGTGGACATGTATGAGTAAACATTAATCTGAACTGGGTAATTGAACATATACATGGAAACCATGACACGCATGACCCCCCCTCCCCCACCCCCAATCACTTCATAGAGACAGTTACGGTTACCAAAGGGGCAGTCAAGAGGTCCTCCAACCGCATTGCAAGGCTTTCCATACTTATTAGTATACTTGCCTGGGCTTCCCGGTACAGGATCAATCACCACAGGAGGGTCATCTCTCCTTACAGACATCTATTTAACTGTTGTCTGAACCACAATTGACTTTACCAGGGGTATAACACAACAAAATGCAATACCCAAAGCCAACAACCCTCCTCCCAACATGATGGTCATCCTAGCAAACATGAATCCCCACTTTAAGTTCTTATTTGGTATTATCCACAGAAATATAGATTCAAATCCTGATTTAACCTCATCTCTGGCCTTGAAATCCCTAGGTAGACCTCTAAGCAGTCCAATTGCATTAAGGTATACCTCAGGATCCTTATCATAAACCACTTTAACTCTAGGTTTAACATAGTCATCATGGAGTGATTCAATAATAGTAACCTATTTAATTGCTCTAACTAAGGCACAAGGACCAATCCATCCATCAGGCAATACATTCAACAGTTAGTTTTTTTCACACATCCAGAAACTATCAGCAATACCTCTGTCTTGATTTTTCAACATAGTAAGAGATGGCGCAACCTGAGTTATATGACCACACAACCCTTTTATATTCATAATCAACCCTTTATCATTACTTTTACGAACTCCCGCATTCTCTAACACCCAAATAGTATCACATTCTACAGTGGTGTTTCCTACATCAAATCCTTCGGTGTGGTGTCTGTAACAACATTAATATTTTCCTTTAACCACGGTACCTCTGTCTAATTAAGGTACATTTAATTCAGTTCTAATGTTATAGGCAGCACAATCATTGTCTCCCAGCATGGTCTCATTCAACATAATTTTTCCCCTAGTCCTTAACCAGAACAATCCTACATTTTATGTCACACAAGGGAAAGAATACTTTCTATTGGTACAATAGTCATTTTTCCCAACTTACACAGTTTTTACATGATGCTGGTTCAGAGACTATTAAAAGATCAGACAAAGGTGATTTTCTTCACAAAATACAATTGTCCATTCTGTGTCTGTTTGCCATATACTTAGCCCATTCGTATCACTCCTTCTTCACTACTTCTTCTCATGTGGTGTCCTTGAGTGGTTCTGATTCTGATATATCTAATTCTGTTGCTTTTTCAATGTTCTTATCTTGAGGTAGATCATTAGAGTTTATCAGAAAGTTTCAAATATCAGTAAAAACTCTGACTGATGTCTCAGGTTGCTTTGTTGGCACGGTGGTCTGCTTGGTAAGGGCAGTCGATGTCATCTAGTGGTAGCTACTGTGGTCGTCACAGCAGCCTTGTTGTTGTCACAGGTTCTTCCTGTTCATGTGCAGGGGTAGGATCAATCTTAATGACAGTGGTGCTACTCCCTTCGGTCACTGTTGTTCTTGTTATTTCAACTATTAATTCTTCACCTTCAACTGGTTCAATCTGATTCATGATGAGCACCCTCTCGTCTTTTTCTTTGATTAATGTCAGGTCACATCCTTTCGGATCCCAAACGACTTGTCCCTTTGTTTGGTGATATGTCCATCCACAGAGTGCAATCTCCGATAAGGGTTTGATCCTTATGATTGAGATAGACTTCAGTTCTCCTACTTCTGTTATAAATTGAGGTGGAACAGAGATTCAAACCTTGTCAGTCTTTTTGGATTGTTCGGCTGATTCCATTCTTCTCTTCCTGCTCCCACAATACATCTTGATTGTGCATTAGTCTGTTGTTTCTATACTAGCATTCACTGTTACTTCTGTTATGTCAATGTCATTATTCTTTTGTTGTTCTAACATCAATTGTCTGTAAAGGAGGCCATTCAAAAGTTTAAAAGTCAATTGTGGGGTAATCTCCATTTTCTTCAGCTTGCGGGACTTTTCCTCCTCTTTCTTCACCTGAGGCTCCCTCCTCAGGCCGGACTTAGCTTCCATCTGGAAGGCTTTCAATTTTAGGAAAGAAACGTTCTTATTCTGTTCCTTGTGAGGCCTCTTCTCCTCTTCTGGGTGCATTAGTCAGTGCACGTGTCATATTTTGGCTTTCACTTGATTTACTGTTTTCTTGGCTCCTCCCTGGCGTCTCAATCGTTTCCGCTGCTCCTGCTCCCTCCAGGCTCCCTCCTGGTGAATCAGCATCCTCTGTGTCCTCATCTCTATGTGGTTGTATCCTTCTCTCTGTTAGGACTCAGCTGCAGTGGTTCAGATGGTACCACGTCTGGCTTCTTTTCACTTGGACGGCCGTTCTTGTTGCTTTGGCCACCTCATAGGGTCCATCTCTCCTCGGTTGATCCCACTTCCTCCGGATCCCTCCAACGTGGACTAGATCTCCTGGTATCACTGGGAGAGGTCCTTCTGGTCCCCTTGGATCATCAGACGCAGAACCTCTCATCCTGGTTCAGGTTTCTGCCTACTTTCTGTGAAGCATTCATACTTAGAGACTTATGGCCTCTGTTCTATGATTGCACCATACATCCTCTTACTTCCATCACTCATCACACAACAAACAGACATTCCAGCTGAAGCTGGCGAACCCCTCTCCTTCTGGTTTCCTAAACATAAGACTTGGAAAACAACAGACAAAACATAACAGCATTGACAATGTTATGTGTTATGCATAAATATATTCATGCAAACTGAAATCTGAGACCATGACAATTCCCACTCTCTCTTTACCTGACTCTATGCCTCCAGGATACTTTTCTGCTGGACTCCACAAAAATAAAAGCCCTAAAAAGCTTCCTCATGCTTCCACCCAGTCTTCCCCTTTCGGCCCCAGGTTCTAAGAGGTGTTCCCAAATCATGTCATTTTTACTTAGTTTCCCATCTACTCCATTTCAACTGATAATCATGTGCATAACCTACAATTAACATTCTCTCTTCTTGAATTAATTCAACACTGTATATGCTTTCATATCAATCCCTTTAACATGTTTGTTTAGAGTATAATATCCTATCATCCATTCTCTTTCACATGATGTATTAAAAATAAAACAAGTAGCCTCCAAACTCAACCCAGTATGTCTATAGTGGAATCTAGTCTCTCTCTCTTTCTCTCTCTGATTCCACATCCTCTGTCATGGTGTTTTCAAGCTCACCCATTATTCAGCTGGACCTTATTTCTCGTGAGACTTATGCACCCACCAAAGAGAGACAAGAAGAACTTTACCACTGCAGTGTTGTAAGAAGTATACCACCAGCCTGGTGTATCTTGATGTACACTCAGTCTCCAGAATGCAGCCCAAGCCCTTCCATTTCTGGCTGTTTTTTCCTGAGGACATACACACTTACACATGGGTTATTTCCTGACAACATTAGCAAGATCACTAAATCTTAATTTTTAATAACAGCCCTATGTAACCATTCTGCCTCAAATACCTGGCCTCCTGCCACAGAAATATTCATAATGATAGTTAAATGATGGTCCCTACGGCAACTGCTGTAAAATAACATGTACTCAGTCAAGTGTCTTCCAGTTGGAAGAATATCCAATCCTCACAAAACTAAGTCATAAGTTTCTTAAACTTTTGCTCTAGTGTTCAAAATGCCACCACTTATTCTTTTTACCATATCTTTAGATATGTGAATTGTTCTATTTACTTTAGAATTTTCCCTATATTTTACACAGTCAGCTGTCTTTCCTTTTCTGTGAATTATCTCTATTATTATACATAGTTTCTACAAATAACACCCCTTCACTACCATTACCTTCATTTATGAGTCCCCTAACCCATAGCAGCCATTGTTTAATACATCCTTAAGTCAATTTATATATCATTTATATCAATCAGTCCCTCCTCAGGAACATATACACAACCTTATGTTCCTCAAAACAAAAATAAATTGACCAAACGAGAAAAAGAGAAAAAAAAAAAAAAAAAATTTTTTTTTTTATAATAATTACACATTTGCAATAAATTTCCACTATTCGTAATGTAATTAAACCTGGAGAAAACGTCCATCTGTTTCATTCTATGCCCCTGTTATTATTGGTCTCTTTCTTCTTCATTCTTGGGTATCATCGCACAACATACTATCTTTTTATTCAATTAAACATTACATTTTATCATCCCAATTCCAATGACATTATAAAACGAAAGAAACAAAAAACCTTTAATCTAAAATTCTGTAAGTTCTGTCAACCTCCTTGTCTCAGGATTCGTTTCCAGAGCTTCCCTAAGCCTATTAACGTTAAACAGTTCTATATCCAAATAACTAAACAGTTATATTTTTTATTTTATACATTTTCCAACCCAATATTCAGGATAACAGTCCTTAGTGTTTACTTTAACTCAAATTTGACCTTATCTATTCAATACACAACATCCCTTTAATAATGAACATTTATACTAAACACTTTAAATACCAGTATTACCTATTTTCCAATAGCCCTTTTGTCTCAGTTTCTCTCATGAATGGCCTGATAATAAAAAATCAGTACCCCAATAACTTTAAGTCATTATTCTCCCAACAAATATAATGTCATTTCAGCATGTCTTTTTTAGATACAGTTCACAGGTCATCAGACACAGTTGTCCCTCACTGTTCAGTCGGTTAGGGTGGGTTTGATCTCCACACCCACTTGTGGTGATATTCTCTCCCATGCCTTAAAGCATTCTGACGTCACCTTCTTATGACAACTCCCTTATTCCACCAGTGTTCTCTCAGATGAATTACAAATGATGTATTTATCAACAAAAACCCTCACAAACCCACACTCCAATAAACCCGTTGGAATAACTTTCAACACTTTTTATATGCATAATGAACAAAACACATTTGTGTATTTACCCAAAGACCATAACCCCAAGGAACTGATAGTTTTACCCATGAACCCATGTTATATCAAAAATTAAAATTAAAATAAACCTATTCGAATAACTTATTCAATTTAAGGGTACAACTCTTCATAATTTTCCCAGAGACATAATAGATTTTCAAAGTAATTATACAGTTTGAATAGAGTCTGGTGTCTTAAACATTTTATAAGTAAATCCCACCTGTTCCAACAATTTCTAGTAAAAGGTGATCAGTCTTTCACAGGAAATTCCTAGGATTCAGGGCATTTTGACACCATTAATATGTTTCCACTCCCCCTTTCTTTAGGAGCAACTTAAATACATTTTTCAAAAACATGTTCATCCTTTTGCATACCCAATTTGAAACTGAATTGGAAAAAACCCTTCCAATATATCTACTAATGCATATTCATTCCCAGTACATGGTGCACTTACTAGTAAACCATAGCCAATAGCACACAGGGACTGGACTCACTCATCCAGAACTCCAATGTTGTAGCCTTATACAGATATTTTTATTTTTAAAGCGGCTGACTTTAATTACTGTGGAAAGCAGTTAATTAGTCTCCAATGACATTGTTGACCAGAGAAGATTGAAAACCCTTTTTTTCCCTTATTCTTTCTGGAAAAGAAAGTGTACATATCGTTAATATTCACAATGTTACCTTTTAGTCAGCAAACCAATAATTTTACTTATCCATAGATTTTATTCTAAAGCGTCTTTAACAGTTCCAGAGAATTGTGGTATATAATGTCTAACAATTAATATTCCATCGTTACTTTACTAGATGTCAAGTCAAACGTGATCTAATACTTCTTCTTGACCACATATAAACTGTAATCTCTATGAAACACTCATTGTTCCCTCAGAGACTACACACCGCCAAGTAAAAATTCCATTCTCACTAACCTCAAACCAATTAGTTGTCTGTTATTTTGACAAGGATATAAACTCTTGTATAGCGGCATTTCCTGCTACCGCACTAAGTTCTAATGTCACATTACACTAATTTTCCCATAACCGATATACCTATATCCAGAACAGAGAGCTATTTTCTTATTGGTTCTTAGATCTTGTCAATAGTTCTGCCAATCACCCGCACGTCTGCGAGGACTAGAGGAACCACACACACAACCCCATCGCAATGTATTTTCTGATGATAGAATGTTGACATCAGAACGCCTGCAAATCGAGCTTCACATTTTGGTCCCATGTGACTGTTTAATTCCCTTGTCCTATTTATCCTGTTCATCAGGTAATAGTGTCCTTCTCTCCCTATTCTATGGAAACAGTCATTTTGTTGTCATGCCACTAATTATTGTATTTTTCCTAAATACTCCCATGTATTATACACCTTTTATTTACTATTTTTCCAAGGTAGAGCGAATCCCCTTTCCAATTAAAAATGCATTTGTCACATCACTTAATTTCTCTTCCCAAACCACGCTCTATATAGTACAGACATTATTTCTGAATACTACAGATGACTTAATGTCTTATTCTAGTACAATACTTCAAATATCACTGTGTTTTTCCCATTACAGATATTATTATTTATTCATTTTATAATTCTAATCAATTTTATGATTACATTTACATTACATTTAAGTCATTTAGCAAATGCTCTTATCCAGAGCGACTTACAAATTGGAAAGTTCATACATATTCATCCTGGTCCCCCATGGGAATTTAACCCTCAACCCTGGCGTTGCAAGCACCATGCTCTACCAACTGAGTCACACCAGTCCACTGCCCGCTCCGTTAAGATCTCTATCTAACGTCTTACTTTTACCTTTATTAATTTATTTTGTCTATACTTTCTTACCTCTTATCTATATTCTTATTATTTCATTGTCTTTTATCCCATTTTACTGTTTAATTCCCGATTCACGGTTTTAGTGAAACAAACCTCTCATATTTTGGTCTCTGTCCTTCTAGTATTCTACTATGGTCGCTTATTACTTTATCACATCAGTGTTTTTATCCTTGATTATAACTTATTTTACTTCGATGTTCCTTAATTTCATTCCATCTGCCTAATAGCAGTTAACTGCACTCTCCTTCTCAAATTACACTCAGTTAACTATCAGAGAGGCTTGCGCATGCCTCTTCCTACCAGCAGTTGGTCACAGACTCACACACAACCCAACCTGTCCTTTCTTTCTTCCTAATGTTCTATCTCTACACAGATCTACTCATTTCTTACAACATTATCATTCATCCTTTTGTTTTTACCTCAAAACAACTCAGTTCTTTCTTTATTGACTTAATCCCTTTGTTCAACATAAGCCTAGGCTAATAGGATTTCTACGATATGACGAGAGACTACTGTCTAATCGGATCAGCTTGTCTTCATATCCTACCCAACCCCCAATACTGATATTTTCTTCTTTTATTTGATTAGTATTGTGGCGTGACCTACTGAATTACAAAACCCTGTTAGCTAGACAGAGCGGTTTTTTATTCGCAGGATTTCTTTTGCATTTGAACGCCGCACAATCGGGCAAACGTCCTAAATATTCATCCGTACAGTCCTCCTTTCAGAGCGTTAACCATGAAATATTTATTTAACTACTGATTTATGTTTCGACCGTATTAACTACTTTTGCAGTTGAACGCCGCACAATCGGGCAAACGTTTTTTCTACAACCTAATATTTATAAGCTACTTTTGCAGTTGAACGCCGCACAATCGGGCTAACGTTTTTCCTGCCTTCTAAATATTCATCCGTACAGTCCCCCGTTCTGAGGCGGTATCCATGAAGTATTTATTTACTAAATATCCACCCAATCAGACCTCTTTAAAAATGTTCCTTTTTTAACGAGCGGTATCGTGGCTTTCTAACTACTTATTCATGCAGTTCTCTGTTATCTTTAGAGCCGTTATTCATAAGTAACCTGTCCAAGCATTCCTTCTACTAATTTTATTGAAGAGGTATCACAGGATTTTCTACCTACATTATCTGTTTTTACCGTATGGGCTGTCCCACATTATAGCCAGCCATCTCAGCCAGATGGCACAAACAAGCACATCATTTAAGCTACACATTCGAACGGTCTAATTAGAACGAGCGCATGCTCCACTAAACACCCAACACAAGCAAAGTTCACATCGCCTATTCACTCATTCTCTATACATGCACATGCATTTATATTTAATACAATTCCCCAAATTACACATACATGCAAATTCATTGAATTTAAAAGTTCTTTTGTATTTACTGGTTTCATTTTAGGAAATTTGAAAGAGAGACTTACGTGGCGCTCCTCTCGCTGAGACAGGATCTCTGAAGCAATCCATACATTTCAACTATTGTAAGAACTTGCTTACCGTCTAGTTGGGCGGCCACCCTTGTTTGTTAGATTGTCCAAAGAACCCATCATCAGCCAAGAACGTCCCAGTCCCTATCAGCTCCTGGCTAGCTCGCCAAAATATGTCGTGGAAAATCATCTCAGAAATATAACGCTTTATCAGAACTTGTAAATTCAATCATGCTCTTTATTACAATTGTACAGCCATCTGGAATGTCCGCGGAACCCACACCGCGGAACCCCCCCCCTCAGAAGTCCAGTCCTTTATATTTATACCCACATAGTATTGTCCGTCCCCTATGACGTCATTCCCCACCATCTGCCTTCAATCAGTTTATAATGGTGGCCGGACCCTCCCTTTACCACTAAATCAATGCACTCTTTGTGCCCCCCCCCCTCTCTAGGGCATCCAATTGCTTATAGGCGTCTATGTGTCTGGTCAGTTTCACTCAAATGGAATCAGCAGACTATGTGTTTCTTGTTCATTAGTGTCCAGCCATCTCAGGCATATTTCTCTGGTATGTATGCTTTTCTAGTGGAATGAGTAGACTATATTTCTAGTGGGTCTAAGTGCCCTAAACACATATTTCTCTGACATGTGTATCTCTTTAAAGAATCAGCAGACTGTGTGTCTAGTGTCCAATTTCTTTAAGCGCCTATCTGTCTGACAGCATAATGGAGAATCTACAAGGGTCAGAGGGTCAGAACGTCCCTTAGTAGATTTCCATTACCACGGTCTCATGATCTATGTTACCATGTGGTTTGTTACTTTAATGTTCAGCTATCTTTAATATTTATATGTTATCCATGTATTTTATGTTACTACTACATCATCTGCTAATCTTTGGTTTCCTGTATTTACCAGAATGGCAAACACACTCACATCTGCGTTCTTATACTATTTACCTATCTATTGTTTAATAGTGTGATATCTACCTACATATGTCACTTACTCCTACACGCCCAGCCAAACTGAGCAATCGGGGGAGAAGGGCCTTGGTCAGGGAGGTGACCAAGAACCCGATGGTCACTCTGACAGAGCTCCAGAGTTCCTCTGTGGAGATGGGAGAACCTGCCAGAAGGACAACCATCTCTGCAGGACTCCACCAATCAGGCCTTTATGGTAGAGTGGCCAGATGGAAGCCACTCCTCAGTAAAAGGCACATGACAGCCCGCTTGGAGTTTGCCAAAAGGCACCTAAAGGACTCAGACCATGAGAAACAAGATTCTCTGGTCTGTTGAAACAAAGATTGAACTCTTTGGCCTGAAGTCCATGCATCACGCCTGGAGGAAACCTGGCACCATCCCTACGGTGAAGCATGGTGGTGGCAGCATTCCTACGGTGAAGCATGGTGGTGGCAGCATTCCTACGGTGAAGCATGGTGGTGGCAGCATCCCTACAGTGAAGCACGGTGGTGGCAGCATCCCTACAGTGAAGCACGGTGGTGGCAGCATCCCTACAGTGAAGCACGGTGGTGGCAGCATCCCTACAGTGAAGCACGGTGGTGGCAGCATCCCTACAGTGAAGCATGGTGGTGGCAGCATCCCTACGGTGAAGCGTGGTGGTGGCAGCATCCCTAAGGTGAAGCATGGTGGTGGCAGCATCATGCTGTGGGGATGTTTTTCAGTGGCAGGGACTGGGAGACTAGTCAGGATCGAGGCAAAGATGAACGGAGCAACGTACAGAGAGATCCTTGATGAAAACCTGCTCCAGAGCGCTCAGGACCTCAGACTGGGGCGAAGGTTCACCTTCCAACAGGACAACGACCCTAAGCACACAGACAAGAGAACGCAGGAGTGGCTTCGGGACAAGTCTCTGAATGTCCTTGAGTGGCCCAGCCAGAGCCCGGACTTGAACCCGATCAAACATCTCTGTAGAGACCTGAAAATAGCTGTGCAGCGACGCTCCCCATCCAACCTGACAGAGCTTGAGAGGATCTGCAGAGAGGAACGGGAGAAACTCCCCAAATACAGGTGTGCCAAGCGTGTAAGGTCATACCCAAGAAGACTCGAGGCTATAATCACTGCCAAAGGTGCTTCAACAAAGTACTGAGTAAAGGGTCTGAATACTTATGGAAATGTGATATTTCAGTTTTTATTTTTAATAAATGTACAAAAATGTCTAAACGTTTTCTTAATCATTATGAGGTATTGTGTTTAGATTGATGAGGGGAAAAACATCTATGTAATCAATTTTAGAATAAGGCTGTAACGTTACAAACTGTGGAAGAAGTCAAGGGGTCTGAACACTTTCTGAATGCTCTGTATACAGGTGTGTGTTGAGGGGTCAAATGTCCAGGTCTCACCTTTGTGAGGCTTGTATAATCTCTGTGGATTAAAGGTTTGTATAATCTCTCTGGATTAAAGGCTTGTATAATCTCTGGATTAAAGGCTAGTATAATCTCTCTGGATTAAAGGCTAGTATAATCTCTCTGGATTAAAGGTTTGTATAATCTCTCTGGATTGAAGGCTTGTATAATCTGTCTGGATTAAAGGTTTGTATAATCTCTCTGGATTAAGGCTTGTATAATCTCTCTGGATTAAAGGCTAGTATAATCTCTCTGGATTAAAGGCTAGTATAATCTCTCTGGATTAAAGGTTTGTATAATCTCTCTGGATTGAAGGCTTGTATAATCTCTCTGGATGAAGGCTTGTATAATCTCTCTGGATTAAAGGTTTGTATAATCTCTCTGGATTGAAGGCTTGTATAATCTCTCTGGATTAAAGGCTTGTATAATCTCTCTGGATTAAAGCCTTGTATAATCTCTCTGGATTAACCTCTTCATTCTACCTCTTCTCTTTCATCTCTCTCTCTCAGGTGTTAAAAGGTCATGATGATCATGTGATCACGTGTCTACAGTTCTGTGGTGACCTCATAGTCAGTGGGTCTGACGACAACACTCTCAAAGTGTGGTCTGCCCTCACCGGCAAGGTAAGGCTACGAGCTCGCACAGGTGTTTTCATGTAAAGGACGACATGGCTGTGTCACTAGGGTAGTGGAATCACCCACAAAAATTGTCAAAGACTCTAGTCAAACCAGTCATAGACTGTTTTCTCCACACACACTATAATCTACAGATTAAACACACAGTTTATATACTATAATACCTACTATAATCTACAGATTAAACACACAGTTTATATACTATAATACCTACTATAATCTACAGATTAAACACACACAGTTTATATACTATAATACCTACTATAATCTACAGATTAAACACACACAGTTTATATACTATAATACCTACTATAATCTACAGATTAAACACACACAGTTTATATACTATAATACCTACTATAATCTACAGATTAAACACACAGTTTATATACTATAATACCTACTATAATCTACAGATAAAACACACACAGTTTATATACTATAATACCTACTATAATCTACAGATTAAACACAGTTTATATACTATAATCTACAGATTAAACACACAGTTTATATACTATAGTACCTACTATAATCTACAGATTAAACACACACAGTTTATATACTATAATCTACAGATTAAACACACACAGTTTATATACTATAATACCTACTATAATCTACAGATTAAACACACAGTTTATATACTATAATACCTACTATAATCTACAGATTAAACACAGTTTATATACTATAGTACCTACTATAATCTACAGATTAAACACACAGTTTATATACTATAGTACCTACTATAATCTACAGATTAAACACACACAGTTTATATACTATAATACCTACTATAATCTACAGATTAAACACACAGTTTATATACTATAATACCTACTATAATCTACAGATTAAACACACAGTTTATATACTATAGTACCTACTATAATCTACAGATTAAACACACACAGTTTATATACTATAATCTACAGATTAAACACACACAGTTTATATACTATAATACCTACTATAATCTACAGATTAAACACACAGTTTATATACTATAATACCTACTGTAATCTACAGATTAAACACACAGTTTATATACTATAATCTACAGATAAAACACACAGTTTATATACTATAATCTACAGATTAAACACACACAGTTTATATACTATAATACCTACTATAATCTACAGATTAAACACACAGTTTATATACTATAATCTACAGATTAAACACACACAGTTTATATACTATAATCTACAGATTAAACACACACAGTTTATATACTATAATACCTACTATAATCTACAGATTAAACACACAGTTTATTAACTATAATCTACAGATTAAACACACACAGTTTATATACTATAATACCTACTATAATCTACAGATAAAACGCAGAGTTTTCTTTAAGCGCTGGCCGTCGACTACCGGCCACAGCCTCATTTTCAGCCGGCTACTTCTTCCATGAGAATGCCTCTGTCTTTCTGTGGTGCGCACATCTACCACTTTGTGTTGTCGTTAGCATGATGCTAATGACAACCGTCTTCTACGTTTACATGTTAGTCATTTAGCAGACGCTGTTATCCAGAGCAACTTAAATCAGCATTTAACTTCTTTTTTTTTGGTATTGCTTTTAAATCGTTTTAATGAATTTGTATCTTATTAACACTTTGTTCTAGCTAGCTATTTGTGTAGGTAGCTATCAAGTAAACTCAATGATTGTGCTCGTGCTCAAGGACACATTTTGAAAGCTGGAAAACCCAACAGATAATTTAATTTGGTTAAAATTGCTTCACTCATACCTCTAGGTCTATTGCAGGTAACTAACAAAATGCCTCATCAAACTTTGTAGGTTCTATTGCCACGTGTACTTCCACCATGAAGGCCTGAATCACACAGTTTCCTCTGAACAGTTGGTTGAAATGTGTCTGTTATTTGAACTCTGAAGCATTTATTTGGGCTGCAATTTCTGAGGTTGGTAACTCTAATGAACTTATCCTCTGCAGCAGAGGTAACTCTGGGTCTTCCTTTCCTGTGGCGGTCCTCATGACAGCCTGGAGGTGTGTTGGGTCATTGTCCTGTTGTAAAACAAATGATAGTGCCACTAAGCGCAAACCAGATGGGATGGCGTATCACTGCAGAATGCTGTGGCAGTCATGCTGGTTAAGTGTGCCTTGACTTCTAAATAAATCACTGACAGTGTCACCAGCAAAGCACCCCCACACCATCACACCTCCTCCTCCATGCTTCACGGTGGGAACCACACATGCAGAGAGCATCCATTCACCTACTCTGCGTCTCACAAAGACACGGAGGTTGGAACCAAAAATAGCACATTTTGACTAATCAGACCAAAGGACAGATTTCCACCTGTCTAATGTCCATTGCTCGTGTTTCTTGGCCCAAGCAAGTCTCTTCTTATTGGTGTCCTTTAGTGGTGGTTTCTTTGCAGCAATTCGACCATGAAGGTCTGATTCACACTGTTTCCTCTGAACAGTTGGTTGAAATGTGTCTGTTACTTGAACTCTGTGAAGCATTTATTTGGGCTGCAATTTCTGAGGCTGGTAACTCTAATGAACTTATCCTTTGCAGCAGAGGTAACTCTGGGTCTTCCTTTCCTGTGGCAGTCCTCATGAGAGACAGTTTCATCATAACGCTTGATGGTTTTTGCGACTGAACTTGAAGAAACTTTCAACGTTCTTGAAATGTTCCGTATTGACTGACCTTCATGTCTTAAAGTAATGATGGACTGTTGTTTCTCTTTGCTTATTTGAGCTGTTCTTGCCATAATGTGGACTTGGTCTTTTACCACATAGGGCTGTCTTCTGTATACCACCACTACCTTGTCACAATGCAACTGATTGGCTCAAACGCATTAAGACGAATTTTTTTTTTTAATTGAAATGAATTCCAGGTGACTACCTCATGACGCTGGTTGAGATAATGCCAAGAGTGTGCAAAGCTGTCATCAAGGCAAAGGGTGGCTACTTGGAAGAATCTCAAAAATAAATCTATTTTGATTTGTTTAACACTTTTTTGGTTACTACGTGATTCCATATGTGTTATTTCATAGTGTTGATGTCTTCACTATTATTCGACAATTTTAGAAAGTAAAAAGTAAAAGTAAAGTAAAAGTAAAAATAAAGAACCTTGAATGAGTAGGTGTCTGAACTTTTGACTGGTACTGTATAAATATATTTGTATTTGTATTATATCTACTATATTCTTTGTGACTGTTTTCATATTTCTGAATGTGTATCATTTTGCTTTGGCAACATGTGTCCTTCAGCATATTGATTACAGTTCCTACTCCTCCCACTTCTTAATGCCCATCTGAAGGAGAGAAAGGGAAGCCTTTAAACTATGTACTGTTAAACATTTATTAATTCCCCCCACCCTCTCTCTCTCTCCCCCCCCTCTCTCTCCCCCTCTCTCTCCACCTCTCCCCTCCCCCTCTCTCTCCACCTCTCCCCTCCCTCTCTCTCTCCACCTCTCCCCTCCCTCTCTTTCTCCACCTCTCCTCTCCCTCTCTCTCTCCACCTCTCCCCTCCCTCTCTTTCTCCACCTCTCCCCTCCCTCTCTTTCTCCACCTCTCCCCTCCCTCTCTTTCTCCACCTCTCCCCTCCCTCTCTCTCCTCCCCTCCCCCTCTCTCTCTCTCTCCCC
This sequence comes from Salvelinus fontinalis, assembly GCF_029448725.1. NCBI lineage: Eukaryota > Metazoa > Chordata > Actinopteri > Salmoniformes > Salmonidae > Salvelinus > Salvelinus fontinalis. The sequence continues at coordinate 57,479,084 of NC_074675.1, forward strand.
TCTCTCTCTCCCCCTCCCTCTCTCTCCCCCTCCTCCCTCTATCCCTCTCTCTCTCCCCCCTCCCTCTCCCTCTCTCCTCCTCCAGTGTCTGCGTACATTAGTAGGCCATACAGGAGGCGTGTGGTCCAGTCAGATGAGTGGTAACATCGTTATCAGTGGGTCGACAGACAGGACTCTGAAGGTTTGGGACGCGGAGAGCGGAGAGTGTGTCCACACCCTGTACGGACACACCTCTACTGTACGCTGTATACACCTGCATGACAAACAGTGAGTTAACCAACACACACAATCAAGCTCTACACTCATGTACATATGCATACATTCTCTCTATCTCACGTGACCAACTCACGTCCACCATGTCTCAGTCTATCATCATTAGGGCTGTCCCTGACACACCAAAAAATTATTGGTAGACCGAAAGTCAATTGTTTGAATGTGTGTTTTTCCATATATAGACACAGCCTATGTGTTTTAATTAAATCAACTATATGCATTGAGCTTGTCTGATGCTTTAAGCGCACTATTTGATGAAATGAGACAAATGCCTCAAGAGGGAGCGAGAGATCTAGATAACCAAAATAAAAAAACTTAATCTGACCGTCCTGCTCCTACTGGCTTTCACGGGTTCTGCCTTTAACCTCCTGAAGTTGACGAGGAGTCGACGACACGAGGAGTCGACGACACGAGGAGTCGACGACACGAGGAGTCGACGACACGAGGAGTCGACGACACGAGGAGTCGACGACACGAGGAGTCGACGACACGAGGAGTCGACGACACGAGGAGTCGACGACACGAGGAGTCGACGACACGAGGAGTCGACGACACGAGGAGTCGACGACACGAGGAGTCGACGACACGAGGAGTCGACGACACGAGGAGTCGGCAACGTTTCTCATGTGGAATGTCAATTTATCTGACCATTTCTACCGGTCTGCGTGCCAGTTATGGTTTTCATATAAACATTTTCGTGAAACGGTTTAATTTAATTTATAGTAAGGTCTTCGTATCTCAAAATCATTGATGTGTGATTTAATCAAAATCATATCTTAATTAAAATGACACAAACCTAAAAATTAACTTCTATTGCCATTGGCCAACTATGTAAAAAATATCCTACATAAAGCCAACAAATAAAAACATTGCAACCTGCAGGTAGAAAATATCCTGATAAAAATAAATCTCCTATAAATCACATTGGCTACACATGGCCTGTCTGCTACGAACTGAAACATTGTATCAACTGGGTCAGTCTGAAGCTGGTGCTAGTGAACTGGAAACATTCTCTCAACCAGCTTCATGAGGTAGTCACCTGGAATCCATTTCAATTAACAGGTGTGCCTTGTTTAATTTGTGGAATTTCTTTCCTTCTCAATGTGTGTATATATGTTATATATATATTTTTCACTGCTCGACTAAAACAATCAACCGGTCGACTAATGGCGGTCTGTCCTCATGCCTCTGTCTGTCCTCATGCCTCTGTCTGTCCTCATGCCTCTGTCTGTCCTCATGCCTCTGTCTGTCCTCATGGCTCTGTCTGTCCTCATGGCTCTGTCTGTCCTCATGGCTCTGTCTGTCCTCATGCCTCTGTCTGTCCTCATGCCTCTGTCTGTCCTCATGCCTCTGTCTGTCCTCATGCCTCTGTCTGTCCTCATGGCTCTGTCTGTCCTCATGGCTCTGTCTGTCCTCATGCCTCTGTCTGTCCTCATGCCTCTGTCTGTCCTCATGGCTCTGTCTGTCCTCATGCCTCTATCTGTCCTCATGCCTCTGTCTGTCCTCATGCCTCTATCTGTCCTCATGCCTCTGTCTGTCCTCATGCCTCTGTCTGTCCTCATGTCTGTGTTTTGTGGATTATAATATCTATAACTCTCCCTCCCTCTCTCTCCCCCCTCCTCCTCGTTCCTCTCTCTCCCCCCTCCTCGTTCCTCTCTCTCCCCCCTCCTCCTCGTTCCTCTCTCTCCCCCCTCCTCCTCGTTCCTCTCTCTCCCCCCTCCTCCTCGTTCCTCTCTCTCCCCCCTCCTCCTCGTTCCTCTCTCTCCCCCATCCTCCTCGTTCCTCTCTCCCCAGGGTTGTGAGCGGTAGCCGTGACGCTACGTTGCGTCTGTGGGACATAGATTCTGGCGAGTGTCTCCACGTCCTGACGGGTCATGTGGCGGCGGTGCGGTGCGTCCAGTATGACGGGCGCAGGGTGGTCAGCGGAGGATATGACTTCATGGTTAAAGTCTGGGACCCTGAGACAGAGACCTGTCTACACACACTGCAGGGACACACTAACAGAGTCTATTCACTACAGGTAGGAATACACACACACACACACACACACACACACACACACACACACACACACACACACACACACACACACACACACACCCTGAAACAGACAGGTAGTGGGCGGAACCGTCTGTTTTCCGTTCTGAAACAGAACCCCGTTCCAGTGTTCCGACCAGAATTATAAACTTCTGAACCGGTTCCAACCAAAAAGGTTCTGAACCGGTTCCAACCAAAAAGGTTCTGAACCGGTTCCAACCAAAAAGGTTCTGAACCGGTTCCAACCAAAAAGGTTCTGAACCGGTCCCAACCAAAAAGGTTCTGAACAGGTCCCAACCAAAAAGGTTCTGAACCGGTTCCAACCAAAAAGGTTCTGAACCGGTTCCAACCCAAAAAGGTTCTGAACCGGTTCCAACCCAAAAGGTTCTGAACCGGTTCCAACCCAAAAAGGTTCTGAACCGGTTCCAACCCAAAAAGGTTCTGAACCGGTTCCAACCCAAAAAGGTTCTGAACCGGTTCCAACCCAAAATGGTTCTGAACCGGTTCCAACCCAAAATGGTTCTGAACCGGTTCCAACCCAAAATGGTTCTGAACCGGTTCCAACCCAAAATGGTTCTGAACCGGTTCCAACCCAAAATGGTTCTGAACCGGTTCCAACCCAAAAAGGTTCTGAACCGGTTCCAACCCAAAATGGTTCTGAACCGGTTCCAACCCAAAAAGGTTCTGAACCGGTTCCAACCCAAAATGGTTCTGAACCGGTTCCAACCCAAAAAGGTTCTGAACCGGTTCCAACCCAAAATGGTTCTGAACCGGTTCCAACCCAAAATGGTTCTGAACCGGTTCCAACCCAAAAAGGTTCTGAACCGGTTCATGTAGTTGCTTTTCATTAATTGTTTGACTTGTGAAATCAACATTGTTTTGCTGGTTGTTTTCATGAGATGGGTTAGGAGATGCCACGCTAAGGCACTGCATCTCAGTACTAGAGGCGTCACTACAGACACCCTGGTTCGAATCCAGGCTGTATCACAACCGGCCGTGATTGGGAGTCCGGGTTTGGCTGGGGTCGGCCGTCGTTGTAAATACGAATTTGTTCTTAACTGACTTGCCTAGTTAAATAAAGTTTAAGACACATGGAGAGAGAGAGCGGTGGACAACGAAGGGCCTTTACTCGAAGCGCTGAACATCATGACGTGAATTGGAATGTGTTTAGGCTACTACTGGCATCAAAACTAGATGTTAGGAATATCGTTGGAACAGAAAATAACATAATTAACGGGTGCTTTAGATTTGAAAATATAGGTTCTGTTCCGGAACACTAAAGATCACTGTCGTTCCTGGTTCGGTTTCTGTTCCTATGAAAATTATTTTTCGATTTTTGGTTCTACCCCCTGGTTAGAACACACCCACACACTCCTGTCTTCCTGCAATCGCCCGGTCTATCTCTTCTTCTGGGTAAATAAAGCCGTCCCTTCCGTAGTTAAAACACACGCTGTGTCCATACCATTGTTCTTGTGTTTCACTTCAATGTGAATTTGGTGCTCCTGACATTAACCCTAGTCCTCCTCCGTCCTCGTCCAGTTTGACGGTGCCTACGTGGTCAGTGGATCTCTGGACACCTCCATCAGAGTATGGGACGTAGTGACGGGGGCGTGTGTCCACACGCTGACCGGCCACCAATCGCTGACCAGCGGTATGGAACTGAAGAACAACATTCTGGTGTCTGGCAACGCTGACTCGACTGTCAGGGTCTGGGATATACTGACTGGACAGTGTCTCCACACACTACAAGGTGAGGTTATACAGGGGGGGAGGGGAGGGGAGGAGGGGGGAGGGAGAGGACGCTGACTCGACGGTCAGGGTCTGGGATATACTGACTGGACAGTGTCTCCACACACTACAAGGTGAGGTTATACAGGGGGGGAGGGGAGGGGAGGAGGGGGGAGGGAGAGGACGCTGACTCGACGGTCAGGGTCTGGGATATACTGACTGGACAGTGTCTCCACACACTACAAGGTGAGGTTATACAGGGGGGGAGGGGAGGGGGGAGGGAGAGGAGAGGAGGGGGGAGAGGACGCTGACTCGACGGTCAGGGTCTGGGATATACGGACTGGACAGTGTCTCCACACACTACAAGGTGAGGTTATACAGGGGGGGAGGGGAGGGGAGGAGGGGGGAGGGAGAGGACGCTGACTCGACGGTCAGGGTCTGGGATATACTGACTGGACAGTGTCTCCACACACTACAAGGTGAGGTTATACACACAGTATGCACAAAAGTATGTGGACACCCCTTCAAAATAGTGGATTCTGCTATTTTCAGCCACACCCGTTGCTGACAGGTGTATAAAATCAAGCACACAGCCATGCAATCTCCATAGACAAACATTGTCAGTAGAATGGCCCTTACTGAAGAGCTCAGTGACTTTCAACGTGGCACTGTCATAGGATGCCGCATTTCTAACAAGTCAGTTCGTCAAATGTTTTGACCCGCTAGAGCTGTCCCGGTCAACTGTAAGTGCTGTTATTGTGAAGTGGAAACGTCTAGGATCAACAACGGCTCAGCTGCGAAGTGGTAGGCCACACAAGCTCACAGAACAGGACCGCCGAGTGCTGAAGTGCGTAGCGTGTAGAAATCGTCTGTCCTCGGTTGCAACACTCACTACCGAGTTCCAAACTGCCTCTAGAAGCAACGTCAGCACAAGAACTGTTCGTCGGGAGCTTCAGGAAATGGGTTTCCATGGCCAAGCAGCCGCACACAAGCCTAAGATCACCACGCTCAATGCCAAGCATCGGCTGGAGTGGTGTAAAGCTCGCCGCCATTGGACTCTGGAGCAGTGGAAACACGTTCTCTGGAGTGATGAATCACGCTTCACCATCTGGCAGTTCGACGGACAAATCTGGGTTTGTCGGATGCCAGGAGAACGCAACCTGACCCAATGCATAGTGTCAACTGTAAAGTTTGGTGGAGGAGGAATAATGGTCTGGAACTGTTTTTCATGGTTCGGGCCGCTTAGTTCCAGTGAAGGAAAATGTTCATGCTACAGCATACAATGACATTCTAGACGATTCTGTGTTTCTAACTTTGTGGCAACCGTTTGAGGAAGTGGTTTTGTCGAAATCGGTGTGGAAGAACTTGACTGGACTGCACAGAGCCCTGACCTCAACCCCATCGAACACCTTTGGGATGAATTGGAACGCCGACTGTGAGCCAGGCCTAATCGCCCAACATCAGTGCCTGACCTCACTAATGCTCTTGTTGCTGAATGGAAGCAAGTCCCCGCAGTAATGTTCCAACATCTAGTGGAAAGCCTTCCCAGAAGAGTGGAGGCTGTTACAGCAGCAATGTTCCAACATCTAGTGGAAAGCCTTCCCAGAAGAGTGGAGGCTGTTACAGCAGCAATGTTCCAACATCTAGTGGAAAGCCTTCCCAGAAGAGTGGAGGCTGTTACAGCAGCAATGTTCCAACATCTAGTGGAAAGCCTTCCCAGAAGAGTGGAGGCTGTTATAGCAGCAATGTTCCAACATCTAGTGGAAAGCCTTCCCAGAAGAGTGGAGGCTGTTATAGCAGCAATGTTCCAACATCTAGTGGAAAACCTTCCCAGAAGAGTGGAGGCTGTTACAGCAGCAATGTTCCAACATCTAGTGGAAAGCCTTCCCAGAAGAGTGGAGGCTGTTATAGCAGCAATGTTCCAACATCTAGTGGAAAACCTTCCCAGAAGAGTGGAGGCTGTTACAGCAGCAATATTCCAACATCTAGTGGAAAGCCTTCCCAGAAGAGTGGAGGCTGTTATAGCAGCAATGTTCCAACATCTAGTGGAAAGCCTTCCCAGAAGAGTGGAGGCTGTTACAGCAGCAATGTTCCAACATCTAGTGGAAAGCCTTCCCAGAAGAGTGGAGGCTGTTATAGCAGCAATGTTCCAACATCTAGTGGAAAGCCTTCCCAGAAGAGTGGAGGCTGTTACAGCAGCAATGTTCCAACATCTAGTGGAAAGCCTTCCCAGAAGAGTGGAGGCTGTTACAGCAGCAATGTTCCAACATCTAGTGGAAAGCCTTCCCAGAAGAGTGGAGGCTGTTACAGCAGCAATGTTCCAACATCTAGTGGAAAGCCTTCCCAGAAGAGTGGAGGCTGTTATAGCAGCAATGTTCCAACATCTAGTGGAAAGCCTTCCCAGAAGAGTGGAGGCTGTTATAGCAGCAATGTTCCAACATCTAGTGGAAAACCTTCCCAGAAGAGTGGAGGCTGTTACAGCAGCAATGTTCCAACATCTAGTGGAAAGCCTTCCCAGAAGAGTGGAGGCTGTTATAGCAGCAATGTTCCAACATCTAGTGGAAAACCTTCCCAGAAGAGTGGAGGCTGTTACAGCAGCAATATTCCAACATCTAGTGGAAAGCCTTCCCAGAAGAGTGGAGGCTGTTATAGCAGCAATGTTCCAACATCTAGTGGAATGCCTTCCCAGAAGAGTGGAGGCTGTTACAGCAGCAATGTTCCAACATCTAGTGGAAAGCCTTCCCAGAAGAGTGGAGGCTGTTATAGCAGCAATGTTCCAACATCTAGTGGAAAACCTTCCCAGAAGAGTGGAGGCTGTTATAGCAGCAATGTTCCAACATCTAGTGGAAAGCCTTCCCAGAAGAGTGGAGGCTGTTATAGCAGCAATGTTCCATCATCTAGTAGAAAGCCTTCCCAGAAGAGTGGAGGCTGTTATAGCAGCAATGTTCCAACATCCTAGTGGAAAGCCTTCCCAGAAGAGTGGAGGCTGTTATAGCAGCAATGTTCCAACATCCTAGTGGAAAGCTTTCCCAGAAGAGTGGAGGCTGTTATAGCAGCAATGTTCCAACATCCTAGTGGAAAGCCTTCCCAGAAGAGTGGAGGCTGTTATAGCAGCAATGTTCCAACATCTAGTGGAAAGCCTTCCCAGAAGAGTGGAGGCTGTTATAGAAGCAATGTTCCAACATCTAGTGGTAAGCCTTCCTAGAAGAGTGGAGGCTGTTACAGCAGATGTTCGACGAACAGGTGTCCACACACTTTTGGTCATGTAGTCTACACACATTGAAGTATAGACTGTCAGGATATCAGGACAAAGAACAATGGGGGGGGGGTTGAGGGTCTCATTAGTAACAATGGGGGGGGGGGTTGAGGGTCTCATTAGTAACAATGGGGGGGGGGTTGAGGGTCTCATTAGTAACAATGGGGGGGTTGAGGGTCTCATTAGTAACAATGGGGGGGTTGAGGGTCTCATTAGTAACAATGGGGGGGGTTGAGGGTCTCATTAGTAACAATGGGGGGGTTGAGGGTCTCATTAGTAACAATGGGGGGGGGGTTGAGGGTCTCATTAGTAACAATGGGGGGGGGGGTTGAGGGTCTCATTAGTAACAATGGGGGGGGTTGAGGGTCTCATTAGTAACAATGGGGGGGGGTTTGAGGGTCTCATTAGTAACAATGGGGGGGGGGGTTGAGGGTCTCATTAGTAACAATGGGGGGGGGGGTCTCATTAGTAACAATGGGGGGGTTGAGGGTCTCATTAGTAACAATGGGGGGGTTGAGGGTCTCATTAGTAACAATGGGGGGGTTGAGGGTCTCATTAGTAACAATGGGGGGGGTTGAGGGTCTCATTAGTAACAATGGGGGGGGTTGAGGGTCTCATTAGTAACAATGGGGGGGGTTGAGGGTCTCATTAGTAACAATGGGGGGGGGTTGAGGGTCTCATTAGTAACAATGGGGGGGTTGAGGGTCTCATTAGTAACAATGGGGGGGGTTGAGGGTCTCATTAGTAACATTGGGGGGGGGTTGAGGGTCTCATTAGTAACAATGGGGGGGTTGAGAGTCTCATTAGTAACAATGGGGGGGGGTTGAGGGTCTCATTAGTAACAATGGGGGGGTTGAGGGTCTCATTAGTAACAATGGGGGGGGGGGGGTTGAGGGTCTCATTAGTAACAATGGGGGGGGGGGGGGGTTGAGGGTCTCATTAGTAACAATGGGGGGGTTGAGGGTCTCATTAGTAACAATGGGGGGGTTGAGGGTCTCATTAGTAACAATGGGGGGGTTGAGGGTCTCATAAGTAACAATGGGGGGGGTTGAGGGTCTCATTAGTAACAATGGGGGGGGTTGAGGGTCTCATTAGTAACAATGGGGGGGTTGAGGGTCTCATTAGTAACAATGGGGGGGTTGAGGGTCTCATTAGTAACAATGGGGGGGTTGAGGGTCTCATTAGTAACAATGGGGGGGTTGAGGGTCTGATTAGTAACAATTGGGGGGGTTGAGGGTCTCATTAGTAACAATGGGGGGGTTGAGGGTCTCATTAGTAACAATGGGGTCTCATTAGTAACAATGGGGGGGTTGAGGGTTTCATTAGTAACAATGGGGGGGGTTGAAGGTCTCATTAGTAACAATGGGGGGGCTCATTAGTAACAATTGGGGGGTTGAGGGTCTCATTAGTAACAATGGGGGGGTTGAGGGTCTCATTAGTAACAATGGGGGGGTTGAGGGTCTCATTAGTAACAATGGGGGGGTTGAGGGTCTCATTAGTAACAATGGGGGGGTTGAGGGTCTCATTAGTAACAATGGGGGGGTTGAAGGTCTCATTAGTAACAATGGGTGGGTTGAGGGTCTCATTAGTAACAATGGGTGGGTTGAGGGTCTCATTAGTAACAATGGGGGGGTTGAGGGTCTCATTAGTAACAATGGGTGGGTTGAGGGTCTCATTAGTAACAATGGGGGGGTTGAAGGTCTCATTAGTAACAATGGGGGGGTTGAGGGTCTCATTAGTAACAATGGGGGAGATGAGGGTCTCATTAGTAACAATGGAGGGGGTTGAAGGTCTCATTAGTAACAATGGGGGGGTTGAGGGTCTCATTAGTAACAATGGGGGGTTGAGGGTCTCATTAGTAACAATGGGGGGGTTGAAGGTCTCATTAGTAACAATGGGGGAGATGAGGGTGTCATTAGTAACAATAGGGGGGTTGAGGGTCTCATTAGTAACAATGGGGGGGTTGAAGGTCTCATTAGTAACAATGGGGGGGGGGTTGAGGGTCTCATTAGTAACAATGGGGGGGTTGAAGGTCTCATTAGTAACAATGGGGGGGTTGAAGGTCTCATTAGTAACAATGGGGGAGATGAGGGTCTCATTAGTAACAATGGGGGGGTTGAAGGTCTCATTAGTAACAATGGGGGGGTTGAAGGTCTCATTAGTAACAATGGGGGGGGGTTGAAGGTCTCATTAGTAACAATATGGAGGGGGGGGGGGGGTTGAGGGTCTCATTAGTAACAATGGGGGGGGGGGTGAGGGTCTCTTTAGTAACTATGGGGGGGTTGAGGGTCTCATTAGTAACAATGGGGGGGATGAGGGTCTCATTAGTAACAATGGGGGGGTTGAGGGTCTCATTAGAAACAATGGGGGGGTTGAGGGTCTCATTAGTAACAATGGGGTCTCATTAGTAACAATGGGGGGGTTGAGGGTCTCATTAGTAACAATGGGGGGGATGAGGGTCTCATTAGTAACAATGGGGGGGTTGAGGGTCTCATTAGTAACAATGGGGTCTCATTAGTAACAATGGGGGGGTTGAAGGTCTCATTAGTAACAATGGGGGGGGTTGAAGGTCTCATTAGTAACAATGGGGGGGTTGAGGGTCTCAGTAACAATGGGGGGGTTGAAGGTCTCTAGTAACAATGGGGGGGTTGAGGGTCTCATTAGTAACAATGGGGGGTTGAGGGTCTCATTAGTAACAATGGGGGGGTTGAGGGTCTCATTAGTAACAATGGGGAGGTTGAAGGTCTCATTAGGAACAATGGGGGGGTTGAGGGTCTCATAATTAACAATGGGGGGGTTGAGGGTTGAAGGTCTCATTAGGAACAATGGGGGGGTTGAGGGGGGTAGTTCTCATTGTAACAGTGGAGGAGATGAGGGGGGGGGGGTAGTTCCCATTGTAACAGTGGAGGAGATGAGGGGGGGGGGTAGTTCTCATTGTAACAGTGGAGGAGATGAGGGGGGTAGTTCTCATTGTAACAGTGGAGGAGATGAGGGGGGGTAGTTCTCATTGTAACAGTGGAGGAGATGAGGGGGGGGGGTAGTTCTCATTGTAACAGTGGAGGAGATGAGGGGGGGGTAGTTCTCATTGTTACAGTGGAGGAGATGAGGGGGGGGGTAGTTCTCATTGTAACAGTGGAGGAGATGAGGGGGGGTAGTTATCATTGTAACAGTGGAGGAGATGAGGGGGGGGTAGTTCTCATTGTAACAGTGGAGGAGATGAGGGGGGGGTAGTTCTCATTGTAACAGTGGAGGAGATGAGGGGGGTAGTTCTCATTGTAACAGTGGAGGAGATGAGGGGGGTAGTTCTCATTGTAACAGTGGAGGAGATGAGGGGGGTAGTTCTCATTGTAACAGTGGAGGAGATGAGGGGGGTAGTTCTCATTGTAACAGTGGAGGAGATGAGGGGGGTAGTTCTCATTGTAACAGTGGAGGAGATGAGGGGGGTAGTTCTCATTGTAACAGTGGAGGAGATGAGGGGGGTAGTTCTCATTGTAACAGTGGAGGAGATGAGGGGGGTAGTTCTCATTGTAACAGTGGAGGAGATGAGGGGGGTAGTTCTCATTGTAACAGTGGAGGAGATGAGGGGGGTAGTTCTCATTGTAACAGTGGAGGAGATGAGGGGGGGTAGTTCTCATTGTAACAGTGGAGGAGATGAGGGGGGGTAGTTCTCATTGTAACAGTGGAGGAGATGAGGGGGGGTAGTTCTCATTGTAACAGTGGAGGAGATGAGGGGGGGTAGTTCTCATTGTAACAGTGGAGGAGATGAGGGGGGGTAGTTCTCATTGTAACAGTGGAGGAGATGAGGGGGGTAGTTCTCATTGTAACAGTGGAGGAGATGAGGGGGGGGGTAGTTCTCATTGTAACAGTGGAGGAGATGAGGGGGGGTAGTTCTCATTGTAACAGTGGAGGAGATGAGGGGGGGTAGTTCTCATTGTAACAGTGGAGGAGATGAGGGGGGGGGGTAGTTCTCATTGTAACAGTGGAGGAGATGAGGGGGGTAGTTCTCATTGTAACAGTGGAGGAGATGAGGGGGGGGGTAGTTCTCATTGTAACAGTGGAGGAGATGAGGGGGGGGGTAGTTCTCATTGTAACAGTGGAGGAGATGAGGGGGGTAGTTCTCATTGTAACAGTGGAGGAGATGAGGGGGGGGTAGTTCTCATTGTAACAGTGGAGGAGATGAGGGGGGTAGTTCTCATTGTAACAGTGGAGGAGATGAGGGGGGGGTAGTTCTCATTGTAACAGTGGAGGAGATGAGGGGGGGGTAGTTCTCATTGTAACAGTGGAGGAGATGAGGGGGGGTAGTTCTCATTGTAACAGTGGAGGAGATGAGGGGGGTAGTTCTCATTGTAACAGTGGAGGAGATGAGGGGGGTAGTTCTCATTGTAACAGTGGTGGAGATGAGGGGGGGGGGTAGTTCTCATTGTAACAGTGGAGGAGATGAGGGGGGTAGTTCTCATTGTAACAGTGGAGGAGATGAACCACCCAGGTCTCTATTAGGACCAGTCAGTAGTAACCACCCAGGTCTCTATAAGGACCAGTCAGTAGTAACCACCCAGGTCCTCATCAGGACCAGTCAGTAGTAACCACCCAGGTCCTCATTAGGACCAGTCAGTAGTAACCACCCAGGTCTCTATTAGGACCAGTCAGTAGTAACCACCCAGGTCTCTATAAGGACCAGTCAGTAGTAACCACCCAGGTCTCTATTAGGACCAGTCAGTAGTAACCACCCAGGTCTCTATAAGGACCAGTCAGTAGTAACCACCCAGGTCCTCATCAGGACCAGTCAGTAGTAACCACCCAGGTCCTCATTAGGACCAGTCAGTAGTAACCACCCAGGTCTCTATAAGGACCAGTCAGTAGTAACCACCCAGGTCTCCATTAGGACCAGTCAGTAGTAACCACCCAGGTCTCCATTAGGACCAGTCAGTAGTAACCACCCAGGTCCTCATTAGGACCAGTCAGTAGTAACCACCCAGGTCTCTATAAGGACCAGTCAGTAGTAACCACCCAGGTCTCCATTAGGACCAGTCAGTAGTAACCACCCAGGTCTCTATTAGGACCAGTCAGTAGGAACCACCCAGGTCTCTATAAGGACCAGTTAGTAGTAACCACCCAGGTCTCCATTAGGACCAGTCAGTAGTAACCACCCAGGTCTCTATTAGGACCAGTCAGTAGGAACCACCCAGGTCTCTATAAGGACCAGTCAGTAGTAACCACCCAGGTCTCTATTAGGACCAGTCAGTAGTAACCACCCAGGTCTCTATAAGGACCAGTCAGTAGTAACCACCCAGGTCTCCATTAGGACCAGTCAGTATTAACCACCCAGGTCTCTATAAGGACCAGTCAGTAGGAACCACCCAGGTCCTCATTAGGACCAGTCAGTAGTAACCACCCAGGTCTCCATTAGGACCAGTCAGTAGTAACCACCCAGGTCTCCATTCGGGACCAGTCAGTAGTAACCACCCAGGTCTCCATTAGGACCAGTCAGTAGTAACCACCCAGGTCTCTATAAGGACCAGTCAGTAGTAACCACCCAGGTCCTCATTAGGACCAGTCAGTAGTAACCACCCAGGTCTCTATAAGGACCAGTCAGTAGTAACCACCCAGGTCTCCATTAGGACCAGTCAGTAGTAACCACCCAGGTCCTCATTAGGACCAGTCAGTAGTAACCACCCAGGTCTCCATTAGGACCAGTCAGTAGGAACCACCCAGGTCTCCATTAGGACCAGTCAGTAGGAACCACCCAGGTCTCCATTAGGACCAGTCAGTAGTAACCACCCAGGTCTCCATTAGGACCAGTCAGTAGTAACCACCCAGGTCCTCATTAGGACCAGTCAGTAGTAACCACCCATGTCCTCATTAGGACCAGTCAGTAGTAACCACCCAGGTCTCCATTAGGACCAGTCAGTAGTAACCACCCAGGTCTCCATTAGGACCAGTCAGTAGTAACCACCCAGGTTTCCATTAGGACCAGTCAGTAGTAACCACCCAGGTCTCCATTAGGACCAGTCAGTAGTAACCACCCAGGTCCTCATTTTGACCAGTCAGTAGGAACCACCCAGGTCCTCATTAGGACCAGTCAGTAGTAACCACCCAGGTCTCTATTAGGACCAGTCAGTAGTAACCACCCAGGTCTCTATAAGGACCAGTCAGTAGTAACCACCCAGGTCTCTATAAGGACCAGTCAGTAGTAACCACCCAGGTCTCTATAAGGACCAGTCAGTAGTAACCACCCAGGTCTCCATTAGGACCAGTCAGTAGTAACCACCCAGGTCCTCATTAGGACCAGTCAGTAGTAACCACCCAGGTCTCTATAAGGACCAGTCAGTAGTAACCACCCAGGTCTCCATTAGGACCAGTCAGTAGGAACCACCCAGGTCTCTATTAGGACCAGTCAGTAGGAACCACCCAGGTCTCTATAAGGACCAGTTAGTAGTAACCACCCAGGTCTCCATTAGGACCAGTCAGTAGTAACCACCCAGGTCTCTATTAGGACCAGTCAGTAGGAACCACCCAGGTCTCTTTAAGGACCAGTCAGTAGTAACCACCCAGGTCTCCATTAGGACCAGTCAGTATTAACCACCCAGGTCTCTATAAGGACCAGTCAGTAGGAACCACCCAGGTCTCTATAAGGACCAGTCAGTAGTAACCACCCAGGTCCTCATTAGGACCAATCAGTAGTAACCACCCAGGTCTCCATTAGGACCAGTCAGTAGTAACCACCCAGGTCTCCATTAGGACCAGTCAGTAGTAACCACCCAGGTCTCCATTAGGACCAGTCAGTAGTAACCACCCAGGTCTCTATAAGGACCAGTCAGTAGTAACCACCCAGGTCCTCATTAGGACCAGTCAGTAGTAACCACCCAGGTCTCTATAAGGACCAGTCAGTAGTAACCACCCAGGTCTCCATTAGGACCAGTCAGTAGTAACCACCCAGGTCCTCATTAGGACCAGTCAGTAGTAACCACCCAGGTCCTCATTAGGACCAGTCAGTAGTAACCACCCAGGTCCTCATTAGGACCAGTCAGTAGTAACCACCCAGGTCCTCATTAGGACCAGTCAGTAGTAACCACCCAGGTCTCCATTAGGACCAGTCAGTAGGAACCACCCAGGTCCTCATTAGGACCAGTCAGTAGTAACCACCCAGGTCTCCATTAGGACAAGTCAGTAGGAACCACCCAGGTCCTCATTAGGACCAGTCAGTAGTAACCACCCAGGTCTCCATTAGGACCAGTCAGTAGTAACCACCCAGGTCCTCATTAGGACCAGTCAGTAGTAACCACCCATGTCCTCATTAGGACCAGTCAGTAGTAACCACCCAGGTCTCCATTAGGACCAGTCAGTAGTAACCACCCAGGTCCTCATTAGGACCAGTCAGTAGTAACCACCCATGTCCTCATTAGGACCAGTCAGTAGTAACCACCCAGGTCTCCATTAGGACCAGTCAGTAGTAACCACCCAGGTCTCCATTAGGACCAGTCAGTAGTAACCACCCAGGTCCTCATTAGGACCAGTCAGTAGTAACCACCCATGTCCTCATTAGGACCAGTCAGTAGTAACCACCCAGGTCTCCATTAGGACCAGTCAGTAGTAACCACCCAGGTCTCCATTAGGACCAGTCAGTAGTAACCACCCAGGTTTCCATTAGGACCAGTCAGTAGTAACCACCCAGGTCTCCATTAGGACCAGTCAGTAGTAACCACCCAGGTCCTCATTTTGACCAGTCAGTAGGAACCACCCAGGTCCTCATTAGGACCAGTCAGTAGTAACCACCCAGGTCTCTATTAGGACCAGTCAGTAGTAACCACCCAGGTCCTCATTAGGACCAGTCAGTAGTAACCACCCAGGTCCTCATTAGGACCAGTCAGTAGTAACCACCCAGGTCCTCATTAGGACCAGTCAGTAGTAACCACCCAGGTCCTCATTAGGACCAGTCAGTAGTAACCACCCAGGTTTCCATTAGGACCAGTCAGTAGTAACCACCCAGGTCTCCATTAGGACCAGTCAGTAGTAACCACCCAGGTCCTCATTTTGACCAGTCAGTAGGAACCACCCAGGTCCTCATTAGGACCAGTCAGTAGTAACCACCCAGGTCTCTATAAGGACCAGTCAGTAGTAACCACCCAGGTCCTCATTAGGACCAGTCAGTAGTAACCACCCAGGTCCTCATTAGGACCAGTCAGTAGTAACCACCCAGGTCCTCATTAGGACCAGTCAGTAGTAACCACCCAGGTCCTCATTAGGACCAGTCAGTAGTAACCACCCAGGTCTCCATTAGGACCAGTCAGTAGTAACCACTCAGGTCTCTATAAGGACCAGTCAGTAGTAACCACCCAGGTCCTCATTAGGACCAGTCAGTAGTAACCACCCAGGTCTCCATTAGGACCAGTCAGTAGTAACCACCCAGGTCCTCATTAGGACCAGTCAGTAGGAACCACCCAGGTCTCTATAAGGACCAGTCAGTAGTAACCACCCAGGTCCTCATCAGGACCAGTCAGTAGTAACCACCCAGGTCCTCATTAGGACCAGTCAGTAGTAACCACCCAGGTCTCCATTAGGACCAGTCAGTAGGAACTTCCAGGTCTCTATAAGGACCAGTCAGTAGTAACCACCCAGGTCCTCATCAGGACCAGTCAGTAGTAACCACCCAGGTCCTCATTAGGACCAGTCAGTAGTAACCACCCAGGTCTCCAGTAGGACCAGTCAGTAGGAACCACCCAGGTCCTCATTAGGACCAGTCAGTAGTAACCACCCAGGTCTCCATTAGGACCAGTCAGTAGTAACCACCCAGGTCCTCATTAGGACCAGTCAGTAGTAACCACCCATGTCCTCATTAGGACCAGTCAGTAGTAACCACCCAGGTCTCCATTAGGACCAGTCAGTAGTAACCACCCAGGTCTCCATTAGGACCAGTCAGTAGTAACCACCCAGGTTTCCATTAGGACCAGTCAGTAGTAACCACCCAGGTCCTCATTAGGACCAGTCAGTAGTAACCACCCAGGTCCTCATTAGGACCAGTCAGTAGTAACCACCCAGGTCTCCATTAGGACCAGTCAGTAGTAACCACTCAGGTCTCTATAAGGACCAGTCAGTAGTAACCACTCAGGTCTCTATAAGGACCAGTCAGTAGTAACCACCCAGGTCCTCATTAGGACCAGTCAGTAGTAACCACCCAGGTCTCCATTAGGACCAGTCAGTAGTAACCACCCAGGTCCTCATTAGGACCAGTCAGTAGGAACCACCCAGGTCTCTATAAGGACCAGTCAGTAGTAACCACCCAGGTCCTCATCAGGACCAGTCAGTAGTAACCACCCAGGTCTCCATTAGGACCAGTCAGTAGTAACCACCCAGGTCTCCATTAGGACCAGTCAGTAGTAACCACCCAGGTCCTCATTAGGACCAGTCAGTAGTAACCACCCAGGTCTCCATTAGGACCAGTCAGTAGTAACCACCCAGGTCTCCATTAGGACCAGTCAGTAGTAGCCACCCAGGTCTCCATTAGGACCAGTCAGTAGGAACCACCCAGGTCTCTATAAGGACCAGTCAGTAGTAACCACCCAGGTCTCCATTAGGACCAGTCAGTAGTAACCACCCAGGTCTCTATAAGGACCAGTCAGTAGTAACCACCCAGGTCTCCATTAGGACCAGTCAGTAGTAACCACCCAGGTCTCCATTAGGACCAGTCAGTAGTAACCACCCAGGTCTCCATTAGGACCAGTCAGTAGTAACCACCCAGGTCTCCATTAGGACCAGTCAGTAGTAACCACCCAGGTCCTCATTAGGACCAGTCAGTAGTAACCACCCAGGTCTCCATTAGGACCAGTCAGTAGTAACCACCCAGGTCTCCATTAGGACCAGTCAGTAGTAACCACCCAGGTCCTCATTAGGACCAGTCAGTAGTAACCACCCAGGTCCTCATTAGGACCAGTCAGTAGTAACCACCCAGGTCCTCATTAGGACCAGTCAGTAGTAACCACCCAGGTCCTCATTAGGACCAGTCAGTAGTAACCACCCAGGTCTCCATTAGGACCAGTCAGTAGGAACCACCCAGGTCCTCATTAGGACCAGTCAGTAGTAACCACCCAGGTCTCCATTAGGACCAGTCAGTAGGAACCACCCAGGTCCTCATTAGGACCAGTCAGTAGTAACCACCCAGGTCTCCATTAGGACCAGTCAGTAGTAACCACCCAGGTCCTCATTAGGACCAGTCAGTAGTAACCACCCATGTCCTCATTAGGACCAGTCAGTAGTAACCACCCAGGTCTCCATTAGGACCAGTCAGTAGTAACCACCCAGGTCTCCATTAGCACCAGTCAGCAGTAACCACCCAGGTCTCCATTAGGACCAGTCAGTAGTAACCACCCAGGTCCTCATTAGGACCAGTCAGCAGTAACCACCCAGGTCTCCATTAGGACCAGTCAGTAATAACCACCCAGGTCTCCATTAGGACCAGTCAGTAGTAACCACCCAGGTCTCCATTAGGACCAGTCAGTAGTAACCACCCAGGTCTCCATTAGGACCAGTCAGTAGTAACCACCCAGGTCCTCATTAGGACCAGTCAGTAGTAACCACCCAGGTCTCCATTAGGACCAGTCAGTAGTAACCACCCAGGTCTCCATTAGCACCAGTCAGCAGTAACCACCCAGGTCTCTATTAGGACCAGTCAGTAGTAACCACCCAGGTCTCCATTAGGACCAGTCAGTAGTAACCACCCAGGTCTCCATTAGCACCAGTCAGTAATAACCACCCATGTCTCTATTAGGACCAGTCAGTAGTAACCACCCAGGTCTCTATAAGGACCAGTCAGTAGTAACCACCCAGGTCTCTATTAGGACCAGTCAGTAGTAACCACCCAGGTCCTCATTAGGACCAGTCAGTAGTAACCACCCAGGTCCTCATTAGGACCAGTCAGTAGTAACCACCCAGGTCTCTATAAGGACCAGTCAGTAGTAACCACCCAGGTCTCTATAAGGACCAGTCAGTAGTAACCACCCAGGTCTCCATTAGGACCAGTCAGTAGTAACCACCCAGGTCCTCATTAGGACCAGTCAGTAGTAACCACCCAGGTCCTCATTAGGACCAGTCAGTAGTAACCACCCAGGTCTCCATTAGGACCAGTCAGTAGGAACCACTCAGGTCTCTATAAGGACCAGTCAGTAGTAACCACCCAGGTCCTCATTAGGACCAGTCAGTAGTAACCACCCAGGTCCTCATTAGGACCAGTCAGTAGTAACCACCCAGGTCCTCATTAGGACCAGTCAGTAGTAACCACCCAGGTCTCCATTAGGACCAGTCAGTAGGAACCACCCAGGTCCTCATTAGGACCAGTCAGTAGTAACCACCCAGGTCTCCATTAGGACCAGTCAGTAGTAACCACCCAGGTCTCTATAAGGACCAGTCAGTAGTAACCACTCAGGTCTCTATAAGGACCAGTCAGTAGTAACCACTCAGGTCTCTATAAGGACCAGTCAGTAGTAACCACCCAGGTCCTCATTAGGACCAGTCAGTAGTAACCACCCAGGTCTCCATTAGGACCAGTCAGTAGTAACCACCCAGGTCCTCATTAGGACCAGTCAGTAGGAACCACCCAGGTCTCTATAAGGACCAGTCAGTAGTAACCACCCAGGTCCTCATCAGGACCAGTCAGTAGTAACCACCCAGGTCTCCATTAGGACCAGTCAGCAGTAACCACCCAGGTCTCCATTAGGACCAGTCAGTAGTAACCACCCAGGTCCTCATTAGGACCAGTCAGTAATAACCACCCAGGTCTCCATTAGGACCAGTCAGTAGTAACCACCCAGGTCTCCATTAGGACCAGTCAGTAGTAGCCACCCAGGTCTCCATTAGGACCAGTCAGTAGTAACCACCCAGGTCTCTATAAGGACCAGTCAGTAGTAACCACCCAGTTCTCCATTAGGACCAGTCAGTAGTAACCACCCAGGTCTCTATAAGGACCAGTCAGTAGTAACCACCCAGGTCTCCATTAGGACCAGTCAGTAGTAACCACCCAGGTCTCCATTAGGACCAGTCAGTTGTAACCACCCAGGTCTCCATTAGGACCAGTCAGTAGTAACCACCCAGGTCTCCATTAGGACCAGTCAGTAGTAACCACCCAGGTCCTCATTAGGACCAGTCAGTAGTAACCACCCAGGTCTCCATTAGGACCAGTCAGTAGTAACCACCCAGGTCTCCATTAGCACCAGTCAGCAGTAACCACCCAGGTCTCCATTAGGACCAGTCAGTAGTAACCACCCAGGTCCTCATTAGGACCAGTCAGCAGTAACCACCCAGGTCTCCATTAGGACCAGTCAGTAATAACCACCCAGGTCTCCATTAGGACCAGTCAGTAGTAACCACCCAGGTCTCCATTAGGACCAGTCAGTAGTAACCACCCAGGTCTCCATTAGGACCAGTCAGTAGTAACCACCCAGGTCCTCATTAGGACCAGTCAGTAGTAACCACCCAGGTCTCCATTAGGACCAGTCAGTAGTAACCACCCAGGTCTCCATTAGCACCAGTCAGCAGTAACCACCCAGGTCTCCATTAGGACCAGTCAGTAGTAACCACCCAGGTCCTCATTAGGACCAGTCAGCAGTAACCACCCAGGTCTCCATTAGGACCAGTCAGCAGTAACCACCCATGTCTCTATTAGGACCAGTCAGTAGTAACCACCCAGGTCTCCATTAGGACCAGTCAGTAGTAACCACCCAGGTCTCCATTAGGACCAGTCAGTAGTAACCACCCAGGTCCTCATTAGGACCAGTCAGTAGTAACCACCCAGGTCTCCATTAGGACCAGTCAGTAGTAACCACCCAGGTCTCCATTAGCACCAGTCAGCAGTAACCACCCAGGTCTCTATTAGGACCAGTCAGTAGTAACCACCCAGGTCTCCATTAGGACCAGTCAGTAGTAACCACCCAGGTCTCCATTAGCACCAGTCAGCAGTAACCACCCATGTCTCTATTAGGACCAGTCAGTAGTAACCACCCAGGTCTCTATAAGGACCAGTCAGTAGTAACCACCCAGGTCTCTATTAGGACCAGTCAGTAGTAACCACCCAGGTCCTCATTAGGACCAGTCAGTAGTAACCACCCAGGTCCTCATTAGGACCAGTCAGTAGTAACCACCCAGGTCTCTATAAGGACCAGTCAGTAGTAACCACCCAGGTCTCTATAAGGACCAGTCAGTAGTAACCACCCAGGTCTCCATTAGGACCAGTCAGTAGTAACCACCCAGGTCCTCATTAGGACCAGTCAGTAGTAACCACCCAGGTCCTCATTAGGACCAGTCAGTAGTAACCACCCAGGTCTCCATTAGGACCAGTCAGTAGGAACCACTCAGGTCTCTATAAGGACCAGTCAGTAGTAACCACCCAGGTCCTCATTTGGACCAGTCAGTAGTAACCACCCAGGTCCTCATTAGGACCAGTCAGTAGTAACCACCCAGGTCCTCATTAGGACCAGTCAGTAGTAACCACCCAGGTCTCCATTAGGACCAGTCAGTAGTAACCACCCAGGTCCTCATTAGGACCAGTCAGTAGGAACCACCCAGGTCTCTATAATGACCAGTCAGTAGGAACCACCCAGGTCTCCATTAGGACCAGTCAGTAGTAACCACCCAGGTCCTCATTAGGACCAGTCAGTAGTAACCACCCAGGTCTCTATAAGGACCAGTCAGTAGTAACCACCCAGGTCCTCATCAGGACCAGTCAGTAGTAACCACCCAGGTCTCTATTAGGACCAGTCAGTAGTAACCACCCAGGTCCTCATCAGGACCAGTCAGTAGTAACCACCCAGGTCTCTATAAGGACCAGTCAGTAGTAACCACCCAGGTCCTCATTAGGACCAGTCAGTAGGAACCACCCAGGTCCTCATTAGGACCAGTCAGTAGTAACCACCCAGGTCTCTATTAGGACCAGTCAGTAGGAACCACCCAGGTCCTCATTAGGACCAGTCAGTAGTAACCACCCAGGTCTCTATAAGGACCAGTCAGCAGTAACCACCCAGGTCTCTATAAGGACCAGTCAGTAGTAACCACCCAGGTCTCTATAAGGACCAGTCAGTAGTAACCACCCAGGTCCTCATTAGGACCAGTCAGTAGTAACCACCCAGGTCTCTATAAGGACCAGTCAGTAGTAACCACCCAGGTCTCTATAAGGACCAGTCAGTAGTAGCCACCCAGGTCCTCATTAGGACCAGTCAGCAGTAACCACCCAGGTCCTCATTAGGACCAGTCAGTAGTAACCACCCAGGTCCTCATTAGGACCAGTCAGTAGGAACCACCCAGGTCTCTATAAGGACCAGTCAGTAGTAACCACCCAGGTCCTCATAATGACCAGTCGGTAGGAACCACCCAGGTCTCCATTAGGACCAGTCAGTAGTAACCACCCAGGTCCTCATTAGGACCAGTCAGTAGTAACCACCCAGGTCTCTATAAGGACCAGTCAGTAGTAACCACCCAGGTCTCCATTAGGACCAGTCAGTAGTAACCACCCTGGTCTCCATTAGGACCAGTCAGTAGTAACCACCCAGGTCTCCATTAGGACCAGTCAGTAGTAACCACCCAGGTCCTCATTAGGACCAGTCAGCAGTAACCACCCAGGTCTCCATTAGGACCAGTCAGTAGTAGCCACCCAGGTCTCCATTAGGACCAGTCAGTAGTAACCACCCAGGTCTCCATTAGGACCAGTCAGAATTAACCACCCAGGTCTCCATTAGGACCAGTCAGTAGTAACCACCCAGGTCTCCATTAGGACCAGTCAGTAGTAACCACCCAGGTCTCTATAAGGACCAGTCAGTAGTAACCACCCAGGTCTCTATAAGGACCAGTCAGTAGTAACCACCCAGGTCTCCATTAGGACCAGTCAGTAGTAACCACCCAGGTCCTCATTAGGACCAGTCAGTAGTAACCACCCAGGTCCTCATTAGGACCAGTCAGTAGTAACCACCCAGGTCTCCATTAGGACCAGTCAGTAGGAACCACTCAGGTCTCTATAAGGACCAGTCAGTAGTAACCACCCAGGTCCTCATTAGGACCAGTCAGTAGTAACCACCCAGGTCCTCATTAGGACCAGTCAGTAGTAACCACCCAGGTCCTCATTAGGACCAGTCAGTAGTAACCACCCAGGTCTCCATTAGGACCAGTCAGTAGGAACCACCCAGGTCCTCATTAGGACCAGTCAGTAGTAACCACCCAGGTCTCCATTAGGACCAGTCAGTAGTAACCACCCAGGTCTCTATAAGGACCAGTCAGTAGTAACCACTCAGGTCTCTATAAGGACCAGTCAGTAGTAACCACTCAGGTCTCTATAAGGACCAGTCAGTAGTAACCACCCAGGTCCTCATTAGGACCAGTCAGTAGTAACCACCCAGGTCTCCATTAGGACCAGTCAGTAGTAACCACCCAGGTCCTCATTAGGACCAGTCAGTAGGAACCACCCAGGTCTCTATAAGGACCAGTCAGTAGTAACCACCCAGGTCCTCATCAGGACCAGTCAGCAGTAACCACCCAGGTCTCCATTAGGACCAGTCAGCAGTAACCACCCAGGTCTCCATTAGGACCAGTCAGTAGTAACCACCCAGGTCCTCATTAGGACCAGTCAGTAATAACCACCCAGGTCTCCATTAGGACCAGTCAGTAGTAACCACCCAGGTCTCCATTAGGACCAGTCAGTAGTAGCCACCCAGGTCTCCATTAGGACCAGTCAGTAGTAACCACCCAGGTCTCTATAAGGACCAGTCAGTAGTAACCACCCAGTTCTCCATTAGGACCAGTCAGTAGTAACCACCCAGGTCTCTATAAGGACCAGTCAGTAGTAACCACCCAGGTCTCCATTAGGACCAGTCAGTAGTAACCACCCAGGTCTCCATTAGGACCAGTCAGTTGTAACCACCCAGGTCTCCATTAGGACCAGTCAGTAGTAACCACCCAGGTCTCCATTAGGACCAGTCAGTAGTAACCACCCAGGTCCTCATTAGGACCAGTCAGTAGTAACCACCCAGGTCTCCATTAGGACCAGTCAGTAGTAACCACCCAGGTCTCCATTAGCACCAGTCAGCAGTAACCACCCAGGTCTCCATTAGGACCAGTCAGCAGTAACCACCCAGGTCCTCATTAGGACCAGTCAGCAGTAACCACCCAGGTCTCCATTAGGACCAGTCAGTAATAACCACCCAGGTCTCCATTAGGACCAGTCAGTAGTAACCACCCAGGTCTCCATTAGGACCAGTCAGTAGTAACCACCCAGGTCTCCATTAGGACCAGTCAGTAGTAACCACCCAGGTCCTCATTAGGACCAGTCAGTAGTAACCACCCAGGTCTCCATTAGGACCAGTCAGTAGTAACCACCCAGGTCTCCATTAGCACCAGTCAGCAGTAACCACCCAGGTCTCTATTAGGACCAGTCAGTAGTAACCACCCAGGTCTCCATTAGGACCAGTCAGTAGTAACCACCCAGGTCTCCATTAGCACCAGTCAGCAGTAACCACCCATGTCTCTATTAGGACCAGTCAGTAGTAACCACCCAGGTCTCTATAAGGACCAGTCAGTAGTAACCACCCAGGTCTCTATTAGGACCAGTCAGTAGTAACCACCCAGGTCCTCATTAGGACCAGTCAGTAGTAACCACCCAGGTCCTCATTAGGACCAGTCAGTAGTAACCACCCAGGTCTCTATAAGGACCAGTCAGTAGTAACCACCCAGGTCTCTATAAGGACCAGTCAGTAGTAACCACCCAGGTCTCCATTAGGACCAGTCAGTAGTAACCACCCAGGTCCTCATTAGGACCAGTCAGTAGTAACCACCCAGGTCCTCATTAGGACCAGTCAGTAGTAACCACCCAGGTCTCCATTAGGACCAGTCAGTAGGAACCACTCAGGTCTCTATAAGGACCAGTCAGTAGTAACCACCCAGGTCCTCATTTGGACCAGTCAGTAGTAACCACCCAGGTCCTCATTAGGACCAGTCAGTAGTAACCACCCAGGTCCTCATTAGGACCAGTCAGTAGTAACCACCCAGGTCTCCATTAGGACCAGTCAGTAGTAACCACCCAGGTCCTCATTAGGACCAGTCAGTAGGAACCACCCAGGTCTCTATAATGACCAGTCAGTAGGAACCACCCAGGTCTCCATTAGGACCAGTCAGTAGTAACCACCCAGGTCCTCATTAGGACCAGTCAGTAGTAACCACCCAGGTCTCTATAAGGACCAGTCAGTAGTAACCACCCAGGTCCTCATCAGGACCAGTCAGTAGTAACCACCCAGGTCTCTATTAGGACCAGTCAGTAGTAACCACCCAGGTCCTCATCAGGACCAGTCAGTAGTAACCACCCAGGTCTCTATAAGGACCAGTCAGTAGTAACCACCCAGGTCCTCATTAGGACCAGTCAGTAGGAACCACCCAGGTCCTCATTAGGACCAGTCAGTAGTAACCACCCAGGTCTCTATTAGGACCAGTCAGTAGGAACCACCCAGGTCCTCATTAGGACCAGTCAGTAGTAACCACCCAGGTCTCTATAAGGACCAGTCAGCAGTAACCACCCAGGTCTCTATAAGGACCAGTCAGTAGTAACCACCCAGGTCTCTATAAGGACCAGTCAGTAGTAACCACCCAGGTCCTCATTAGGACCAGTCAGTAGTAACCACCCAGGTCTCTATAAGGACCAGTCAGTAGTAACCACCCAGGTCTCTATAAGGACCAGTCAGTAGTAGCCACCCAGGTCCTCATTAGGACCAGTCAGCAGTAACCACCCAGGTCCTCATTAGGACCAGTCAGTAGTAACCACCCAGGTCCTCATTAGGACCAGTCAGTAGGAACCACCCAGGTCTCTATAAGGACCAGTCAGTAGTAACCACCCAGGTCCTCATAATGACCAGTCGGTAGGAACCACCCAGGTCTCCATTAGGACCAGTCAGTAGTAACCACCCAGGTCCTCATTAGGACCAGTCAGTAGTAACCACCCAGGTCTCTATAAGGACCAGTCAGTAGTAACCACCCAGGTCTCCATTAGGACCAGTCAGTAGTAACCACCCTGGTCTCCATTAGGACCAGTCAGTAGTAACCACCCAGGTCTCCATTAGGACCAGTCAGTAGTAACCACCCAGGTCCTCATTAGGACCAGTCAGCAGTAACCACCCAGGTCTCCATTAGGACCAGTCAGTAGTAGCCACCCAGGTCTCCATTAGGACCAGTCAGTAGTAACCACCCAGGTCTCCATTAGGACCAGTCAGAATTAACCACCCAGGTCTCCATTAGGACCAGTCAGTAGTAACCACCCAGGTCTCCATTAGGACCAGTCAGTAGTAACCACCCAGGTCTCCATTAGGACCAGTCAGTAGTAACCACCCAGGTCTCCATTAGCACCAGTCAGCAGTAACCACCCAGGTCTCCATTAGGACCAGTCAGTAGTAACCACCCAGGTCCTCATTAGGACCAGTCAGTAGTAACCACTCAGGTCTCCATTAGGACCAGTCAGTAGTAACCACCCAGGTCCCCATTAGGACCAGTCAGTAGTAACCACCCAGGTCTCCATTAGGACCAGTCAGTAGTAACCACCCAGGTCTCTATAAGGACCAGTCAGTAGGAACCACCCAGGTCTCCATTAGGACCAGTCAGTAGTAACCACCCAGGTCTCTATAAGGACCAGTCAGTAGTAACCACCCAGGTCTCCATTAGGACCAGTCAGTAGTAACCACCCAGGTCTCTATAAGGACCAGTCAGTAGTAACCACCCAGGTCTCCATTAGGACCAGTCAGTAGTAACCACCCAGGTCTCCATTAGGACCAGTCAGTAGTAACCACCCAGGTCTCCATTAGGACCAGTCAGTTGTAACCACCCAGGTCTCCATTAGGACCAGTCAGTAGTAACCACCCAGGTCTCCATTAGGACCAGTCAGTAGTAACCACCCAGGTCCTCATTAGGACCAGTCAGTAGTAACCACCCAGGTCTCCATTAGGACCAGTCAGTAGTAACCACCCAGGTCTCCATTAGCACCAGTCAGCAGTAACCACCCAGGTCTCCATTAGGACCAGTCAGTAGTAACCACCCAGGTCCTCATTAGGACCAGTCAGCAGTAACCACCCAGGTCTCCATTAGGACCAGTCAGTAATAACCACCCAGGTCTCCATTAGGACCAGTCAGTAGTAACCACCCAGGTCTCCATTAGGACCAGTCAGTAGTAACCACCCAGGTCTCCTTTAGGACCAGTCAGTAGTAACCACCCAGGTCCTCATTAGGACCAGTCAGTAGTAACCACCCAGGTCTCCATTAGGACCAGTCAGTAGTAACCACCCAGGTCTCCATTAGCACCAGTCAGCAGTAACCACCCAGGTCTCTATTAGGACCAGTCAGTAGTAACCACCCAGGTCTCCATTAGGACCAGTCAGTAGTAACCACCCAGGTCTCCATTAGCACCAGTCAGCAGTAACCACCCAGGTCTCTATTAGGACCAGTCAGTAGTAACCACCCAGGTCTCTATAAGGACCAGTCAGTAGTAACCACCCAGGTCCTCATTAGGACCAGTCAGTAGTAACCACCCAGGTCTCTATAAGGACCAGTCAGTAGTAACCACCCAGGTCTCTATAAGGACCAGTCAGTAGTAACCACCCAGGTCCTCATTAGGACCAGTCAGTAGTAACCACCCAGGTCCTCATTAGGACCAGTCAGTAGTAACCACCCAGGTCTCCATTAGGACCAGTCAGTAGTAACCACTCAGGTCTCAATAAGGACCAGTCAGTAGTAACAACCCAGGTCCTCATTAGGACCATTCAGTAGTAACCACCCAGGTCTCAATTAGGACCAGTCAGTAGTAACCACCCAGGTCCTCATTAGGACCAGTCAGTAGTAACCACCCAGGTCCTCATTAGGACCAGTCAGTAGTAACCACCCAGGTCCTCATTAGGACCAGTCAGTAGTAACCACCCAGGTCCTCATTAGGACCAGTCAGTAGGAACCACCCAGGTCTCTATAATGACCAGTCAGTAGGAACCACCCAGGTCTCCATTAGGACCAGTCAGTAGTAACCACCCAGGTCCTCATTAGGACCAGTCAGTAGTAACCACCCAGGTCTCTATAAGGACCAGTCAGTAGTAACCACCCAGGTCCTCATCAGGACCAGTCAGTAGTAACCACCCAGGTCTCTATTAGGACCAGTCAGTAGTAACCACCCAGGTCCTCATCAGGACCAGTCAGTAGTAACCACCCAGGTCCTCATCAGGACCAGTCAGTAGTAACCACCCAGGTCTCTATAAGGACCAGTCAGTAGTAACCACCCAGGTCCTCATTAGGACCAGTCAGTAGGAACCACCCAGGTCCTCATTAGGACCAGTCAGTAGTAACCACCCAGGTCTCTATTAGGACCAGTCAGTAGGAACCACCCAGGTCCTCATTAGGACCAGTCAGTAGTAACCACCCAGGTCTCTATAAGGACCAGTCAGCAGTAACCACCCAGGTCTCTATAAGGACCAGTCAGTAGTAACCACCCAGGTCCTCATCAGGACCAGTCAGTAGTAACCACCCAGGTCTCTATTAGGACCAGTCAGTAGTAACCACCCAGGTCCTCATCAGGACCAGTCAGTAGTAACCACCCAGGTCCTCATCAGGACCAGTCAGTAGTAACCACCCAGGTCTCTATAAGGACCAGTCAGTAGTAACCACCCAGGTCCTCATTAGGACCAGTCAGTAGGAACCACCCAGGTCCTCATTAGGACCAGTCAGTAGTAACCACCCAGGTCTCTATTAGGACCAGTCAGTAGGAACCACCCAGGTCCTCATTAGGACCAGTCAGTAGTAACCACCCAGGTCTCTATAAGGACCAGTCAGCAGTAACCACCCAGGTCTCTATAAGGACCAGTCAGTAGTAACCACCCAGGTCTCTATAAGGACCAGTCAGTAGTAACCACCCAGGTCCTCATTAGGACCAGTCAGTAGTAACCACCCAGGTCTCTATAAGGACCAGTCAGTAGTAACCACCCAGGTCTCCATTAGGACCAGTCAGCAGTAACCACCCAGGTCCTCATTAGGACCAGTCAGTAGTAACCACCCAGGTCCTCATTAGGACCAGTCAGTAGGAACCACCCAGGTCTCTATAAGGACCAGTCAGTAGTAACCACCCAGGTCCTCATAATGACCAGTCGGTAGGAACCACCCAGGTCTCCATTAGGACCAGTCAGTAGTAACCACCCAGGTCCTCATTAGGACCAGTCAGTAGTAACCACCCAGGTCTCTATAAGGACCAGTCAGTAGTAACCACCCAGGTCCTCATCAGGACCAGTCAGTAGTAACCACCCAGGTCTCTATTAGGACCAGTCAGTAGTAACCACCCAGGTCCTCATCAGGACCAGTCAGTAGTAACCACCCAGGTCTCTATAAGGACCAGTCAGTAGTAACCACCCAGGTCCTCATTAGGACC
Organism: Salvelinus fontinalis; assembly: GCF_029448725.1. Lineage (NCBI taxonomy): Eukaryota > Metazoa > Chordata > Actinopteri > Salmoniformes > Salmonidae > Salvelinus > Salvelinus fontinalis. Next base: position 57,507,784 of record NC_074675.1, read on the forward strand.
AGTCAGTAGGAACCACCCAGGTCCTCATTAGGACCAGTCAGTAGGAACCACCCAGGTCTCTATAATGACCAGTCAGTAGGAACCACCCAGGTCTCCATTAGGACCAGTCAGTAGTAACCACCCAGGTCCTCATTAGGACCAGTCAGTAGTAACCACCCAGGTCTCTATAAGGACCAGTCAGTAGTAACCACCCAGGTCCTCATCAGGACCAGTCAGTAGTAACCACCCAGGTCTCTATTAGGACCAGTCAGTAGTAACCACCCAGGTCCTCATCAGGACCAGTCAGTAGTAACCACCCAGGTCCTCATCAGGACCAGTCAGTAGTAACCACCCAGGTCTCTATAAGGACCAGTCAGTAGTAACCACCCAGGTCCTCATCAGGACCAGTCAGTAGGAACCACCCAGGTCTCCATTAGGACCAGTCAGTAGTAACCACCCAGGTCCTCATCAGGACCAGTCAGTAGTAACCACCCAGGTCTCTATTAGGACCAGTCAGTAGGAACCACCCAGGTCCTCATTAGGACCAGTCAGTAGTAACCACCCAGGTCTCTACAAGGACCAGTCAGCAGTAACCACCCAGCTCTCTTTAAGGACCAGTCAGTAGTAACCACCCAGGTCTCTATAAGGACCAGTCAGTAGTAACCACCCAGGTCCTCATTAGGACCAGTCAGTAGTAACCACCCAGGTCTCTATAAGGACCAGTCAGTAGTAACCACCCAGGTCTCCATTAGGACCAGTCAGCAGTAACCACCCAGGTCCTCATTAGGACCAGTCAGTAGTAACCACCCAGGTCCTCATTAGGACCAGTCAGTAGAAACCACCCAGGTCTCTATAAGGACCAGTCAGTAGTAACCACCCAGGTCTCTATAAGGACCAGTCAGTAGTAACCACCCAGGTCTCTATTAGGACCAGTCAGTAGGAACCACCCAGGTCCTCATTAGGACCAGTCAGTAGTAACCACCCAGGTCTCCATTAGGACCAGTCAGTAGTAACCACCCAGGTCCTCATTAGGACCAGTCAGTAGGAACCACCCAGGTCTCTATAAGGACCAGTCAGTAGTAACCACCCAGGTCCTCATCAGGACCAGTCAGTAGTAACCACCCAGGTCTCCATTAGGACCAGTCAGTAGTAACCACCCAGGTCTCCATTAGGACCAGTCAGTAGTAACCACCCAGGTCCTCATTAGGACCAGTCAGTAGTAACCAGCCAGGTCTCCATTAGGACCAGTCAGTAGTAACCACCCAGGTCTCCATTAGGACCAGTCAGTAGTAGCCACCCAGGTCTCCATTAGGACCAGTCAGTAGTAACCACCCAGGTCTCTATAAGGACCAGTCAGTAGTAACCACCCAGGTCTCCATTAGGACCAGTCAGTAGTAACCACCCAGGTCTCTATAAGGACCAGTCAGTAGTAACCACCCAGGTCTCCATTAGGACCAGTCAGTAGTAACCACCCTGGTCTCCATTAGGACCAGTCAGTAGTAACCACCCAGGTCTCCATTAGGACCAGTCAGTAGTAACCACCCAGGTCCTCATTAGGACCAGTCAGCAGTAACCACCCAGGTCTCCATTAGGACCAGTCAGTAGTAGCCACCCAGGTCTCCATTAGGACCAGTCAGTAGTAACCACCCAGGTCTCCATTAGGACCAGTCAGTAGTAACCACCCAGGTCTCCATTAGGACCAGTCAGTAGTAACCACCCAGAACTCCATTAGGACCAGTCAGTAGTAACCACCCAGGTCTCCATTAGGACCAGTCAGTAGTAACCACCCAGGTCTCCATTAGCACCAGTCAGCAGTAACCACCCAGGTCTCCATTAGGACCAGTCAGTAGTAACCACCCAGGTCCTCATTAGGACCAGTCAGTAGTAACCACTCAGGTCTCCATTAGGACCAGTCAGTAGTAACCACCCAGGTCCCCATTAGGACCAGTCAGTAGTAACCACCCAGGTCTCCATTAGGACCAGTCAGTAGTAACCACCCAGGTCTCTATAAGGACCAGTCAGTAGTAACCACCCAGGTCTCCATTAGGACCAGTCAGTAGTAACCACCCAGGTCTCTATAAGGACCAGTCAGTAGTAACCACCCAGGTCTCCATTAGGACCAGTCAGTAGTAACCACCCAGGTCTCTATAAGGACCAGTCAGTAGTAACCACCCAGGTCTCCATTAGGACCAGTCAGTAGTAACCACCCAGGTCCTCATTAGGACCAGTCAGCAGTAACCACCCAGGTCTCCATTAGGACCAGTCAGTAGTAGCAACCCAGGTCTCCATTAGGACCAGTCAGTAGTAACCACCCAGGTCTCCATTAGGACCAGTCAGTAGTAACCACCCAGGTCTCCATTAGGACCAGTCAGTAGTAACCACCCAGGTCTCCATTAGGACCAGTCAGTAGTAACCACCCAGGTCTCCATTAGGACCAGTCAGTAGTAACCACCCAGGTCTCCATTAGCACCAGTCAGCAGTAACCACCCAGGTCTCCATTAGGACCAGTCAGTAGTAACCACCCAGGTCCTCATTAGGACCAGTCAGTAGTAACCAATCAGGTCTCCATTAGGACCAGTCAGTAGTAACCACCCAGGTCCCCATTAGGACCAGTCAGTAGTAACCACCCAGGTCTCCATTAGGACCAGTCAGTAGTAACCACCCAGGTCTCTATAAGGACCAGTCAGTAGTAACCACCCAGGTCTCCATTAGGACCAGTCAGTAGTAACCACCCAGGTCTCTATAAGGACCAGTCAGTAGTAACCACCCAGGTCTCTATAAGGACCAGTCAGTAGTAACCACCCAGGTCCTCATCAGGACCAGTCAGTAGTAACCACCCAGGTCTCTATTAGGACCAGTCAGTAGTAACCACCCAGGTCCTCATCAGGACCAGTCAGTAGTAACCACCCAGGTCTCTATATGGACCAGTCAGTAGTAACCACCCAGGTCCTCATTAGGACCAGTCAGTAGGAACCACCCAGGTCCTCATTAGGACCAGTCAGTAGTAACCACCCAGGTCTCTATTAGGACCAGTCAGTAGGAACCACCCAGGTCCTCATTAGGACCAGTCAGTAGTAACCACCCAGGTCTCTATAAGGACCAGTCAGCAGTAACCACCCAGCTCTCTATAAGGACCAGTCAGTAGTAACCACCCAGGTCTCTATAAGGACCAGTCAGTAGTAACCACCCAGGTCCTCATTAGGACCAGTCAGTAGTAACCACCCAGGTCTCTATAAGGACCAGTCAGTAGTAACCACCCAGGTCTCCATTAGGACCAGTCAGCAGCAACCACCCAGGTCCTCATTAGGACCAGTCAGTAGTAACCACCCAGGTCCTCATTAGGACCAGTCAGTAGGAACCACCCAGGTCTCTATAAGGACCAGTCAGTAGTAACCACCCAGGTCCTCATCAGGACCAGTCAGTAGTAACCACCCAGGTCTCCATTAGGACCAGTCAGTAGTAACCACCCAGGTCTCCATTAGGACCAGTCAGTAGTAACCACCCAGGTCCTCATTAGGACCAGTCAGTAGTAACCACCCAGGTCTCCATTAGGACCAGTCAGTAGTAACCACCCAGGTCTCCATTAGGACCAGTCAGTAGTAGCCACCCAGGTCCTCATCAGGACCAGTCAGTAGTAACCACCCAGGTCTCTATAAGGACCAGTCAGTAGTAACCACCCAGGTCTCCATTAGGACCAGTCAGTAGTAACCACCCAGGTCTCTATAAGGACCAGTCAGTAGTAACCACCCAGGTCTCCATTAGGACCAGTCAGTAGTAACCACCCTGGTCTCCATTAGGACCAGTCAGTAGTAACCACCCAGGTCTCCATTAGGACCAGTCAGTAGTAACCACCCAGGTCCTCATTAGGACCAGTCAGCAGTAACCACCCAGGTCTCCATTAGGACCAGTCAGTAGTAGCCACCCAGGTCTCCATTAGGACCAGTCAGTAGTAACCACCCAGGTCTCTATAAGGACCAGTCAGTAGTAACCACCCAGGTCTCCATTAGGACCAGTCAGTAGTAACCACCCAGGTCTCCATTAGGACCAGTCAGTAGTAACCACCCAGGTCTCCATTAGGACCAGTCAGTAGTAACCACCCAGGTCTCCATTAGGACCAGTCAGTAGT
>NC_074675.1:57516888-57584388 GCF_029448725.1 Salvelinus fontinalis
TAACCCTCCTCTCTCTCTCCAGGGAGTCTAACACCAGACTGGTAACACTAACCCTCCTCTCCTCTCCTCTCTCCAGGGAGTCTAACACCAGACTGGTAACACTAACCCTCCTCTCCTCTCTCCAGGGAGTCTAACACCAGACTGGTAACACTAACCCTCCTCTCTCTCTCTCTCCAGGGAGTCTAACACCAGACTGGTAACACTAACCCTCCTCTCCTCTCCAGGGAGTCTAACACCAGACTGGTAACACTAACCCTCCTCTCCTCTCTCTCTCCAGGGAGTCTAACACCAGACTGGTAACACTAACCCTCCTCTCTCTCTCCAGGGAGTCTAACACCAGACTGGTAACACTAACCCTCCTCTCCTCTCTCTCTCCAGGGAGTCTAACACCAGACTGGTAACACTAACCCTCCTCTCTCTCTCCAGGGAGTCTAACACCAGACTGGTAACACTAACCCTCCTCTCTCTCTCCAGGGAGTCTAACACCAGACTGGTAACACTAACCCTCCTCTCCTCTCTCTCTCCAGGGAGTCTAACACCAGACTGGTAACACTAACCATCCTCTCCTCTCTCCAGGGAGTCTAACACCAGACTGGTAACACTAACCCTCCTCTCCTCTCCTCTCTTCAGGGAGTCTAACACCAGACTGGTAACACTAACCCTCCTCTCCTCTCCTCTCTCCAGGGAGTCTAACACCAGACTGGTAACACTAACCCTCCTCTCTCTCTCCAGGGAGTCTAACACCAGACTGGTAACACTAACCCTCCTCTCCTCTCCTCTCTCCAGGGAGTCTAACACCAGACTGGTAACACTAACCCTCCTCTCTCTCTCCAGGGAGTCTAACACCAGACTGGTAACACTAACCCTCCTCTCTCTTTCTCCAGGGAGTCTAACACCAGACTGGTAACACTAACCCTCCTCTCCTCTCCTCTCTCCAGGGAGTCTAACACCAGACTGGTAACACTAACCCTCCTCTCCTCTCTCCAGGGAGTCTAACACCAGACTGGTAACACTAACCCTCCTCTCCTCTCTCTCTCCAGGGAGTCTAACACCAGACTGGTAACACTAACCCTCCTCTCCTCTCTCTCTCCAGGGAGTCTAACACCAGACTGGTAACACTAACCCTCCTCTCTCTCTCCAGGGAGTCTAACACCAGACTGGTAACACTAACCCTCCTCTCCTCTCTCTCTCCAGGGAGTCTAACACCAGACTGGTAACACTAACCCTCCTCTCCTCTCTCTCTCCAGGGAGTCTAACACCAGACTGGTAACACTAACTCTCCTCTCTCTCTCCAGGGAGTCTAACACCAGACTGGTAACACTAACCCTCCTCTCCTCTCCTCTCCAGGGAGTCTAACACCAGACTGGTAACACTAACCCTCCTCTCTCTCTCTCTCTCCAGGGAGTCTAACACCAGACTGGTAACACTAACCCTCCTCTCCCCTCTCTCTCTCCAGGGAGTCTAACACCAGACTGGTAACACTAACCCTCCTCTCCTCTCTCTCTCTCCAGGGAGTCTAACACCAGACTGGTAACACTAACCCTCCTCTCCTCTCCTCTCCAGGGAGTCTAACACCAGACTGGTAACACTAACCCTCCTCTCTCTCTCTCTCTCCAGGGAGTCTAACACCAGACTGGTAACACTAACCCTCCTCTCCCCTCTCTCTCTCCAGGGAGTCTAACACCAGACTGGTAACACTAACCCTCCTCTCTCTCTCTCTCTCCAGGGAGTCTAACACCAGACTGGTAACACTAACCCTCCTCTCCTCTCTCTCTCTCCAGGGAGTCTAACACCAGACTGGTAACACTAACCCTCCTCTCCTCTCCTCTCCAGGGAGTCTAACACCAGACTGGTAACACTAACCCTCCTCTCCTCTCTCTCTCCAGGGAGTCTAACACCAGACTGGTAACACTAACCCTCCTCTCTCTCTCTCTCTCCAGGGAGTCTAACACCAGACTGGTAACACTAACCCTCCTCTCCTCTCCAGGGAGTCTAACACCAGACTGGTAACACTAACCCTCCTCTCCTCTCCTCTCTCCAGGGAGTCTAACACCAGACTGGTAACACTAACCCTCCTCTCCTCTCTCTCTCTCCAGGGAGTCTAACACCAGACTGGTAACACTAACCCTCCTCTCCTCTCTCTCTCCAGGGAGTCTAACACCAGACTGGTAACACTAACCCTCCTCTCTCTCCAGGGAGTCTAACACCAGACTGGTAACACTAACCCTCCTCTCTCTCCAGGGAGTCTAACACCAGACTGGTAACACTAACCCTCCTCTCTCTCTCCAGGGAGTCTAACACCAGACTGGTAACACTAACCCTCCTCTCCTCTCTCTCTCCAGGGAGTCTAACACCAGACTGGTAACACTAACCCTCCTCTCTCTCTCCAGGGAGTCTAACACCAGACTGGTAACACTAACCCTCCTCTCTCTCTCCAGGGAGTCTAACACCAGACGGGTAACACTAACCCTCCTCTCTCTCTCCAGGGAGTCTAACACCAGACTGGTAACACTAACCCTCCTCTCCTCTCTCCAGGGAGTCTAACACCAGACTGGTAACACTAACCCTCCTCTCTCTCTCCAGGGAGTCTAACACCAGACTGGTAACACTAACCCTCCTCTCTCTCTCCAGGGAGTCTAACACCAGACTGGTAACACTAACCCTCCTCTCTCTCTCTCTCTCCAGGGAGTCTAACACCAGACTGGTAACACTAACCCTCCTCTCTCTCTCCAGGGAGTCTAACACCAGACTGGTAACACTAACCCTCCTCTCCTCTCCTCTCTCCAGGGAGTCTAACACCAGACTGGTAACACTAACCCTCCTCTCCTCTCTCCAGGGAGTCTAACACCAGACTGGTAACACTAACCCTCCTCTCTCTCTCTCTCCAGGGAGTCTAACACCAGACTGGTAACACTAACCCTCCTCTCTCTCTCCAGGGAGTCTAACACCAGACTGGTAACACTAACCCTCCTCTCCTCTCTCTCTCCAGGGAGTCTAACACCAGACTGGTAACACTAACCCTCCTCTCTCTCTCCAGGGAGTCTAACACCAGACTGGTAACACTAACCCTCCTCTCCTCTCTCTCTCCAGGGAGTCTAACACCAGACTGGTAACACTAACCCTCCTCTCTCTCTCCAGGGAGTCTAACACCAGACTGGTAACACTAACCCTCCTCTCTCTCTCCAGGGAGTCTAACACCAGACTGGTAACACTAACCCTCCTCTCCTCTCTCTCTCCAGGGAGTCTAACACCAGACTGGTAACACTAACCCTCCTCTCTCTCTCCAGGGAGTCTAACACCAGACTGGTAACACTAACCCTCCTCTCCTCTCTCTCTCCAGGGAGTCTAACACCAGACTGGTAACACTAACCCTCCTCTCTCTCTCCAGGGAGTCTAACACCAGACTGGTAACACTAACCCTCCTCTCTCTCTCTCCAGGGAGTCTAACACCAGACTGGTAACACTAACCCTCCTCTCCTCTCTCTCTCCAGGGAGTCTAACACCAGACTGGTAACACTAACCCTCCTCTCCTCTCTCCAGGGAGTCTAACACCAGACTGGTAACACTAACCCTCCTCTCCTCTCTCTCTCCAGGGAGTCTAACACCAGACTGGTAACACTAACCCTCCTCTCCTCTCTCTCTCCAGGGAGTCTAACACCAGACTGGTAACACTAACCCTCCTCTCTCTCTCCAGGGAGTCTAACACCAGACTGGTAACACTAACCCTCCTCTCCTCTCTCTCTCCAGGGAGTCTAACACCAGACTGGTAACACTAACCCTCCTCTCTCTCTCTCCAGGGAGTCTAACACCAGACTGGTAACACTAACCCTCCTCTCCTCTCTCTCTCCAGGGAGTCTAACACCAGACTGGTAACACTAACTCTCCTCTCTCTCTCCAGGGAGTCTAACACCAGACTGGTAACACTAACCCTCCTCTCCTTCTCTCTCCAGGGAGTCTAACACCAGACTGGTAACACTAACCCTCCTCTCTCTCTCCAGGGAGTCTAACACCAGACTGGTAACACTAACCCTCCTCTCCTCTCTCCAGGGAGTCTAACACCAGACTGGTAACACTAACCCTCCTCTCTCTCTCCAGGGAGTCTAACACCAGACTGGTAACACTAACCCTCCTCTCCTCTCTCCAGGGAGTCTAACACCAGACTGGTAACACTAACCCTCCTCTCTCTCTCCAGGGAGTCTAACACCAGACTGGTAACACTAACCCTCCTCTCTCTCTCCAGGGAGTCTAACACCAGACTGGTAACACTAACCCTCCTCTCCTCTCTCCAGGGAGTCTAACACCAGACTGGTAACACTAACCCTCCTCTCCTCTCTCTCTCCAGGGAGTCTAACACCAGACTGGTAACACTAACCCTCCTCTCCTCTCTCTCTCCAGGGAGTCTAACACCAGACTGGTAACACTAACCCTCCTCTCCTCTCTCCAGGGAGTCTAACACCAGACTGGTAACACTAACCCTCCTCTCTCTCTCCAGGGAGTCTAACACCAGACTGGTAACACTAACCCTCCTCTCCTCTCCTCTCCAGGGAGTCTAACACCAGACTGGTAACACTAACCCTCCTCTCTCTCTCCAGGGAGTCTAACACCAGACTGGTAACACTAACCCTCCTCTCTCTCTCCAGGGAGTCTAACACCAGACTGGTAACACTAACCCTCCTCTCTCTCTCCAGGGAGTCTAACACCAGACTGGTAACACTAACCCTCCTCTCCTCTCTCCAGGGAGTCTAACACCAGACTGGTAACACTAACCCTCCTCTCCTCTCTCCAGGGAGTCTAACACCAGACTGGTAACACTAACCCTCCTCTCCTCTCCTCTCCAGGGAGTCTAACACCAGACTGGTAACACTAACCCTCCTCTCCTCTCTCTCTCCAGGGAGTCTAACACCAGACTGGTAACACTAACCCTCCTCTCCTCTCTCTCTCCAGGGAGTCTAACACCAGACTGGTAACACTAACCCTCCTCTCTCTCTCCAGGGAGTCTAACACCAGACTGGTAACACTAACCCTCCTCTCCTCTCTCTCTCCAGGGAGTCTAACACCAGACTGGTAACACTAACCCTCCTCTCCTCTCTCTCTCCAGGGAGTCTAACACCAGACTGGTAACACTAACCCTCCTCTCCTCTCTCTCTCCAGGGAGTCTAACACCAGACTGGTAACACTAACCCTCCTCTCCTCTCCTCTCCAGGGAGTCTAACACCAGACTGGTAACACTAACCCTCCTCTCTCTCTCCAGGGAGTCTAACACCAGACTGGTAACACTAACCCTCCTCTCCTCTCTCTCTCCAGGGAGTCTAACACCAGACTGGTAACACTAACCCTCCTCTCTCTCTCCAGGGAGTCTAACACCAGACTGGTAACACTAACCCTCCTCTCTCTCTCCAGGGAGTCTAACACCAGACTGGTAACACTAACCCTCCTCTCTCTCTCCAGGGAGTCTAACACCAGACTGGTAACACTAACCCTCCTCTCCTCTCTCTCTCCAGGGAGTCTAACACCAGACTGGTAACACTAACCCTCCTCTCCTCTCCTCTCCAGGGAGTCTAACACCAGACTGGTAACACTAACCCTCCTCTCTCTCTCCAGGGAGTCTAACACCAGACTGGTAACACTAACCCTCCTCTCCTCTCTCTCTCCAGGGAGTCTAACACCAGACTGGTAACACTAACCCTCCTCTCTCTCTCCAGGGAGTCTAACACCAGACTGGTAACACTAACCCTCCTCTCTCTCTCCAGGGAGTCTAACACCAGACTGGTAACACTAACCCTCCTCTCTCTCTCCAGGGAGTCTAACACCAGACTGGTAACACTAACCCTCCTCTCCTCTCTCTCTCCAGGGAGTCTAACACCAGACTGGTAACACTAACCCTCCTCTCTCTCTCCAGGGAGTCTAACACCAGACTGGTAACACTAACCCTCCTCTCTCTCTCCAGGGAGTCTAACACCAGACTGGTAACACTAACCCTCCTCTCCTCTCCTCTCCAGGGAGTCTAACACCAGACTGGTAACACTAACCCTCCTCTCCTCTCCTCTCCAGGGAGTCTAACACCAGACTGGTAACACTAACCCTCCTCTCCTCTCCTCTCCAGGGAGTCTAACACCAGACTGGTAACACTAACCCTCCTCTCCTCTCTCCAGGGAGTCTAACACCAGACTGGTAACACTAACCCTCTTCTCCTCTCTCTCTCCAGGGAGTCTAACACCAGACTGGTAACACTAACCCTCCTCTCTCTCTCCAGGGAGTCTAACACCAGACTGGTAACACTAACCCTCCTCTCCTCTCTCTCTCCAGGGAGTCTAACACCAGACTGGTAACACTAACCCTCCTCTCCTCTCTCCAGGGAGTCTAACACCAGACTGGTAACACTAACCCTCCTCTCCTCTCTCTCTCCAGGGAGTCTAACACCAGACTGGTAACACTAACCCTCCTCTCCTCTCTCCAGGGAGTCTAACACCAGACTGGTAACACTAACCCTCCTCTCCTCTCCTCTCCAGGGAGTCTAACACCAGACTGGTAACACTAACCCTCCTCTCCTCTCTCCAGGGAGTCTAACACCAGACTGGTAACACTAACCCTCCTCTCCTCTCTCCAGGGAGTCTAACACCAGACTGGTAACACTAACCCTCCTCTCCTCTCTCCAGGGAGTCTAACACCAGACTGGTAACACTAACCCTCCTCTCCTCTCTCCAGGGAGTCTAACACCAGACTGGTAACACTAACCCTCCTCTCTCTCTCTCCAGGGAGTCTAACACCAGACTGGTAACACTAACCCTCCTCTCCTCTCTCTCTCCAGGGAGTCTAACACCAGACTGGTAACACTAACCCTCCTCTCCTCTCCTCTCCAGGGAGTCTAACACCAGACTGGTAACACTAACCCTCCTCTCCTCTCTCTCTCCAGGGAGTCTAACACCAGACTGGTAACACTAACCCTCCTCTCCTCTCTCTCCAGGGAGTCTAACACCAGACTGGTAACACTAACCCTCCTCTCCTCTCTCTCTCCAGGGAGTCTAACACCAGACTGGTAACACTAACCCTCCTCTCCTCTCTCTCTCCAGGGAGTCTAACACCAGACTGGTAACACTAACCCTCCTCTCCTCTCTCTCCAGGGAGTCTAACACCAGACTGGTAACACTAACCCTCCTCTCTCTCTCCAGGGAGTCTAACACCAGACTGGTAACACTAACCCTCCTCTCTCTCTCCAGGGAGTCTAACACCAGACTGGTAACACTAACCCTCCTCTCCTCTCTCCAGGGAGTCTAACACCAGACTGGTAACACTAACCCTCCTCTCCTCTCTCCAGGGAGTCTAACACCAGACTGGTAACACTAACCCTCCTCTCCTCTCTCCAGGGAGTCTAACACCAGACTGGTAACACTAACCCTCCTCTCCTCTCTCCAGGGAGTCTAACACCAGACTGGTAACACTAACCCTCCTCTCCTCTCTCTCTCCAGGGAGTCTAACACCAGACTGGTAACACTAACCCTCCTCTCCTCTCCTCTCCAGGGAGTCTAACACCAGACTGGTAACACTAACCCTCCTCTCTCTCTCCAGGGAGTCTAACACCAGACTGGTAACACTAACCCTCCTCTCCTCTCCTCTCCAGGGAGTCTAACACCAGACTGGTAACACTAACCCTCCTCTCCTCTCTCTCTCCAGGGAGTCTAACACCAGACTGGTAACACTAACCCTCCTCTCTCTCTCCAGGGAGTCTAACACCAGACTGGTAACACTAACCCTCCTCTCCTCTCTCTCTCCAGGGAGTCTAACACCAGACTGGTAACACTAACCCTCCTCTCCTCTCTCCAGGGAGTCTAACACTAGACTGGTAACACTAACCCTCCTCTCCTCTCTCCAGGGAGTCTAACACCAGACTGGTAACACTAACCCTCCTCTCCTCTCTCTCTCCAGGGAGTCTAACACCAGACTGGTAACACTAACCCTCCTCTCTCTCTCTCCAGGGAGTCTAACACCAGACTGGTAACACTAACCCTCCTCTCCTCTCTCTCCAGGGAGTCTAACACCAGACTGGTAACACTAACCCTCCTCTCTCTCTCCAGGGAGTCTAACACCAGACTGGTAACACTAACCCTCCTCTCTCTCTCCAGGGAGTCTAACACCAGACTGGTAACACTAACCCTCCTCTCTCTCTCCAGGGAGTCTAACACCAGACTGGTAACACTAACCCTCCTCTCTCTCTCCAGGGAGTCTAACACCAGACTGGTAACACTAACCCTCCTCTCTCTCTCCAGGGAGTCTAACACCAGACTGGTAACACTAACCCTCCTCTCCTCTCTCTCCAGGGAGTCTAACACCAGACTGGTAACACTAACCCTCCTCTCCTCTCCTCTCCAGGGAGTCTAACACCAGACTGGTAACACTAACCCTCCTCTCTCTCTCCAGGGAGTCTAACACCAGACTGGTAACACTAACCCTCCTCTCCTCTCTCTCCAGGGAGTCTAACACCAGACTGGTAACACTAACCCTCCTCTCCTCTCTCCAGGGAGTCTAACACCAGACTGGTAACACTAACCCTCCTCTCTCTCTCCAGGGAGTCTAACACCAGACTGGTAACACTAACCCTCCTCTCTCTCTCTCTCCAGGGAGTCTAACACCAGACTGGTAACACTAACCCTCCTCTCTCTCTCCAGGGAGTCTAACACCAGACTGGTAACACTAACCCTCCTCTCCTCTCCTCTCCAGGGAGTCTAACACCAGACTGGTAACACTAACCCTCCTCTCCTCTCTCCAGGGAGTCTAACACCAGACTGGTAACACTAACCCTCCTCTCCTCTCTCTCCAGGGAGTCTAACACCAGACTGGTAACACTAACCCTCCTCTCCTCTCTCCAGGGAGTCTAACACCAGACTGGTAACACTAACCCTCCTCTCTCTCTCCAGGGAGTCTAACACCAGACTGGTAACACTAACCCTCCTCTCTCTCTCCAGGGAGTCTAACACCAGACTGGTAACACTAACCCTCCTCTCCTCTCTCTCTCCAGGGAGTCTAACACCAGACTGGTAACACTAACCCTCCTCTCTCTCTCCAGGGAGTCTAACACCAGACTGGTAACACTAACCCTCCTCTCCTCTCTCTCCAGGGAGTCTAACACCAGACTGGTAACACTAACCCTCCTCTCCTCTCTCTCTCCAGGGAGTCTAACACCAGACTGGTAACACTAACCCTCCTCTCCTCTCTCTCTCCAGGGAGTCTAACACCAGACTGGTAACACTAACCCTCCTCTCTCTCTCCAGGGAGTCTAACACCAGACTGGTAACACTAACCCTCCTCTCCTCTCTCCAGGGAGTCTAACACCAGACTGGTAACACTAACCCTCCTCTCTCTCTCCAGGGAGTCTAACACCAGACTGGTAACACTAACCCTCCTCTCCTCTCTCTCTCCAGGGAGTCTAACACCAGACTGGTAACACTAACCCTCCTCTCTCTCTCCAGGGAGTCTAACACCAGACTGGTAACACTAACCCTCCTCTCTCTCTCCAGGGAGTCTAACACCAGACTGGTAACACTAACCCTCCTCTCTCTCTCCAGGGAGTCTAACACCAGACTGGTAACACTAACCCTCCTCTCCTCTCTCTCTCCAGGGAGTCTAACACCAGACTGGTAACACTAACCCTCCTCTCTCTCTCCAGGGAGTCTAACACCAGACTGGTAACACTAACCCTCCTCTCTCTCTCCAGGGAGTCTAACACCAGACTGGTAACACTAACCCTCCTCTCCTCTCTCCAGGGAGTCTAACACCAGACTGGTAACACTAACCCTCCTCTCCTCTCTCCAGGGAGTCTAACACCAGACTGGTAACACTAACCCTCCTCTCTCTCTCCAGGGAGTCTAACACCAGACTGGTAACACTAACCCTCCTCTCCTCTCTCCAGGGAGTCTAACACCAGACTGGTAACACTAACCCTCCTCTCTCTCTCTCTCCAGGGAGTCTAACACCAGACTGGTAACACTAACCCTCCTCTCTCTCTCCAGGGAGTCTAACACCAGACTGGTAACACTAACCCTCCTCTCCTCTCTCTCTCCAGGGAGTCTAACACCAGACTGGTAACACTAACCCTCCTCTCCTCTCTCCAGGGAGTCTAACACCAGACTGGTAACACTAACCCTCCTCTCCTCTCTCTCCAGGGAGTCTAACACCAGACTGGTAACACTAACCCTCCTCTCTCTCTCCAGGGAGTCTAACACCAGACTGGTAACACTAACCCTCCTCTCCTCTCTCTCCAGGGAGTCTAACACCAGACTGGTAACACTAACCCTCCTCTCTCTCTCCAGGGAGTCTAACACCAGACTGGTAACACTAACCCTCCTCTCCTCTCTCTCTCCAGGGAGTCTAACACCAGACTGGTAACACTAACCCTCCTCTCTCTCTCCAGGGAGTCTAACACCAGACTGGTAACACTAACCCTCCTCTCCTCTCTCCAGGGAGTCTAACACCAGACTGGTAACACTAACCCTCCTCTCCTCTCTCCAGGGAGTCTAACACCAGACTGGTAACACTAACCCTCCTCTCCTCTCTCTCCAGGGAGTCTAACACCAGACTGGTAACACTAACCCTCCTCTCTCTCTCCAGGGAGTCTAACACCAGACTGGTAACACTAACCCTCCTCTCTCTCTCCAGGGAGTCTAACACCAGACTGGTAACACTAACCCTCCTCTCCTCTCTCCAGGGAGTCTAACACCAGACTGGTAACACTAACCCTCCTCTCTCTCTCCAGGGAGTCTAACACCAGACTGGTAACACTAACCCTCCTCTCCTCTCTCCAGGGAGTCTAACACCAGACTGGTAACACTAACCCTCCTCTCCTCTCTCTCCAGGGAGTCTAACACCAGACTGGTAACACTAACCCTCCTCTCTCTCTCTCCAGGGAGTCTAACACCAGACTGGTAACACTAACCCTCCTCTCCTCTCTCCAGGGAGTCTAACACCAGACTGGTAACACTAACCCTCCTCTCCTCTCTCCAGGGAGTCTAACACCAGACTGGTAACACTAACCCTCCTCTCCTCTCTCTCCAGGGAGTCTAACACCAGACTGGTAACACTAACCCTCCTCTCTCTCTCCAGGGAGTCTAACACCAGACTGGTAACACTAACCCTCCTCTCTCTCTCCAGGGAGTCTAACACCAGACTGGTAACACTAACCCTCCTCTCCTCTCTCCAGGGAGTCTAACACCAGACTGGTAACACTAACCCTCCTCTCCTCTCTCCAGGGAGTCTAACACCAGACTGGTAACACTAACCCTCCTCTCCTCTCTCCAGGGAGTCTAACACCAGACTGGTAACACTAACCCTCCTCTCCTCTCTCTCCAGGGAGTCTAACACCAGACTGGTAACACTAACCCTCCTCTCCTCTCTCTCCAGGGAGTCTAACACCAGACTGGTAACACTAACCCTCCTCTCCTCTCTCTCCAGGGAGTCTAACACCAGACTGGTAACACTAACCCTCCTCTCCTCTCTCCAGGGAGTCTAACACCAGACTGGTAACACTAACCCTCCTCTCCTCTCCTCTCCAGGGAGTCTAACACCAGACTGGTAACACTAACCCTCCTCTCCTCTCCTCTCCAGGGAGTCTAACACCAGACTGGTAACACTAACCCTCCTCTCCTCTCTCTCCAGGGAGTCTAACACCAGACTGGTAACACTAACCCTCCTCTCTCTCTCTCCAGGGAGTCTAACACCAGACTGGTAACACTAACCCTCCTCTCCTCTCTCCAGGGAGTCTAACACCAGACTGGTAACACTAACCCTCCTCTCCTCTCTCTCCAGGGAGTCTAACACCAGACTGGTAACACTAACCCTCCTCTCCTCTCTCCAGGGAGTCTAACACCAGACTGGTAACACTAACCCTCCTCTCTCTCTCCAGGGAGTCTAACACCAGACTGGTAACACTAACCCTCCTCTCCTCTCTCCAGGGAGTCTAACACCAGACTGGTAACACTAACCCTCCTCTCCTCTCTCCAGGGAGTCTAACACCAGACTGGTAACACTAACCCTCCTCTCCTCTCTCCAGGGAGTCTAACACCAGACTGGTAACACTAACCCTCCTCTCCTCTCTCTCCAGGGAGTCTAACACCAGACTGGTAACACTAACCCTCCTCTCCTCTCTCTCCAGGGAGTCTAACACCAGACTGGTAACACTAACCCTCCTCTCCTCTCTCCAGGGAGTCTAACACCAGACTGGTAACACTAACCCTCCTCTCCTCTCTCTCCAGGGAGTCTAACACCAGACTGGTAACACTAACCCTCCTCTCTCTCTCCAGGGAGTCTAACACCAGACTGGTAACACTAACCCTCCTCTCTCTCTCTCCAGGGAGTCTAACACCAGACTGGTAACACTAACCCTCCTCTCCTCTCTCCAGGGAGTCTAACACCAGACTGGTAACACTAACCCTCCTCTCCTCTCTCTCCAGGGAGTCTAACACCAGACTGGTAACACTAACCCTCCTCTCTCTCTCCAGGGAGTCTAACACCAGACTGGTAACACTAACCCTCCTCTCTCTCTCCAGGGAGTCTAACACCAGACTGGTAACACTAACCCTCCTCTCTCTCTCTCCAGGGAGTCTAACACCAGACTGGTAACACTAACCCTCCTCTCCTCTCTCTCCAGGGAGTCTAACACCAGACTGGTAACACTAACCCTCCTCTCCTCTCTCTCCAGGGAGTCTAACACCAGACTGGTAACACTAACCCTCCTCTCCTCTCTCCAGGGAGTCTAACACCAGACTGGTAACACTAACCCTCCTCTCCTCTCTCTCCAGGGAGTCTAACACCAGACTGGTAACACTAACCCTCCTCTCTCTCTCCAGGGAGTCTAACACCAGACTGGTAACACTAACCCTCCTCTCCTCTCTCTCTCCAGGGAGTCTAACACCAGACTGGTAACACTAACCCTCCTCTCCTCTCTCCAGGGAGTCTAACACCAGACTGGTAACACTAACCCTCCTCTCCTCTCTCTCCAGGGAGTCTAACACCAGACTGGTAACACTAACCCTCCTCTCTCTCTCTCCAGGGAGTCTAACACCAGACTGGTAACACTAACCCTCCTCTCCTCTCTCCAGGGAGTCTAACACCAGACTGGTAACACTAACCCTCCTCTCTCTCTCTCCAGGGAGTCTAACACCAGACTGGTAACACTAACCCTCCTCTCCTCTCTCCAGGGAGTCTAACACCAGACTGGTAACACTAACCCTCCTCTCCTCTCTCCAGGGAGTCTAACACCAGACTGGTAACACTAACCCTCCTCTCCTCTCTCTCCAGGGAGTCTAACACCAGACTGGTAACACTAACCCTCCTCTCCTCTCTCTCCAGGGAGTCTAACACCAGACTGGTAACACTAACCCTCCTCTCCTCTCTCTCTCCAGGGAGTCTAACACCAGACTGGTAACACTAACCCTCCTCTCCTCTCTCTCCAGGGAGTCTAACACCAGACTGGTAACACTAACCCTCCTCTCCTCTCTCTCCAGGGAGTCTAACACCAGACTGGTAACACTAACCCTCCTCTCCTCTCCTCTCCAGGGAGTCTAACACCAGACTGGTAACACTAACCCTCCTCTCCTCTCTCTCCAGGGAGTCTAACACCAGACTGGTAACACTAACCCTCCTCTCCTCTCTCCAGGGAGTCTAACACCAGACTGGTAACACTAACCCTCCTCTCTCTCTCTCCAGGGAGTCTAACACCAGACTGGTAACACTAACCCTCCTCTCTCTCTCTCCAGGGAGTCTAACACCAGACTGGTAACACTAACCCTCCTCTCTCTCTCCAGGGAGTCTAACACCAGACTGGTAACACTAACCCTCCTCTCCTCTCTCCAGGGAGTCTAACACCAGACTGGTAACACTAACCCTCCTCTCCTCTCTCCAGGGAGTCTAACACCAGACTGGTAACACTAACCCTCCTCTCCTCTCTCTCCAGGGAGTCTAACACCAGACTGGTAACACTAACCCTCCTCTCCTCTCTCTCCAGGGAGTCTAACACCAGACTGGTAACACTAACCCTCCTCTCTCTCTCCAGGGAGTCTAACACCAGACTGGTAACACTAACCCTCCTCTCTCTCTCTCTCCAGGGAGTCTAACACCAGACTGGTAACACTAACCCTCCTCTCCTCTCTCTCCAGGGAGTCTAACACCAGACTGGTAACACTAACCCTCCTCTCTCTCTCCAGGGAGTCTAACACCAGACTGGTAACACTAACCCTCCTCTCCTCTCCTCTCCAGGGAGTCTAACACCAGACTGGTAACACTAACCCTCCTCTCCTCTCTCTCCAGGGAGTCTAACACCAGACTGGTAACACTAACCCTCCTCTCCTCTCTCCAGGGAGTCTAACACCAGACTGGTAACACTAACCCTCCTCTCCTCTCTCTCTCCAGGGAGTCTAACACCAGACTGGTAACACTAACCCTCCTCTCTCTCTCTCCAGGGAGTCTAACACCAGACTGGTAACACTAACCCTCCTCTCCTCTCTCCAGGGAGTCTAACACCAGACTGGTAACACTAACCCTCCTCTCCTCTCTCTCTCCAGGGAGTCTAACACCAGACTGGTAACACTAACCCTCCTCTCCTCTCTCTCCAGGGAGTCTAACACCAGACTGGTAACACTAACCCTCCTCTCCTCTCTCTCCAGGGAGTCTAACACCAGACTGGTAACACTAACCCTCCTCTCTCTCTCCAGGGAGTCTAACACCAGACTGGTAACACTAACCCTCCTCTCTCTCTCCAGGGAGTCTAACACCAGACTGGTAACACTAACCCTCCTCTCCTCTCTCCAGGGAGTCTAACACCAGACTGGTAACACTAACCCTCCTCTCTCTCTCCAGGGAGTCTAACACCAGACTGGTAACACTAACCCTCCTCTCTCTCTCCAGGGAGTCTAACACCAGACTGGTAACACTAACCCTCCTCTCCTCTCTCTCCAGGGAGTCTAACACCAGACTGGTAACACTAACCCTCCTCTCCTCTCTCTCCAGGGAGTCTAACACCAGACTGGTAACACTAACCCTCCTCTCCTCTCTCCAGGGAGTCTAACACCAGACTGGTAACACTAACCCTCCTCTCCTCTCTCTCCAGGGAGTCTAACACCAGACTGGTAACACTAACCCTCCTCTCCTCTCTCCAGGGAGTCTAACACCAGACTGGTAACACTAACCCTCCTCTCTCTCTCCAGGGAGTCTAACACCAGACTGGTAACACTAACCCTCCTCTCCTCTCTCTCCAGGGAGTCTAACACCAGACTGGTAACACTAACCCTCCTCTCTCTCTCCAGGGAGTCTAACACCAGACTGGTAACACTAACCCTCCTCTCCTCTCTCTCTCCAGGGAGTCTAACACCAGACTGGTAACACTAACCCTCCTCTCTCTCTCCAGGGAGTCTAACACCAGACTGGTAACACTAACCCTCCTCTCCTCTCTCTCCAGGGAGTCTAACACCAGACTGGTAACACTAACCCTCCTCTCCTCTCTCCAGGGAGTCTAACACCAGACTGGTAACACTAACCCTCCTCTCCTCTCTCCAGGGAGTCTAACACCAGACTGGTAACACTAACCCTCCTCTCTCTCTCCAGGGAGTCTAACACCAGACTGGTAACACTAACCCTCCTCTCCTCTCTCTCTCCAGGGAGTCTAACACCAGACTGGTAACACTAACCCTCCTCTCTCTCTCCAGGGAGTCTAACACCAGACTGGTAACACTAACCCTCCTCTCCTCTCTCTCCAGGGAGTCTAACACCAGACTGGTAACACTAACCCTCCTCTCCTCTCTCTCTCCAGGGAGTCTAACACCAGACTGGTAACACTAACCCTCCTCTCCTCTCTCTCTCCAGGGAGTCTAACACCAGACTGGTAACACTAACCCTCCTCTCTCTCTCCAGGGAGTCTAACACCAGACTGGTAACACTAACCCTCCTCTCTCTCTCCAGGGAGTCTAACACCAGACTGGTAACACTAACCCTCCTCTCTCTCTCCAGGGAGTCTAACACCAGACTGGTAACACTAACCCTCCTCTCCTCTCTCTCCAGGGAGTCTAACACCAGACTGGTAACACTAACCCTCCTCTCCTCTCCTCTCCAGGGAGTCTAACACCAGACTGGTAACACTAACCCTCCTCTCCTCTCTCTCCAGGGAGTCTAACACCAGACTGGTAACACTAACCCTCCTCTCCTCTCTCTCCAGGGAGTCTAACACCAGACTGGTAACACTAACCCTCCTCTCCTCTCTCTCTCCAGGGAGTCTAACACCAGACTGGTAACACTAACCCTCCTCTCCTCTCTCCAGGGAGTCTAACACCAGACTGGTAACACTAACCCTCCTCTCCTCTCCTCTCCAGGGAGTCTAACACCAGACTGGTAACACTAACCCTCCTCTCCTCTCTCTCTCCAGGGAGTCTAACACCAGACTGGTAACACTAACCCTCCTCTCCTCTCTCCAGGGAGTCTAACACCAGACTGGTAACACTAACCCTCCTCTCCTCTCTCTCTCCAGGGAGTCTAACACCAGACTGGTAACACTAACCCTCCTCTCTCTCTCCAGGGAGTCTAACACCAGACTGGTAACACTAACCCTCCTCTCCTCTCTCTCTCCAGGGAGTCTAACACCAGACTGGTAACACTAACCCTCCTCTCTCTCTCCAGGGAGTCTAACACCAGACTGGTAACACTAACCCTCCTCTCCTCTCTCTCCAGGGAGTCTAACACCAGACTGGTAACACTAACCCTCCTCTCCTCTCTCCAGGGAGTCTAACACCAGACTGGTAACACTAACCCTCCTCTCTCTCTCTCCAGGGAGTCTAACACCAGACTGGTAACACTAACCCTCCTCTCTCTCTCCAGGGAGTCTAACACCAGACTGGTAACACTAACCCTCCTCTCCTCTCTCTCTCCAGGGAGTCTAACACCAGACTGGTAACACTAACCCTCCTCTCTCTCTCCAGGGAGTCTAACACCAGACTGGTAACACTAACCCTCCTCTCCTCTCTCTCCAGGGAGTCTAACACCAGACTGGTAACACTAACCCTCCTCTCCTCTCTCTCTCCAGGGAGTCTAACACCAGACTGGTAACACTAACCCTCCTCTCCTCTCTCTCCAGGGAGTCTAACACCAGACTGGTAACACTAACCCTCCTCTCCTCTCTCCAGGGAGTCTAACACCAGACTGGTAACACTAACCCTCCTCTCCTCTCTCCAGGGAGTCTAACACCAGACTGGTAACACTAACCCTCCTCTCCTCTCTCTCCAGGGAGTCTAACACCAGACTGGTAACACTAACCCTCCTCTCCTCTCTCCAGGGAGTCTAACACCAGACTGGTAACACTAACCCTCCTCTCCTCTCTCTCCAGGGAGTCTAACACCAGACTGGTAACACTAACCCTCCTCTCCTCTCTCTCCAGGGAGTCTAACACCAGACTGGTAACACTAACCCTCCTCTCCCTCTCTCTCCAGGGAGTCTAACACCAGACTGGTAACACTAACCCTCCTCTCCTCTCTCTCCAGGGAGTCTAACACCAGACTGGTAACACTAACCCTCCTCTCCTCTCCTCTCCAGGGAGTCTAACACCAGACTGGTAACACTAACCCTCCTCTCCTCTCTCTCTCCAGGGAGTCTAACACCAGACTGGTAACACTAACCCTCCTCTCCTCTCTCTCCAGGGAGTCTAACACCAGACTGGTAACACTAACCCTCCTCTCTCTCTCTCCAGGGAGTCTAACACCAGACTGGTAACACTAACCCTCCTCTCTCTCTCCAGGGAGTCTAACACCAGACTGGTAACACTAACCCTCCTCTCTCTCTCCAGGGAGTCTAACACCAGACTGGTAACACTAACCCTCCTCTCCTCTCTCTCTCCAGGGAGTCTAACACCAGACTGGTAACACTAACCCTCCTCTCCTCTCTCTCCAGGGAGTCTAACACCAGACTGGTAACACTAACCCTCCTCTCTCTCTCCAGGGAGTCTAACACCAGACTGGTAACACTAACCCTCCTCTCCTCTCTCCAGGGAGTCTAACACCAGACTGGTAACACTAACCCTCCTCTCTCTCTCTCTCCAGGGAGTCTAACACCAGACTGGTAACACTAACCCTCCTCTCTCTCTCCAGGGAGTCTAACACCAGACTGGTAACACTAACCCTCCTCTCCTCTCTCCAGGGAGTCTAACACCAGACTGGTAACACTAACCCTCCTCTCCTCTCTCTCCAGGGAGTCTAACACCAGACTGGTAACACTAACCCTCCTCTCCTCTCTCTCTCCAGGGAGTCTAACACCAGACTGGTAACACTAACCCTCCTCTCCTCTCCTCTCCAGGGAGTCTAACACCAGACTGGTAACACTAACCCTCCTCTCCTCTCTCCAGGGAGTCTAACACCAGACTGGTAACACTAACCCTCCTCTCTCTCTCCAGGGAGTCTAACACCAGACTGGTAACACTAACCCTCCTCTCTCTCTCCAGGGAGTCTAACACCAGACTGGTAACACTAACCCTCCTCTCCTCTCTCTCTCCAGGGAGTCTAACACCAGACTGGTAACACTAACCCTCCTCTCCTCTCTCTCCAGGGAGTCTAACACCAGACTGGTAACACTAACCCTCCTCTCCTCTCTCTCTCCAGGGAGTCTAACACCAGACTGGTAACACTAACCCTCCTCTCTCTCTCCAGGGAGTCTAACACCAGACTGGTAACACTAACCCTCCTCTCCTCTCTCCAGGGAGTCTAACACCAGACTGGTAACACTAACCCTCCTCTCCTCTCTCCAGGGAGTCTAACACCAGACTGGTAACACTAACCCTCCTCTCTCTCTCTCCAGGGAGTCTAACACCAGACTGGTAACACTAACCCTCCTCTCCTCTCTCCAGGGAGTCTAACACCAGACTGGTAACACTAACCCTCCTCTCTCTCTCCAGGGAGTCTAACACCAGACTGGTAACACTAACCCTCCTCTCCTCTCTCCAGGGAGTCTAACACCAGACTGGTAACACTAACCCTCCTCTCCTCTCTCTCCAGGGAGTCTAACACCAGACTGGTAACACTAACCCTCCTCTCCTCTCTCCAGGGAGTCTAACACCAGACTGGTAACACTAACCCTCCTCTCCTCTCTCTCCAGGGAGTCTAACACCAGACTGGTAACACTAACCCTCCTCTCCTCTCCTCTCCAGGGAGTCTAACACCAGACTGGTAACACTAACCCTCCTCTCTCTCTCTCCAGGGAGTCTAACACCAGACTGGTAACACTAACCCTCCTCTCCTCTCTCCAGGGAGTCTAACACCAGACTGGTAACACTAACCCTCCTCTCCTCTCTCCAGGGAGTCTAACACCAGACTGGTAACACTAACCCTCCTCTCCTCTCTCCAGGGAGTCTAACACCAGACTGGTAACACTAACCCTCCTCTCCTCTCTCTCCAGGGAGTCTAACACCAGACTGGTAACACTAACCCTCCTCTCCTCTCTCCAGGGAGTCTAACACCAGACTGGTAACACTAACCCTCCTCTCTCTCTCCAGGGAGTCTAACACCAGACTGGTAACACTAACCCTCCTCTCTCTCTCTCCAGGGAGTCTAACACCAGACTGGTAACACTAACCCTCCTCTCCTCTCTCTCTCCAGGGAGTCTAACACCAGACTGGTAACACTAACCCTCCTCTCCTCTCTCTCCAGGGAGTCTAACACCAGACTGGTAACACTAACCCTCCTCTCCTCTCTCCAGGGAGTCTAACACCAGACTGGTAACACTAACCCTCCTCTCCTCTCTCTCCAGGGAGTCTAACACCAGACTGGTAACACTAACCCTCCTCTCTCTCTCCAGGGAGTCTAACACCAGACTGGTAACACTAACCCTCCTCTCCTCTCTCTCCAGGGAGTCTAACACCAGACTGGTAACACTAACCCTCCTCTCCTCTCTCTCCAGGGAGTCTAACACCAGACTGGTAACACTAACCCTCCTCTCCTCTCTCTCTCCAGGGAGTCTAACACCAGACTGGTAACACTAACCCTCCTCTCTCTCTCCAGGGAGTCTAACACCAGACTGGTAACACTAACCCTCCTCTCCTCTCTCTCTCCAGGGAGTCTAACACCAGACTGGTAACACTAACCCTCCTCTCTCTCTCCAGGGAGTCTAACACCAGACTGGTAACACTAACCCTCCTCTCCTCTCTCTCCAGGGAGTCTAACACCAGACTGGTAACACTAACCCTCCTCTCTCTCTCCAGGGAGTCTAACACCAGACTGGTAACACTAACCCTCCTCTCCTCTCTCTCTCCAGGGAGTCTAACACCAGACTGGTAACACTAACCCTCCTCTCTCTCTCTCTCCAGGGAGTCTAACACCAGACTGGTAACACTAACCCTCCTCTCCTCTCTCTCCAGGGAGTCTAACACCAGACTGGTAACACTAACCCTCCTCTCTCTCTCCAGGGAGTCTAACACCAGACTGGTAACACTAACCCTCCTCTCCTCTCTCTCCAGGGAGTCTAACACCAGACTGGTAACACTAACCCTCCTCTCCTCTCCTCTCCAGGGAGTCTAACACCAGACTGGTAACACTAACCCTCCTCTCCTCTCTCTCTCCAGGGAGTCTAACACCAGACTGGTAACACTAACCCTCCTCTCCTCTCTCTCCAGGGAGTCTAACACCAGACTGGTAACACTAACCCTCCTCTCTCTCTCCAGGGAGTCTAACACCAGACTGGTAACACTAACCCTCCTCTCTCTCTCCAGGGAGTCTAACACCAGACTGGTAACACTAACCCTCCTCTCTCTCTCCAGGGAGTCTAACACCAGACTGGTAACACTAACCCTCCTCTCCTCTCTCTCCAGGGAGTCTAACACCAGACTGGTAACACTAACCCTCCTCTCTCTCTCCAGGGAGTCTAACACCAGACTGGTAACACTAACCCTCCTCTCCTCTCTCTCTCCAGGGAGTCTAACACCAGACTGGTAACACTAACCCTCCTCTCTCTCTCCAGGGAGTCTAACACCAGACTGGTAACACTAACCCTCCTCTCCTCTCTCTCCAGGGAGTCTAACACCAGACTGGTAACACTAACCCTCCTCTCCTCTCTCTCTCCAGGGAGTCTAACACCAGACTGGTAACACTAACCCTCCTCTCCTCTCTCCAGGGAGTCTAACACCAGACTGGTAACACTAACCCTCCTCTCTCTCTCCAGGGAGTCTAACACCAGACTGGTAACACTAACCCTCCTCTCCTCTCTCCAGGGAGTCTAACACCAGACTGGTAACACTAACCCTCCTCTCTCTCTCCAGGGAGTCTAACACCAGACTGGTAACACTAACCCTCCTCTCCTCTCTCCAGGGAGTCTAACACCAGACTGGTAACACTAACCCTCCTCTCTCTCTCTCCAGGGAGTCTAACACCAGACTGGTAACACTAACCCTCCTCTCCTCTCTCCAGGGAGTCTAACACCAGACTGGTAACACTAACCCTCCTCTCTCTCTCTCCAGGGAGTCTAACACCAGACTGGTAACACTAACCCTCCTCTCTCTCTCCAGGGAGTCTAACACCAGACTGGTAACACTAACCCTCCTCTCCTCTCTCTCCAGGGAGTCTAACACCAGACTGGTAACACTAACCCTCCTCTCCTCTCTCTCTCCAGGGAGTCTAACACCAGACTGGTAACACTAACCCTCCTCTCCTCTCTCTCCAGGGAGTCTAACACCAGACTGGTAACACTAACCCTCCTCTCCTCTCCTCTCCAGGGAGTCTAACACCAGACTGGTAACACTAACCCTCCTCTCTCTCTCCAGGGAGTCTAACACCAGACTGGTAACACTAACCCTCCTCTCCTCTCTCTCTCCAGGGAGTCTAACACCAGACTGGTAACACTAACCCTCCTCTCTCTCTCCAGGGAGTCTAACACCAGACTGGTAACACTAACCCTCCTCTCTCTCTCCAGGGAGTCTAACACCAGACTGGTAACACTAACCCTCCTCTCTCTCTCCAGGGAGTCTAACACCAGACTGGTAACACTAACCCTCCTCTCCTCTCCTCTCCAGGGAGTCTAACACCAGACTGGTAACACTAACCCTCCTCTCCTCTCTCCAGGGAGTCTAACACCAGACTGGTAACACTAACCCTCCTCTCTCTCTCCAGGGAGTCTAACACCAGACTGGTAACACTAACCCTCCTCTCTCTCTCCAGGGAGTCTAACACCAGACTGGTAACACTAACCCTCCTCTCTCTCTCTCTCCAGGGAGTCTAACACCAGACTGGTAACACTAACCCTCCTCTCTCTCTCCAGGGAGTCTAACACCAGACTGGTAACACTAACCCTCCTCTCCTCTCTCTCTCCAGGGAGTCTAACACCAGACTGGTAACACTAACCCTCCTCTCTCTCTCTCCAGGGAGTCTAACACCAGACTGGTAACACTAACCCTCCTCTCCTCTCTCTCTCCAGGGAGTCTAACACCAGACTGGTAACACTAACCCTCCTCTCCTCTCTCTCTCCAGGGAGTCTAACACCAGACTGGTAACACTAACCCTCCTCTCCTCTCTCCAGGGAGTCTAACACCAGACTGGTAACACTAACCCTCCTCTCCTCTCTCCAGGGAGTCTAACACCAGACTGGTAACACTAACCCTCCTCTCCTCTCTCCAGGGAGTCTAACACCAGACTGGTAACACTAACCCTCCTCTCCTCTCTCCAGGGAGTCTAACACCAGACTGGTAACACTAACCCTCCTCTCCTCTCTCCAGGGAGTCTAACACCAGACTGGTAACACTAACCCTCCTCTCCTCTCTCTCTCCAGGGAGTCTAACACCAGACTGGTAACACTAACCCTCCTCTCCTCTCTCCAGGGAGTCTAACACCAGACTGGTAACACTAACCCTCCTCTCCTCTCTCTCTCCAGGGAGTCTAACACCAGACTGGTAACACTAACCCTCCTCTCTCTCTCCAGGGAGTCTAACACCAGACTGGTAACACTAACCCTCCTCTCCTCTCTCTCTCCAGGGAGTCTAACACCAGACTGGTAACACTAACCCTCCTCTCCTCTCTCTCTCCAGGGAGTCTAACACCAGACTGGTAACACTAACCCTCCTCTCCTCTCTCTCTCCAGGGAGTCTAACACCAGACTGGTAACACTAACCCTCCTCTCCTCTCTCTCTCCAGGGAGTCTAACACCAGACTGGTAACACTAACCCTCCTCTCTCTCTCCAGGGAGTCTAACACCAGACTGGTAACACTAACCCTCCTCTCTCTCTCTCTCCAGGGAGTCTAACACCAGACTGGTAACACTAACCCTCCTCTCTCTCTCCAGGGAGTCTAACACCAGACTGGTAACACTAACCCTCCTCTCCTCTCCTCTCCAGGGAGTCTAACACCAGACTGGTAACACTAACCCTCCTCTCCTCTCTCTCTCCAGGGAGTCTAACACCAGACTGGTAACACTAACCCTCCTCTCCTCTCTCCAGGGAGTCTAACACCAGACTGGTAACACTAACCCTCCTCTCTCTCTCCAGGGAGTCTAACACCAGACTGGTAACACTAACCCTCCTCTCTCTCTCCAGGGAGTCTAACACCAGACTGGTAACACTAACCCTCCTCTCCTCTCTCTCTCCAGGGAGTCTAACACCAGACTGGTAACACTAACCCTCCTCTCCTCTCTCTCTCCAGGGAGTCTAACACCAGACTGGTAACACTAACCCTCCTCTCCTCTCTCTCTCCAGGGAGTCTAACACCAGACTGGTAACACTAACCCTCCTCTCTCTCTCCAGGGAGTCTAACACCAGACTGGTAACACTAACCCTCCTCTCTCTCTCTCTCCAGGGAGTCTAACACCAGACTGGTAACACTAACCCTCCTCTCCTCTCTCTCTCCAGGGAGTCTAACACCAGACTGGTAACACTAACCCTCCTCTCCTCTCTCTCTCCAGGGAGTCTAACACCAGACTGGTAACACTAACCCTCCTCTCCTCTCCTCTCCAGGGAGTCTAACACCAGACTGGTAACACTAACCCTCCTCTCCTCTCTCTCTCCAGGGAGTCTAACACCAGACTGGTAACACTAACCCTCCTCTCCTCTCCTCTCCAGGGAGTCTAACACCAGACTGGTAACACTAACCCTCCTCTCCTCTCTCTCTCCAGGGAGTCTAACACCAGACTGGTAACACTAACCCTCCTCTCCTCTCTCTCCAGGGAGTCTAACACCAGACTGGTAACACTAACCCTCCTCTCCTCTCCTCTCCAGGGAGTCTAACACCAGACTGGTAACACTAACCCTCCTCTCCTCTCTCTCTCCAGGGAGTCTAACACCAGACTGGTAACACTAACCCTCCTCTCCTCTCTCTCTCCAGGGAGTCTAACACCAGACTGGTAACACTAACCCTCCTCTCCTCTCTCTCCAGGGAGTCTAACACCAGACTGGTAACACTAACCCTCCTCTCTCTCTCCAGGGAGTCTAACACCAGACTGGTAACACTAACCCTCCTCTCTCTCTCCAGGGAGTCTAACACCAGACTGGTAACACTAACCCTCCTCTCCTCTCTCTCTCCAGGGAGTCTAACACCAGACTGGTAACACTAACCCTCCTCTCCTCTTCTCTCCAGGGAGTCTAACACCAGACTGGTAACACTAACCCTCCTCTCTCTCTCCAGGGAGTCTAACACCAGACTGGTAACACTAACCCTCCTCTCTCTCTCCAGGGAGTCTAACACCAGACTGGTAACACTAACCCTCCTCTCCTCTCTCTCTCCAGGGAGTCTAACACCAGACTGGTAACACTAACCCTCCTCTCTCTCTCCAGGGAGTCTAACACCAGACTGGTAACACTAACCCTCCTCTCTCTCTCCAGGGAGTCTAACACCAGACTGGTAACACTAACCCTCCTCTCCTCTCCTCTCCAGGGAGTCTAACACCAGACTGGTAACACTAACCCTCCTCTCCTCTCTCTCTCCAGGGAGTCTAACACCAGACTGGTAACACTAACCCTCCTCTCCTCTCTCTCTCCAGGGAGTCTAACACCAGACTGGTAACACTAACCCTCCTCTCCTCTCTCCAGGGAGTCTAACACCAGACTGGTAACACTAACCCTCCTCTCTCTCTCCAGGGAGTCTAACACCAGACTGGTAACACTAACCCTCCTCTCTCTCTCCAGGGAGTCTAACACCAGACTGGTAACACTAACCCTCCTCTCCTCTCTCTCTCCAGGGAGTCTAACACCAGACTGGTAACACTAACCCTCCTCTCCTCTCCTCTCCAGGGAGTCTAACACCAGACTGGTAACACTAACCCTCCTCTCCTCTCTCTCTCCAGGGAGTCTAACACCAGACTGGTAACACTAACCCTCCTCTCTCTCTCCAGGGAGTCTAACACCAGACTGGTAACACTAACCCTCCTCTCCTCTCTCCAGGGAGTCTAACACCAGACTGGTAACACTAACCCTCCTCTCTCTCTCCAGGGAGTCTAACACCAGACTGGTAACACTAACCCTCCTCTCCTCTCTCCAGGGAGTCTAACACCAGACTGGTAACACTAACCCTCCTCTCCTCTCTCCAGGGAGTCTAACACCAGACTGGTAACACTAACCCTCCTCTCTCTCTCCAGGGAGTCTAACACCAGACTGGTAACACTAACCCTCCTCTCTCTCTCCAGGGAGTCTAACACCAGACTGGTAACACTAACCCTCCTCTCTCTCTCCAGGGAGTCTAACACCAGACTGGTAACACTAACCCTCCTCTCTCTCTCCAGGGAGTCTAACACCAGACTGGTAACACTAACCCTCCTCTCCTCTCTCCAGGGAGTCTAACACCAGACTGGTAACACTAACCCTCCTCTCCTCTCTCCAGGGAGTCTAACACCAGACTGGTAACACTAACCCTCCTCTCCTCTCTCTCTCCAGGGAGTCTAACACCAGACTGGTAACACTAACCCTCCTCTCCTCTCTCCAGGGAGTCTAACACCAGACTGGTAACACTAACCCTCCTCTCTCTCTCCAGGGAGTCTAACACCAGACTGGTAACACTAACCCTCCTCTCCTCTCTCTCTCCAGGGAGTCTAACACCAGACTGGTAACACTAACCCTCCTCTCTCTCTCCAGGGAGTCTAACACCAGACTGGTAACACTAACCCTCCTCTCCTCTCCTCTCTCCAGGGAGTCTAACACCAGACTGGTAACACTAACCCTCCTCTCCTCTCCTCTCTCCAGGGAGTCTAACACCAGACTGGTAACACTAACCCTCTTCTCCTCTCCAGGGAGTCTAACACCAGACTGGTAACACTAACCCTCCTCTCTCTCTCCAGGGAGTCTAACACCAGACTGGTAACACTAACCCTCCTCTCTCTCTCCAGGGAGTCTAACACCAGACTGGTAACACTAACCCTCCTCTCTCTCTCCAGGGAGTCTAACACCAGACTGGTAACACTAACCCTCCTCTCCTCTCTCTCTCCAGGGAGTCTAACACCAGACTGGTAACACTAACCCTCCTCTCCTCTCCAGGGAGTCTAACACCAGACTGGTAACACTAACCCTCCTCTCCTCTCTCTCTCCAGGGAGTCTAACACCAGACTGGTAACACTAACCCTCCTCTCCTCTCTCTCTCCAGGGAGTCTAACACCAGACTGGTAACACTAACCCTCCTCTCCTCTCTCTCTCCAGGGAGTCTAACACCAGACTGGTAACACTAACCCTCCTCTCCTCTCCAGGGAGTCTAACACCAGACTGGTAACACTAACCCTCCTCTCCTCTCTCCAGGGAGTCTAACACCAGACTGGTAACACTAACCCTCCTCTCCTCTCTCTCTCCAGGGAGTCTAACACCAGACTGGTAACACTAACCCTCCTCTCCTCTCTCTCTCCAGGGAGTCTAACACCAGACTGGTAACACTAACCCTCCTCTCCTCTCTCCAGGGAGTCTAACACCAGACTGGTAACACTAACCCTCCTCTCCTCTCCAGGGAGTCTAACACCAGACTGGTAACACTAACCCTCCTCTCCTCTCTCCAGGGAGTCTAACACCAGACTGGTAACACTAACCCTCCTCTCTCTCTCCAGGGAGTCTAACACCAGACTGGTAACACTAACCCTCCTCTCCTCTCCTCTCCAGGGAGTCTAACACCAGACTGGTAACACTAACCCTCCTCTCCTCTCTCTCTCCAGGGAGTCTAACACCAGACTGGTAACACTAACCCTCCTCTCCTCTCCTCTCCAGGGAGTCTAACACCAGACTGGTAACACTAACCCTCCTCTCTCTCTCCAGGGAGTCTAACACCAGACTGGTAACACTAACCCTCCTCTCTCTCTCCAGGGAGTCTAACACCAGACTGGTAACACTAACCCTCCTCTCCTCTCTCTCTCTCCAGGGAGTCTAACACCAGACTGGTAACACTAACCCTCCTCTCCTCTCCTCTCTCCAGGGAGTCTAACACCAGACTGGTAACACTAACCCTCCTCTCTCTCTCCAGGGAGTCTAACACCAGACTGGTAACACTAACCCTCCTCTCCTCTCCAGGGAGTCTAACACCAGACTGGTAACACTAACCCTCCTCTCTCTCTCCAGGGAGTCTAACACCAGACTGGTAACACTAACCCTCCTCTCTCTCTCCAGGGAGTCTAACACCAGACTGGTAACACTAACCCTCCTCTCTCTCTCTCTCTCCAGGGAGTCTAACACCAGACTGGTAACACTAACCCTCCTCTCCTCTCCAGGGAGTCTAACACCAGACTGGTAACACTAACCCTCCTCTCCTCTCTCTCTCCAGGGAGTCTAACACCAGACTGGTAACACTAACCCTCCTCTCCTCTCCAGGGAGTCTAACACCAGACTGGTAACACTAACCCTCCTCTCCTCTCTCCAGGGAGTCTAACACCAGACTGGTAACACTAACCCTCCTCTCCTCTCTCTCTCTCCAGGGAGTCTAACACCAGACTGGTAACACTAACCCTCCTCTCCTCTCCTCTCCAGGGAGTCTAACACCAGACTGGTAACACTAACCCTCCTCTCCTCTCCAGGGAGTCTAACACCAGACTGGTAACACTAACCCTCCTCTCTCTCTCCAGGGAGTCTAACACCAGACTGGTAACACTAACCCTCCTCTCCTCTCTCCAGGGAGTCTAACACCAGACTGGTAACACTAACCCTCCTCTCCTCTCCTCTCCAGGGAGTCTAACACCAGACTGGTAACACTAACCCTCCTCTCCTCTCCTCTCGCCAGGGAGTCTAACACCAGACTGGTAACACTAACCCTCCTCTCCTCTCTCCAGGGAGTCTAACACCAGACTGGTAACACTAACCCTCCTCTCCTCTCTCCAGGGAGTCTAACACCAGACTGGTAACACTAACCCTCCTCTCCTCTCCAGGGAGTCTAACACCAGACTGGTAACACTAACCCTCCTCTCCTCTCCTCTCTCCAGGGAGTCTAACACCAGACTGGTAACACTAACCCTCCTCTCTCTCTCCAGGGAGTCTAACACCAGACTGGTAACACTAACCCTCCTCTCCTCTCTCTCTCCAGGGAGTCTAACACCAGACTGGTAACACTAACCCTCCTCTCCTCTCTCTCTCCAGGGAGTCTAACACCAGACTGGTAACACTAACCCTCCTCTCCTCTCCTCTCTCCAGGGAGTCTAACACCAGACTGGTAACACTAACCCTCCTCTCCTCTCTCTCTCCAGGGAGTCTAACACCAGACTGGTAACACTAACCCTCCTCTCCTCTCTCTCTCCAGGGAGTCTAACACCAGACTGGTAACACTAACCCTCCTCTCCTCTCTCCAGGGAGTCTAACACCAGACTGGTAACACTAACCCTCCTCTCCTCTCTCCAGGGAGTCTAACACCAGACTGGTAACACTAACCCTCCTCTCCTCTCTCCAGGGAGTCTAACACCAGACTGGTAACACTAACCCTCCTCTCCTCTCTCTCTCCAGGGAGTCTAACACCAGACTGGTAACACTAACCCTCCTCTCCTCTCTCTCTCCAGGGAGTCTAACACCAGACTGGTAACACTAACCCTCCTCTCCTCTCTCCAGGGAGTCTAACACCAGACTGGTAACACTAACCCTCCTCTCTCTCTCTCTCCAGGGAGTCTAACACCAGACTGGTAACACTAACCCTCTTCTCCTCTCTCTCTCCAGGGAGTCTAACACCAGACTGGTAACACTAACCCTCCTCTCCTCTCTCTCTCCAGGGAGTCTAACACCAGACTGGTAACACTAACCCTCCTCTCCTCTCCTCTCTCCAGGGAGTCTAACACCAGACTGGTAACACTAACCCTCCTCTCCTCTCCTCTCTCCAGGGAGTCTAACACCAGACTGGTAACACTAACCCTCCTCTCTCTCTCCAGGGAGTCTAACACCAGACTGGTAACACTAACCCTCCTCTCCTCTCCTCTCCAGGGAGTCTAACACCAGACTGGTAACACTAACCCTCCTCTCCTCTCCTCTCCAGGGAGTCTAACACCAGACTGGTAACACTAACCCTCCTCTCTCTCTCTCCAGGGAGTCTAACACCAGACTGGTAACACTAACCCTCCTCCTCCTCCTCCTCCTCTCCTCTCTCTCTCCAGGGAGTCTAACACCAGACTGGTAACACTAACCCTCCTCTCTCTCTCTCCAGGGAGTCTAACACCAGACTGGTAACACTAACCCTCCTCTCCTCTCCTCTCTCCAGGGAGTCTAACACCAGACTGGTAACACTAACCCTCCTCCTCCTCCTCCTCCTCTCCTCTCTCCAGGGCGTCTAACACCAGGCTGGTAGCAGCAGTTGGCAGCAGGAACGGGACAGAGGAGACTAAACTCATGGTGCTGGATTTTGACCTCACTGACAACCACAAGTGATGTCATCAAAGAGGGACGGGGTTTCATCAGGAGAGGAGGTCATGTCATTGGATAAGGATGTGCGGTAACCAATATCCTCATAAGTGGAAGGAGAACTTGTGATGACGATGATGATAATGAGAGGGGAGATGGAGGAGGTGTCGTTTGACAGAGGAACATGTAAGAATCCTCAAATGGAAGGACTGAGTGCCATTTTAATAGGAGGTACCAACATACCACAAACCAGGAGACGACTCAGAAATGTCCCACATTTTCTCACCACATCCCTGCGGAAACATTTTCTGGCTGACCTAAAACACTGCTGGAAACTGGTATAATGGTGAAGAACCGGTACACAGGATCAACTTTGAATCTTCTGCGACCGGAGAAATCCATGAGGTCCCACTAAGGCCATACGACTAACTGACAGGCCATACGACTAACTGACAGGCCATACGACTAACTGACAGGCCATACGGCTAACTGACAGGCCATACGGCTAACTGACAGGCCATACGGCTAACTGACAGGCCATACGGCTAACTGACAGGCCATACGGCTAACTGACAGGCCATACGGCTAACTGACAGGCCATACGGCTAACTGACAGGCCATACCGCTAACTGACAGGCCATACCGCTAACTGACAGGCCATACGGCTAACTGACAGGCCATGCGGCTAACTGACAGGCCATGCGGCTAACTGACAGGCCATACGGCTAACTGACAGGCCATACGGCTAACTGACAGGCCATACGGCTAACTGACAGGCCATACGGCTAACTGACAGGCCATACGGCTAACTGACAGGCCATACGGCTAACTGACAGGCCATACGACTAACTGACAGGCCATACGACTAACTGACAGGCCATACGGCTAACTGACAGGCCATACGGCTAACTGACAGGCCATACCACTGACTGACAGGCCATACCAATGACTGACAGGCCATACGACTAACTGACAGGCCATACCACTAACTGACAGGCCATACGACTAACTGACAGGCCATACGACTAACTGACAGGCCATACCGCTAACTGACAGGCCATACCGCTAACTGACAGGCCATACGGCTAACTGACAGGCCATACGACTAACTGACAGGCCATACGACTAACTGACAGGCCATACGACTAACTGACAGGCCATACGACTAACTGACAGGCCATACGGCTAACTGACAGGCCATGCCGCTAACTGACAGGCCATACCGCTGACTGACAGGCCATACCACTGGCTGACAGGCCATACCACTGACTGACAGGCCATACGACTAACTGACAGGCCATACGACTAACTGACAGGCCATACGACTAACTGACAGGCCATACGACTAACTGACAGGCCATACGACTAACTGACAGGCCATACGACTAACTGACAGGCCATACGACTAACTGACAGGCCATACGACTAACTGACAGGCCATACGACTAACTGACAGGCCATACGACTAACTGACAGGCCATACGACTAACTGACAGGCCATACGACTAACTGACAGGCCATACGACTAACTGACAGGCCATACGACTAACTGACAGGCCATACGACTAACTGACAGGCCATACGACTAACTGACAGGCCATACGACTAACTGACAGGCCATACGGCTAACTGACAGGCCATACGGCTAACTGGCAGGCCATACCACTGACTGACAGGCCATACCACTGACTGACAGGCCATACCACTGACTGACAGGCCATACCACTGACTGACAGGCCATACGACTAACTGACAGGCCATACCGCTGACTGACAGGCCATACCGCTAACTGACAGGCCATACGACTAACTGACAGGCCATACGACTAACTGACAGGCCATACCACTGACTGACAGGCCATACCGCTAACTGACAGGCCATACGGCTAACTGACAGGCCATACCGCTAACTGACAGGCCATACGACTAACTGACAGGCCATACCACTAACTGACAGGCCATACGGCTAACTGACAGGCCATACGGCTAACTGACAGGCCATACCGCTAACTGACAGGCCATACGGCTAACTGACAGGCCATACGGCTAACTGACAGGCCATACGGCTAACTGACAGGCCATACGGCTAACTGACAGGCCATACGACTAACTGACAGGCCATACGGCTAACTGACAGGCCATACGGCTAACTGACAGGCCATACGGCTAACTGACAGGCCATACGGCTAACTGACAGGCCATACGGCTAACTGACAGGCCATACGGCTAACTGACAGGCCATACGACTAACTGACAGGCCATACGACTAACTGACAGGCCGCCGAAAGGTCAAACTGAGTGGATGTATAGACTGTAACCACCCAGACTACTACAGGATGTATAGTTACTGTAACCACCCAGACTACTGCAGGATGTATAGTTACTGTAACCACCCAGACTACTGCTGGATGTATTGTTACTGTAACCACCCAGACTACTACAGGATGTATAGTTACTGTAACCACCCAGACTACTGCAGGATGTATAGTTACTGTAACCACCCAGACTACTGCGGGATGTATAGTTACTGTAACCACCCAGACTACTGCTGGATGTGTAGTTACTGTAACCACCCAGACTACTGCAGGATGTATAGTTACTGTAACCACCCAGACTACTGCTGGATGTGTAGTTACTGTAACCACCCAGACTACTGCAGGATGTATAGTTACTGTAACCACCCAGACTACTGCTGGATGTATAGTTACTGTAACCACCCAGACTACTGCAGGATGTATAGTTACTGTAACCACCCAGACTACTGCTGGATGTATAGTTACTGTAACCACCCAGACTACTGCAGGATGTATAGTTACTGTAACCACCCAGACTACTGCTGGATGTATAGTTACTGTAACCACCCAGACTACTGCAGGATGTATAGTTACTGTAACCACCCAGACTACTGCAGGATGTATAGTTACTGTAACCACCCAGACTACTGCTGGATGTATAGTTACTGTAACCACCCAGACTACTGCAGGATGTATAGTTACTGTAACCACCCAGACTACTGCAGGATGTATAGTTACTGTAACCACCCAGACTACTGCAGGATGTATAGACTGTATAGTTACTGTAACCACCCAGACTACTGCAGGATGTATAGTTACTGTAACCACCCAGACTACTGCTGGATGTATAGTTACTGTAACCACCCAGACTACTGCTGGATGTATAGTTACTGTAACCACCCAGACTACTGCAGGATGTATAGACTGTATAGTTACTGTAACCACCCAGACTACTGCAGGATGTATAGTTACTGTAACCACCCAGACTACTGCTGGATGTGTAGTTACTGTAACCACCCAGACTACTGCAGGATGTATAGTTACTGTAACCACCCAGACTACTGCAGGATGTATAGTTACTGTAACCACCCAGACTACTGCTGGATGTATAGTTACTGTAACCACCCAGACTACTGCAGGATGTATAGTTACTGTAACCACCCAGACTACTGCAGGATGTATAGTTACTGTAACCACCCAGACTACTGCAGGATGTATAGTTACTGTAACCACCCAGACTACTGCAGGATGTATAGTTACTGTAACCACCCAGACTACTGCAGGATGTAAAGTTACTGTAACCACCCAGACTACTGCTGGATGTATAGTTACTGTAACCACCCAGACTACTGCTGGATGTATAGTTACTGTAACCACCCAGACTACTGCAGGATGTATAGTTACTGTAACCACCCAGACTACTGCTGGATGTGTAGTTACTGTAACCACCCAGACTTCTGCAGGATGTGTAGTTACTGTAACCACCCAGACTACTGCAGGATGTATAGTTACTGTAACCACCCAGACTACTGCTGGATGTATAGACTGTATAGTTACTGTAACCACCCAGACTACTGCAGGATGTATAGTTACTGGAACCACCCAGACTACTGCTGGATGTATAGTTACTGTAACCACCCAGACTACTGCTGGATGTATAGTTACTGTAACCACCCAGACTACTGCTGGATGTATAGTTACTGTAACCACCCAGACTACTGCAGGATGTATAGTTACTGTAACCACCCAGACTACTGCTGGATGTATAGTTACTGTAACCACCCAGACTACTGCAGGATGTATAGTTACTGTAACCACCCAGACTACTGCTGGATGTATAGACTGTATAGTTACTGTAACCACCCAGACTACTGCAGGATGTATAGTTACTGTAACCACCCAGACTACTGCAGGATGTATAGTTACTGTAACCACCCAGACTACTGCAGGATGAATAGTTACTGTAACCACCCAGACTACTGCTGGATGTGTAGTTACTGTAACCACCCAGACTACTGCTGGATGTATAGTTACTGTAACCACCCAGACTACTGCTGGATGTATAGTTACTGTAACCACCCAGACTACTGCTGGATGTGTAGTTACTGTAACCACCCAGAGTACTGCTGGATGTATAGTTACTGTAACCACCCAGACTACTACAGGATGTATAGTTACTGTAACCACCCAGACTACTGCTGGATGGATAGTTACTGTATAGTTACTGTAACCACCCAGACTACTGCTGGATGTATAGTTACTGTATAGTTACTGTAACCACCCAGACTACTGCTGGATGTATAGTTACTGTAACCTCCCAGACTACTGCAGGATGTATAGTTACTGTAACCACCCAGAATACTGCTGGATGTATAGTTACTGTAACCACCCAGACTACTGCAGGATGTATAGTTACTGTAACCACCCAGACTACTGCTGGATGGATAGTTACTGTATAGTTACTGTAACCACCCAGACTACTGCTGGATGTGTAGTTACTGTAACCACCCAGACTACTGCTGGATGTGTAGTTACTGTAACCACCCAGACTACTGCAGGATGTATAGTTACTGTAACCACCCAGACTACTGCTGGATGTATAGACTGTATAGTTACTGTAACCACCCAGACTACTGCAGGATGTATAGTTACTGTAACCACCCAGACTACTGCTGGATGTATAGTTACTGTAACCACCCAGACTACTGCTGGATGTATAGTTACTGTAACCACCCAGACTACTGCTGGATGGATAGTTACTGTAACCACCCAGACTACTGCTGGATGTGTAGTTACTGTAACCACCCAGACTACTGCTGGATGTATAGTTACTGTAACCACCCAGACTACTGCAGGATGTATAGTTACTGTAACCACCCAGACTACTGCTGGATGTATAGTTACTGTAACCACCCAGACTACTGCAGGATGTATAGTTACTGTAACCACCCAGACTACTGCTGGATGTATAGTTACTGTAACCACCCAGACTACTGCTGGATGTATAGTTACTGTAACCACCCAGACTACTGCTGGATGTGTAGTTACTGTAACCACCCAGACTTCTGCAGGATGTGTAGTTACTGTAACCACCCAGACTACTGCAGGATGTATAGTTACTGTAACCACCCAGACTACTGCTGGATGTATAGACTGTATAGTTACTGTAACCACCCAGACTACTGCAGGATGTATAGTTACTGGAACCACCCAGACTACTGCTGGATGTATAGTTACTGTAACCACCCAGACTACTGCTGGATGTATAGTTACTGTAACCACCCAGACTACTGCTGGATGTATAGTTACTGTAACCACCCAGACTACTGCAGGATGTATAGTTACTGTAACCACCCAGACTACTGCTGGATGTATAGTTACTGTAACCACCCAGACTACTGCAGGATGTATAGTTACTGTAACCACCCAGACTACTGCTGGATGTATAGACTGTATAGTTACTGTAACCACCCAGACTACTGCAGGATGTATAGTTACTGTAACCACCCAGACTACTGCAGGATGTATAGTTACTGTAACCACCCAGACTACTGCAGGATGAATAGTTACTGTAACCACCCAGACTACTGCTGGATGTGTAGTTACTGTAACCACCCAGACTACTGCTGGATGTATAGTTACTGTAACCACCCAGACTACTGCAGGATGTATAGTTACTGTAACCACCCAGACTACTGCTGGATGTATAGTTACTGTAACCACCCAGACTACTGCAGGATGTATAGTTACTGTAACCACCCAGACTACTGCTGGATGTATAGTTACTGTAACCACCCAGACTACTGCTGGATGTATAGTTACTGTAACCACCCAGACTACTGCAGGATGTGTAGTTACTGTAACCACCCAGACTACTGCAGGATGTATAGTTACTGCAACCACCCAGACTACTGCTGGATGTATAGTTACTGTAACCACCCAGACTACTGCTGGATGTATAGTTACTGTAACCACCCAGACTACTGCAGGATGTATAGACTGTTACTGTAACCACCCAGACTACTGCTGGATGTATAGTTACTGTAACCACCCAGAATACTGCTGGATGTATAGACTGTATAGTTACTGGAACCACCCAGACTACTGCAGGATGTATAGTTACTGTAACCACCCAGACTACTGCAGGATGTATAGTTACTGTAACCACCCAGACTACTGCTGGATGTATAGACTGTATAGTTACTGGAACCACCCAGACTACTGCAGGATGTATAGTTACTGTAACCACCCAGACTACTGCTGGATGTATAGACTGTATAGTTACTGGAACCACCCAGACTACTGCAGGATGTATAGTTACTGTAACCACCCAGACTACTGCTGGATGTATAGTTACTGTAACCACCCAGACTACTGCTGGATGTATAGTTACTGTAACCACCCAGACTACTGCTGGATGTATAGACTGTATAGTTACTGTAACCACCCAGACTACTGCTGGATGTGTAGTTACTGTAACCACCCAGACTACTGCAGGATGTATAGTTACTGTAACCACCCAGACTACTGCTGGATGTATAGTTACTGTAACCACCCAGACTACTGCTGGATGTGTAGTTACTGTAACCACCCAGACTACTGCTGGATGTATAGTTACTGTAACCACCCAGACTACTGCTGGATGTATAGTTACTGTAACCACCCAGACTACTGCAGGATGTATAGTTACTGTAACCACCCAGACTACTGCAGGATGTATAGACTGTTACTGTAACCACCCAGACTACTGCTGGATGTGTAGTTACTGTAACCACCCAGACTACTGCTGGATGTATAGTTACTGTAACCACCCAGACTACTGCAGGATGTATAGTTACTGTAACCACCCAGACTACTGCTGGATGTATAGTTACTGTAACCACCCAGACTACTGCTGGATGTATAGTTACTGTAACCACCCAGACTACTGCTGGATGTATAGTTACTGTAACCACCCAGACTACTGCTGGATGTATAGTTACTGTAACCACCCAGACTACTGCTGGATGTATAGTTACTGTAACCACCCAGAGTACTGCTGGATGTATAGTTACTGTAACCACCCAGACTACTGCAGGATGTATAGTTACTGTAACCACCCAGACTACTGCTGGATGTATAGACTGTATAGTTACTGTAACCACCCAGACTACTACAGGATGTATAGTTACTGTAACCACCCAGACTACTGCAGGATGTGTAGTTACTGTAACCACCCAGACTACTGCTGGATGTATAGTTACTGTAACCACCCAGACTACTGCAGGATGTATAGTTACTGTAACCACCCAGACTACTGCAGGATGTATAGTTACTGTAACCACCCAGACTACTGCAGGATGTATAGTTACTGTAACCACCCAGACTACTGCTGGATGTATAGTTACTGTAACCACCCAGACTACTGCAGGATGTATAGTTACTGTAACCACCCAGACTACTGCAGGATGTATAGTTACTGTAACCACCCAGACTACTGCAGGATGTATAGTTACTGTAACCACCCAGACTACTGCAGGATGTATAGACTGTATAGTTACTGTAACCACCCAGACTACTGCAGGATGTATAGTTACTGTAACCACCCAGACTACTGCAGGATGTATAGTTACTGTAACCACCCAGACTACTGCTGGATGTATAGACTGTTACTGTAACCACCCAGACTACTGCTGGATGTATAGTTACTGTAACCACCCAGACTACTGCAGGATGTATAGTTACTGTAACCACCCAGACTACTGCTGGATGTATAGTTACTGTAACCACCCAGACTACTGCTGGATGTATAGACTGTTACTGTAACCACCCAGACTACTGCTGGATGTATAGACTGTATAGTTACTGGAACCACCCAGACTACTGCTGGATGTATAGTTACTGTAACCACCCAGACTACTGCTGGATGTGTAGTTACTGTAACCACCCAGACTACTGCTGGATGTATAGACTGTATAGTTACTGTAACCACCCAGACTACTGCTGGATGTATAGTTACTGTAACCACCCAGACTACTGCAGGATGTATAGTTACTGTAACCACCCAGACTACTGCAGGATGTATAGTTACTGTAACCACCCAGACTACTGCAGGACGTATAGTTACTGTAACCACCCAGACTACTGCTGGATGTATAGACTGTTACTGTAACCACCCAGACTACTGCTGGATGTATAGTTACTGTAACCACCCAGACTACTGCAGGATGTATAGTTACTGTAACCACCCAGACTACTGCTGGATGTATAGTTACTGTAACCACCCAGACTACTGCTGGATGTATAGACTGTTACTGTAACCACCCAGACTACTGCTGGATGTATAGACTGTATAGTTACTGGAACCACCCAGACTACTGCTGGATGTATAGTTACTGTAACCACCCAGACTACTGCTGGATGTGTAGTTACTGTAACCACCCAGACTACTGCTGGATGTATAGACTGTATAGTTACTGTAACCACCCAGACTACTACTGGATGTATAGTTACTGTAACCACCCAGACTACTGCTGGATGTATAGTTACTGGAACCACCCAGACTACTGCTGGATGTATAGACTGTATAGTTACTGTAACCACCCAGACTACTGCTGGATGTATAGTTACTGTAACCACCCAGACTACTGCAGGATGTATAGTTACTGTAACCACCCAGACTACTGCAGGATGTATAGTTACTGTAACCACCCAGACTACTGCAGGATGTATAGTTACTGTAACCACCCAGACTACTGCTGGATGTATAGTTACTGTAACCACCCAGACTACTGCTGGATGTATAGACTGTATAGTTACTGGAACCACCCAGACTACTGCAGGATGTATAGTTACTGTAACCACCCAGACTACTGCTGGATGTATAGACTGTATAGTTACTGGAACCACCCAGACTACTGCAGGATGTATAGTTACTGTAACCACCCAGACTACTGCTGGATGTATAGTTACTGTAACCACCCAGACTACTGCTGGATGTATAGTTACTGTAACCACCCAGACTACTGCTGGATGTATAGACTGTATAGTTACTGTAACCACCCAGACTACTGCTGGATGTGTAGTTACTGTAACCACCCAGACTACTGCAGGATGTATAGTTACTGTAACCACCCAGACTACTGCTGGATGTATAGTTACTGTAACCACCCAGACTACTGCTGGATGTGTAGTTACTGTAACCACCCAGACTACTGCTGGATGTATAGTTACTGTAACCACCCAGACTACTGCTGGATGTATAGTTACTGTAACCACCCAGACTACTGCAGGATGTATAGTTACTGTAACCACCCAGACTACTGCAGGATGTATAGACTGTTACTGTAACCACCCAGACTACTGCTGGATGTGTAGTTACTGTAACCACCCAGACTACTGCTGGATGTATAGTTACTGTAACCACCCAGACTACTGCAGGATGTATAGTTACTGTAACCACCCAGACTACTGCTGGATGTATAGTTACTGTAACCACCCAGACTACTGCTGGATGTATAGTTACTGTAACC
Source organism: Salvelinus fontinalis (assembly GCF_029448725.1). Taxonomy (NCBI): domain Eukaryota; kingdom Metazoa; phylum Chordata; class Actinopteri; order Salmoniformes; family Salmonidae; genus Salvelinus; species Salvelinus fontinalis. Next base: position 57,556,457 of record NC_074675.1, read on the forward strand.
ACCCAGACTACTGCTGGATGTATAGTTACTGTAACCACCCAGACTACTGCTGGATGTATAGTTACTGTAACCACCCAGACTACTGCTGGATGTATAGTTACTGTAACCACCCAGAGTACTGCTGGATGTATAGTTACTGTAACCACCCAGACTACTGCAGGATGTATAGTTACTGTAACCACCCAGACTACTGCTGGATGTGTAGTTACTGTAACCACCCAGACTACTGCAGGATGTATAGTTACTGTAACCACCCAGACTACTGCTGGATGTATAGTTACTGTAACCACCCAGACTACTGCTGGATGTGTAGTTACTGTAACCACCCAGACTACTGCTGGATGTATAGTTACTGTAACCACCCAGACTACTGCTGGATGTATAGTTACTGTAACCACCCAGACTACTGCAGGATGTATAGTTACTGTAACCACCCAGACTACTGCAGGATGTATAGACTGTTACTGTAACCACCCAGACTACTGCTGGATGTGTAGTTACTGTAACCACCCAGACTACTGCTGGATGTATAGTTACTGTAACCACCCAGACTACTGCAGGATGTATAGTTACTGTAACCACCCAGACTACTGCTGGATGTATAGTTACTGTAACCACCCAGACTACTGCTGGATGTATAGTTACTGTAACCACCCAGACTACTGCTGGATGTATAGTTACTGTAACCACCCAGACTACTGCTGGATGTATAGTTACTGTAACCACCCAGACTACTGCTGGATGTATAGTTACTGTAACCACCCAGAGTACTGCTGGATGTATAGTTACTGTAACCACCCAGACTACTGCAGGATGTATAGTTACTGTAACCACCCAGACTACTGCTGGATGTATAGACTGTATAGTTACTGTAACCACCCAGACTACTACAGGATGTATAGTTACTGTAACCACCCAGACTACTGCAGGATGTGTAGTTACTGTAACCACCCAGACTACTGCTGGATGTATAGTTACTGTAACCACCCAGACTACTGCAGGATGTATAGTTACTGTAACCACCCAGACTACTGCAGGATGTATAGTTACTGTAACCACCCAGACTACTGCAGGATGTATAGTTACTGTAACCACCCAGACTACTGCTGGATGTATAGTTACTGTAACCACCCAGACTACTGCAGGATGTATAGTTACTGTAACCACCCAGACTACTGCAGGATGTATAGTTACTGTAACCACCCAGACTACTGCTGGATGTATAGTTACTGTAACCACCCAGACTACTGCTGGATGTATAGACTGTATAGTTACTGTAACCACCCAGACTACTGCAGGATGTATAGTTACTGTAACCACCCAGACTACTGCTGGATGTATAGACTGTATAGTTACTGTAACCACCCAGACTACTGCAGGATGTATAGTTACTGTAACCACCCAGACTACAGCTGGATGTATAGTTACTGTAACCACCCAGACTACTGCTGGATGTATAGACTGTATAGTTACTGTAACCACCCAGACTACTGCAGGATGTATAGTTACTGTAACCACCCAGACTACTGCTGGATGTATAGTTACTGTAACCACCCAGACTACTGCAGGATGTGTAGTTACTGTAACCACCCAGACTACTGCAGGATGTATAGTTACTGTAACCACCCAGACTACTGCTGGATGGATAGTTACTGTAACCACCCAGACTACTGCAGGATGTATAGACTGTATAGTTACTGTAACCACCCAGACTACTGCTGGATGTGTAGTTACTGTAACCACCCAGACTACTGCTGGATGTATAGTTACTGTAACCACCCAGACTACTGCAGGATGTATAGTTACTGTAACCACCCAGACTACTGCTGGATGTATAGTTACTGTAACCACCCAGACTACTGCAGGATGTATAGTTACTGTAACCACCCAGACTACTGCTGGATGTATAGTTACTGTAACCACCCAGACTACTGCTGGATGTATAGTTACTGTAACCACCCAGACTACTGCAGGATGTGTAGTTACTGTAACCACCCAGACTACTGCAGGATGTATAGTTACTGCAACCACCCAGACTACTGCTGGATGTAGAGTTACTGTAACCACCCAGACTACTGCTGGATGTATAGTTACTGTAACCACCCAGACTACTGCAGGATGTATAGACTGTTACTGTAACCACCCAGACTACTGCTGGATGTATAGTTACTGTAACCACCCAGAATACTGCTGGATGTATAGACTGTATAGTTACTGGAACCACCCAGACTACTGCAGGATGTATAGTTACTGTAACCACCCAGACTACTGCAGGATGTATAGTTACTGTAACCACCCAGACTACTGCTGGATGTATAGACTGTATAGTTACTGGAACCACCCAGACTACTGCAGGATGTATAGTTACTGTAACCACCCAGACTACTGCTGGATGTATAGACTGTATAGTTACTGGAACCACCCAGACTACTGCAGGATGTATAGTTACTGTAACCACCCAGACTACTGCTGGATGTATAGTTACTGTAACCACCCAGACTACTGCTGGATGTATAGTTACTGTAACCACCCAGACTACTGCTGGATGTATAGACTGTATAGTTACTGTAACCACCCAGACTACTGCTGGATGTGTAGTTACTGTAACCACCCAGACTACTGCAGGATGTATAGTTACTGTAACCACCCAGACTACTGCTGGATGTATAGTTACTGTAACCACCCAGACTACTGCTGGATGTGTAGTTACTGTAACCACCCAGACTACTGCTGGATGTATAGTTACTGTAACCACCCAGACTACTGCTGGATGTATAGTTACTGTAACCACCCAGACTACTGCAGGATGTATAGTTACTGTAACCACCCAGACTACTGCTGGATGTGTAGTTACTGTAACCACCCAGACTACTGCTGGATGTATAGTTACTGTAACCACCCAGACTACTGCTGGATGTATAGTTACTGTAACCACCCAGACTACTGGTGGATGTATAGTTACTGTAACCACCCAGACTACTGCAGGATGTATAGTTACTGTAACCACCCAGACTACTGCTGGATGTATAGTTACTGTAACCACCCAGACTACTGCAGGATGTATAGACTGTATAGTTACTGTAACCACCCAGACTACTGCTGGATGTGTAGTTACTGTAACCACCCAGACTACTGCTGGATGTATAGTTACTGTAACCACCCAGACTACTGCAGGATGTATAGTTACTGTAACCACCCAGACTACTGCTGGATGTATAGTTACTGTAACCACCCAGACTACTGCAGGATGTATAGTTACTGTAACCACCCAGACTACTGCTGGATGTATAGTTACTGTAACCACCCAGACTACTGCTGGATGTATAGTTACTGTAACCACCCAGACTACTGCAGGATGTGTAGTTACTGTAACCACCCAGACTACTGCAGGATGTATAGTTACTGCAACCACCCAGACTACTGCTGGATGTATAGTTACTGTAACCACCCAGACTACTGCTGGATGTATAGTTACTGTAACCACCCAGACTACTGCAGGATGTATAGACTGTTACTGTAACCACCCAGACTACTGCTGGATGTATAGTTACTGTAACCACCCAGAATACTGCTGGATGTATAGACTGTATAGTTACTGGAACCACCCAGACTACTGCAGGATGTATAGTTACTGTAACCACCCAGACTACTGCAGGATGTATAGTTACTGTAACCACCCAGACTACTGCTGGATGTATAGACTGTATAGTTACTGGAACCACCCAGACTACTGCAGGATGTATAGTTACTGTAACCACCCAGACTACTGCTGGATGTATAGACTGTATAGTTACTGGAACCACCCAGACTACTGCAGGATGTATAGTTACTGTAACCACCCAGACTACTGCTGGATGTATAGTTACTGTAACCACCCAGACTACTGCTGGATGTATAGTTACTGTAACCACCCAGACTACTGCTGGATGTATAGACTGTATAGTTACTGTAACCACCCAGACTACTGCTGGATGTGTAGTTACTGTAACCACCCAGACTACTGCAGGATGTATAGTTACTGTAACCACCCAGACTACTGCTGGATGTATAGTTACTGTAACCACCCAGACTACTGCTGGATGTGTAGTTACTGTAACCACCCAGACTACTGCTGGATGTATAGTTACTGTAACCACCCAGACTACTGCTGGATGTATAGTTACTGTAACCACCCAGACTACTGCAGGATGTATAGTTACTGTAACCACCCAGACTACTGCAGGATGTATAGACTGTTACTGTAACCACCCAGACTACTGCTGGATGTGTAGTTACTGTAACCACCCAGACTACTGCTGGATGTATAGTTACTGTAACCACCCAGACTACTGCAGGATGTATAGTTACTGTAACCACCCAGACTACTGCTGGATGTATAGTTACTGTAACCACCCAGACTACTGCTGGATGTATAGTTACTGTAACCACCCAGACTACTGCTGGATGTATAGTTACTGTAACCACCCAGACTACTGCTGGATGTATAGTTACTGTAACCACCCAGACTACTGCTGGATGTATAGTTACTGTAACCACCCAGAGTACTGCTGGATGTATAGTTACTGTAACCACCCAGACTACTGCAGGATGTATAGTTACTGTAACCACCCAGACTACTGCTGGATGTATAGACTGTATAGTTACTGTAACCACCCAGACTACTACAGGATGTATAGTTACTGTAACCACCCAGACTACTGCAGGATGTGTAGTTACTGTAACCACCCAGACTACTGCTGGATGTATAGTTACTGTAACCACCCAGACTACTGCAGGATGTATAGTTACTGTAACCACCCAGACTACTGCAGGATGTATAGTTACTGTAACCACCCAGACTACTGCAGGATGTATAGTTACTGTAACCACCCAGACTACTGCTGGATGTATAGTTACTGTAACCACCCAGACTACTGCAGGATGTATAGTTACTGTAACCACCCAGACTACTGCAGGATGTATAGTTACTGTAACCACCCAGACTACTGCAGGATGTATAGTTACTGTAACCACCCAGACTACTGCAGGATGTATAGACTGTATAGTTACTGTAACCACCCAGACTACTGCAGGATGTATAGTTACTGTAACCACCCAGACTACTGCAGGATGTATAGTTACTGTAACCACCCAGACTACTGCTGGATGTATAGACTGTTACTGTAACCACCCAGACTACTGCTGGATGTATAGTTACTGTAACCACCCAGACTACTGCAGGATGTATAGTTACTGTAACCACCCAGACTACTGCTGGATGTATAGTTACTGTAACCACCCAGACTACTGCTGGATGTATAGACTGTTACTGTAACCACCCAGACTACTGCTGGATGTATAGACTGTATAGTTACTGGAACCACCCAGACTACTGCTGGATGTATAGTTACTGTAACCACCCAGACTACTGCTGGATGTGTAGTTACTGTAACCACCCAGACTACTGCTGGATGTATAGACTGTATAGTTACTGTAACCACCCAGACTACTGCTGGATGTATAGTTACTGTAACCACCCAGACTACTGCAGGATGTATAGTTACTGTAACCACCCAGACTACTGCAGGATGTATAGTTACTGTAACCACCCAGACTACTGCAGGACGTATAGTTACTGTAACCACCCAGACTACTGCTGGATGTATAGACTGTTACTGTAACCACCCAGACTACTGCTGGATGTATAGTTACTGTAACCACCCAGACTACTGCAGGATGTATAGTTACTGTAACCACCCAGACTACTGCTGGATGTATAGTTACTGTAACCACCCAGACTACTGCTGGATGTATAGACTGTTACTGTAACCACCCAGACTACTGCTGGATGTATAGACTGTATAGTTACTGGAACCACCCAGACTACTGCTGGATGTATAGTTACTGTAACCACCCAGACTACTGCTGGATGTGTAGTTACTGTAACCACCCAGACTACTGCTGGATGTATAGACTGTATAGTTACTGTAACCACCCAGACTACTACTGGATGTATAGTTACTGTAACCACCCAGACTACTGCTGGATGTATAGTTACTGGAACCACCCAGACTACTGCTGGATGTATAGACTGTATAGTTACTGTAACCACCCAGACTACTGCTGGATGTATAGTTACTGTAACCACCCAGACTACTGCAGGATGTATAGTTACTGTAACCACCCAGACTACTGCAGGATGTATAGTTACTGTAACCACCCAGACTACTGCAGGATGTATAGTTACTGTAACCACCCAGACTACTGCTGGATGTATAGTTACTGTAACCACCCAGACTACTGCTGGATGTATAGACTGTATAGTTACTGTAACCACCCAGACTACTGCAGGATGTATAGTTACTGTAACCACCCAGACTACTGCTGGATGTATAGACTGTAACCACCCAGACTACTGCAGGATGTATAGTTACTGTAACCACCCAGACTACTGCTGGATGTATAGACTGTAACCACCCAGACTACTGCAGGATGTATAGTTACTGTAACCACCCAGACTACTGCTGGATGTATAGTTACTGTAACCACCCAGACTACTGCAGGATGTATAGTTACTGTAACCACCCAGACTACTGCTGGATGTGTAGTTACTGTAACCACCTAGACTACTGCAGGATGTATAGTTACTGTAACCACCCAGACTACTGCTGGATGTATAGTTACTGTAACCACCCAGACTACTGCAGGATGTATAGTTACTGTAACCACCCAGACTACTGCAGGATGTATAGTTACTGTAACCACCCAGACTACTGCTGGATGTATAGACTGTATAGTTACTGTAACCACCCAGACTACTGCTGGATGTGTAGTTACTGTAACCACCCAGACTACTGCAGGATGTGTAGTTACTGTAACCACCCAGACTACTGCAGGATGTGTAGTTACTGTAACCACCCAGACTACTGCAGGATGTATAGTTACTGTAACCACCCAGACTACTGCAGGATGTATAGTTACTGTAACCACCCAGACTACTGCAGGATGTATAGTTACTGTAACCACCCAGACTACTGCTGGATGTATAGTTACTGTAACCACCCAGACTACTGCTGGATGTGTAGTTACTGTAACCACCCAGACTACTGCAGGATGTATAGTTACTGTAACCACCCAGACTACTGCTGGATGTATAGACTGTATAGTTACTGTAACTACCCAGACTACTGCTGGATGTATAGTTACTGTAACCACCCAGACTACTGCTGGATGTATAGTTACTGTAACCACCCAGACTACTGCAGGATGTATAGACTGTATAGTTACTGTAACCACCCAGACTACTGCAGGATGTATAGACTGTATAGTTACTGTAACCACCCAGACTACTGCAGGATGTATAGTTACTGTAACCACCCAGACTACTGCTGGATGTATAGACTGTATAGTTACTGTAACCACCCAGACTACTGCTGGATTTATAGTTACTGTAACCACCCAGACTACTGCAGGATGTATAGTTACTGTAACCACCCAGACTACTGCTGGATGTGTAGTTACTGTAACCACCCAGACTACTGCAGGATGTATAGTTACTGTAACCACCCAGACTACTGCTGGATGTGTAGTTACTGTAACCACCCAGACTACTGCTGGATGTATAGTTACTGTAACCACCCAGAATACTGCTGGATGTATAGTTACTGTAACCACCCAGACTACTGCAGGATGTATAGTTACTGTAACCACCCAGACTTCTGCTGGATGTATAGACTGTATAGTTACTGTAACCACCCAGACTACTGCTGGATGTATAGTTACTGTAACCACCCAGACTACTGCTGGATGGATAGTTACTGTATAGTTACTGTAACCACCCAGACTACTGCTGGATGTGTAGTTACTGTAACCACCCAGACTACTGCTGGATGTATAGTTACTGTAACCACCCAGACTACTGCAGGATGTATAGTTACTGTAACCACCCAGACTACTGCTGGATGTATAGTTACTGTAACCACCCAGACTACTGCTGGATGTATAGTTACTGTAACCACCCAGACTACTACAGGATGTATAGTTACTGTAACCACCCAGACTACTGCTGGATGTATAGACTGTATAGTTACTGTAACCACCCAGACTACTGCTGGATGTGTAGTTACTGTAACCACCCAGACTACTGCTGGATGGATAGTTACTGTAACCACCCAGACTACTGCTGGATGTATAGTTACTGTAACCACCCAGACTACTGCTGGATGTATAGACTGTATAGTTACTGTAACCACCCAGACTACTGCTGGATGTATAGTTACTGTAACCACCCAGACTACTGCAGGATGTATAGTTACTGTAACCACCCAGACTACTGCAGGATGTATAGTTACTGTAACCACCCAGACTACTGCTGGATGTATAGACTGTATAGTTACTGTAACCACCCAGACTACTGCTGGATGGATAGTTACTGTATAGTTACTGTAACCACCCAGACTACTGCTGGATGTATAGTTACTGTAACCACCCAAACTACTGCAGGATGTATAGTTACTGTAACCACCCAGACTACTGCAGGATGTATAGTTACTGTAACCACCCAGACTACTGCAGGATGTATAGTTACTGTAACCACCCAGACTACTGCAGGATGTATAGTTACTGTAACCACCCAGACTACTGCAGGATGTATAGTTACTGTAACCACCCAGACTACTGCTGGATGTATAGTTACTGTAACCACCCAGACTACTGCAGGATGTATAGTTACTGTAACCACCCAGACTACTGCAGGATGTATAGTTACTGTAACCACCCAGACTACTGCAGGATGTATAGTTACTGTAACCACCCAGACTACTGCAGGATGTATAGTTACTGTAACCACCCAGACTACTGCAGGATGTATAGTTACTGTAACCACCCAGACTACTGCTGGATGTATAGTTACTGTAACCACCCAGACTACTGCTGGATGTATAGTTACTGTAACCACCCAAACTACTGCAGGATGTATAGTTACTGTAACCACCCAGACTACTGCTGGATGTATAGTTACTGTAACCACCCAGACTACTGCTGGATGTATAGTTACTGTAACCACCCAGACTACTGCAGGATGTATAGTTACTGTAACCACCCAGACTACTGCTGGATGTATAGTTACTTTAACCACCCAGACTACTGCAGGATGTATAGTTACTGTAACCACCCAGACTACTGCTGGATGTGTAGTTACTGTAACCACCCAGACTACTGCTGGATGTGTAGTTACTGTAACCACCTAGACTACTGCTGGATGTATAGTTACTGTAACCACCCAGACTACTGCAGGATGTATAGTTACTGTAACCACCCAGACTACTGCTGGATGTGTAGTTACTGTAACCACCCAGACTACTGCTGGATGTGTAGTTACTGTAACCACCCAGACTACTGCAGGATGTATAGTTACTGTAACCACCCAGACTACTGCTGGATGTATAGTTACTGTAACCACCCAGACTACTACTGGATGTATAGTTACTGTAACCACCCAGACTACTGCAGGATGTATAGTTACTGTAACCACCCAGACTACTGCAGGATGTATAGTTACTGTAACCACCCAGACTACTACAGGATGTATAGTTACTGTATAGTTACTGTAACCACCCAGACTACTGCAGGATGTATAGTTACTGTATAGTTACTGTAACCACCCAGACTACTACAGGATGTATAGTTACTGTATAGTTACTGTAACCACCCAGACTACTACAGGATGTATAGTTACTGTGTAGTTACTGTTACCACCCAGACTACTGCTGGATGTGTAGTTACTGTAACCACCCAGACTACTACAGGATGTATAGTTACTGTATAGTTACTGTAACCACCCAGACTACTGCTGGATGTGTAGTTACTGTAACCACCCAGACTACTGCAGGATGTATAGTTACTGTAACCACCCAGACTACTACAGGATGTATAGTTACTGTATAGTTACTGTAACCACCCAGACTACTGCAGGATGTATAGTTACTGTAACCACCCAGACTACTACAGGATGTATAGTTACTGTATAGTTACTGTAACCACCCAGACTACTGCTGGATGTGTAGTTACTGTAACCACCCAGACTACTGCAGGATGTATAGTTACTGTAACCACCCAGACTACTGCAGGATGTATAGTTACTGTAACCACCCAGACTACTGCAGGATGTATAGTTACTGTAACCACCCAGACTACTGCTGGATGTATAGTTACTGTAACCACCCAGACTACTGCAGGATGTGTAGTTACTGTAACCACCCAGACTACTGCTGGATGTATAGACTGTATAGTTACTGTAACCACCCAGACTACTGCTGGATGTATAGTTACTGTAACCACCCAGACTACTGCTGGATGTATAGTTACTGTAACCACCCAGACTACTGCTGGATGTATAGTTACTGTAACCACCCAGACTACTGCAGGATGTATAGTTACTGTAACCACCCAGACTACTGCAGGATGTATAGTTACTGTAACCACCCAGACTACTGCTGGATGTATAGTTACTGTAACCACCCAGACTACTGCAGGATGTATAGTTACTGTAACCACCCATTACTACTGCTGGATGTATAGTTACTGTAACCACCCAGACTACTGCAAGATGTATAGTTACTGTAACCACCCAGACTACTACAGGATGTATAGTTACTGTAACCACCCAGACTACTGCAGGATGTATAGTTACTGTAACCACCCAGACTACTGCTGGATGTATAGTTACTGTAAATCCACCCAGACTACTGCTGGATGTATAGACTGTATAGTTACTGTAAATCCACCCAGGGTAGGGTACGGGCCCAGAGGGGTAGTTAGGGTACGGGCCCAGAGGGGTAGTACCCTGACTACCCCTCTGGGCCCGTACCCTGACTACCCCTCTGGGCCCGTACCCTTACTACCCCTCTGGGCCTGTATCCCTGACTGCCCCTCTGGGACCATACCCTAACTGCCCCTCTGGGCCCATACCCTAACTACCCCTCTGGGCCCGTACCCTGACTACCCCTCTGGGCCCGTACCCTGACTATCCCTCTGGGCCCGTACCCTGACTATCCCTCTGGGCCCGTACCCTGACTACCCCTCTGGGCCCGTACCCTGACTACCCCTCTGGGCCCGTACCCTGACTACCCCTCTGGGCCCGTACCCTGACTACCCCTCTGGGCCCGTACCCTGACTACCCCTCTGGGCCCGTACCCTGACTACCCCTCTGGGCCCGTACCCTAACTACCCCTCTGGGCATATATATATATATATAATAATGACTTAAATGTAAATGTAAATATATATATAGCGTTTGTGGTATAATGTAAAATATGAGTGTTGATATTAAAATATGCACATACTGTTGTTTTTATATGAAAAGAGTAAATATTGTGCTGAGATATGGTTGAATAAAGATACGTTGACTTTTCTAAAACATGGATGTGTTTTCATTTGGAGTAAGGTGAAGTTGCCCCTAGATACAGATTTTAGGTGAGTTTGTGTGTTTTCCCCCTCTGATGGTTGTTAGGATTGGGAGAGGGGAAGCTGATCCTAGATCTGTACCTAAGGGACACTTCACCCTGGAGCTTTTACATTTTCACAAACTGGTTTTAACTGGTGGATCCTGGTTTTAACTGGTGGGTCCTGGTTTTAACTGGTGGGTCCTGGTTTTAACTGGTGGGTCCTGGTTTTAACTGGTTTTAACTGGTGGGTCCTGGTTTTAACTGGTGGGTCCTGGTTTTAACTGGTGGGTCCTGGTTTTAACTGGTTTTAACTGGTGGGTCCTGGTTTTAACTGGTTTTAACTGGTGGGTCCTGGTTTTAACTCGTTTTAACTGGTGGGTCCTGGTTTTAACTGGTGGGTCCTGGTTTTAACTGGTGGGTCCTGGTTTTAACTGGTGGGTCCTGGTTTTAACTGGTTTTAACTGGTGGGTCCTGGTTTTAACTGGTTTTAACTGGTGGGTCCTGGTTTTAACTGGTGGGTCCTGGTTTTAACTGGTTTTAACTGGTGGGTCCTGGTTTTAACTGGTTGGTCCTGGTTTTAACTGGTGGGTCCTGGTTTTAACTGGTTTTAACTGGTGGATCCTGGTTTTAACTGGTGGGTCCTGGTTTTAACTGGTTTTAACTGGTGGGTCCTGGTTTTAACTGGTTGGTCCTGGTTTTAACTGGTGGGTCCTGGTTTTAACTGGTGGGTCCTGGTTTTAACTGGTTTTAACTGGTGGGTCCTGGTTTTAACTGGTGGGTCCTGGTTTTAACTGGTTTTAACTGGTGGGTCCTGGTTTTAACTGGTGGGTCCTGGTTTTAACTGGTTGGTCCTGGTTTTAACTGGTGGGTCCTGGTTTTAACTGGTTTGTCCATGTGTTGCTTGTTTAACCTTCAGCAGCGTTTCACTAAACATCAGTACTTTTTTAAATGTCTACATTTTTCTTGACATCTTATCTACCTCACATCTTTGCTTTTCCTGTATTATTTTCTCTCACGCACGCACACACCCACCCTCTAACAAGACCTCTCAGAGAGATGTAATGACCTCTTAGTATAATTTGTCTCTCTCCCCCTCCTGCTCTCTTCTCTCTGTCTCTCTTTCTCAATTCAATTTCAATTCAACGGGTTTTATTGTCATGGGAAACATGTCTACATTGCCAAAGCAAGTGAAATAGATAATCAACAAAAGTGAAATAAACAATAAAAATTAACAGGAAACATTACACTCACAGAAGTTTCAAAAGAATAAAGACATTTCAAATGTCATATTATATATATACAGTGTCGTAATGATGTACAAATAGTTAAAGTACAAAAGGGAAAATAAATAAACAAAAATATGGGTTGTATTTACAATGGTGTTTGTTCTTCACTGGTTGCCCTTTTCTGGTGGCAACAGGTCACAAATCTTGCTGCTGTGATGTCACACTGTGGTATTTCACCCAGTAGATATGGGAGTTTATCAAAATTGGATTTGTTTTCGAATTCTTTGTGGATCTGTGTTATCTGAGGGAAATATGTGTCTCTAATATGGTCATACATTGGGCAGGAGGTTAGGAAGTGCAGCTCAGTTTCCACCTCATTTTGTGGGCAGTGTGCACATAGCCTGTCTTCTCTTGAGAGCCAGGTCTGCCTACGGCGGCCTTTCTCAATAGCAAGGCTATGCTCACTGAGTCTGTACATAGTCAAAGCTTTCCTTAAGTTTGGGTCAGTCACAGTGGTCAGGTATTCTGCCACTGTATACTCTCTGTTTAGGGGCAAATAGCATTCTAGTTTGCTCAGTTTTTTTGTTAATTCTTTCTAATGTGTCAAGTAATTATCAATCTTTTTGTTTTCTCATGATTTGGTTGGGTCTAATTGTGCTGTTGTCCTGGGGCTCTGTGGGGTCTGTTTGTGTTTGTGAACAGAGCGCTAGGACCAGCTTGCTTAGGGGACTCTTCTCCAGGTTCATCTCTCTGTAGGTGATGGCTTTGTTATGGAAGGTTTGGGAATCGCTTCCTTTTAGGTGGTTGTAGAATTTAACGGCTCTTTTCTGGATTTTGATAATTAGTGGGTATCGGCCTAATTCTGCTCTGCATGCATTATTTGGTGTTTTACGTTGTACACAGAGTCTCAATTTGGTGTTTGTACCATTTTGTGAATTCCTGGTTGGTGAGCGGACCCCAGACCTCACAACCATAAAGGGCAATGGGTTCTATAACTGATTAAAGTATTTTTAGCCAGATCCTAATTGGTATGTTGAATTTTATGTTCCTTTTGATGGCAAAGAAGGCCCTTCTTGCCTTGTCTCTCAGATCGTTCACAGCTTTGTGTAAGTTACCTGTGGTGCTGATATTTAAGCCGAGGTATGTATAGTTTTTTGTGTGCTCCAGGGCAACGGAGTCTAGATGGAATTTGTATTTGTGGTTCTGGGAACTAAACCTTTTTTGGAACACCCATTATTTTTTGTCGTGCTGAGATTTACTGTCAGGGCCCAGGTCTGTCAGAATCTGTGCACCCCGGGCCATGCCAGAGGATGGTCAGGAAAATTACGTTGTTTACGTTCCCCTCTTTGTAGCAGTCAGAAAATAGTGTCTCTGGGTGGTCCTTGAGATTATTTTAGTACTTATTCCGTGCAGTGTTTATTTTTAATATCCAAGTGGTACTGTATTGTGATGACATGAGCTGTGAAACTCTCCTGCCATTGTTGGGCTCAAGAGTTTTCACACATCTCCCTTTACACTTCCGTGCTAATTGAAGTTACAGCCAGGTCTGTTCTGTCCTAGCAGCTTGGTAACTTAGTAGCCTTATTTATTAAGCTTTATAGTACTAAATGACCTAGAGATTCTTGTCTTTTACGTTTTGTCTTCAGAAGTAGGTTCAGACTGAATATTACTCACTCAGTGTTCGATGTATTTCCAGGTTCAGACTGAACATTACTCACTCAGTGTTGGAGGGTATTTACAGGTTCAGACTGAATATTACTCACTCAGTGTTGGATGTATTTACAGGTTCAGACTGAACATTACTCATTCAGTGTTGGATGTATTTACAGGTTCAGACTGAACATTACTCACTCAGTGTTGGAGGGTATTTACAGGTTCAGACTGAATATTACTCACTCCGTGTTGTGTTGGAGGGTATTTCCAGGTTCAGACTGAACATTACTCATTCAGTGTTGGATGTATTTACAGGTTCAGACTGAATATTACTCACTCAGTGTTGGATGTATTTACAGGTTCAGACTGAACATTACTCACTCAGTGTTGGAGGGTATTTACAGGTTCAGACTGAATATTACTCACTCAGTGTTGGATGTATTTCCAGGTTCAGACTGAATATTACTCACTCAGTGTTGGATGTATTTCCAGGTTCAGACTGAACATTACTCACTCAGTGTTGGAGGGTATTTACAGGTTCAGACTGAATATTACTCACTCAGTGTTGGATGTATTTACAGGTTCAGACTGAACATTACTCATTCAGTGTTGGATGTATTTACAGGTTCAGACTGAACATTACTCACTCAGTGTTGGAGGGTATTTACAGGTTCAGACTGAATATTACTCACTCAGTGTTGGATGTATTTACAGGTTCAGACTGAACATTACTCACTCAGTGTTGGAGGGTATTTACAGGTTCAGACTGAATATTACTCACTCAGTGTTGGATGTATTTCCAGGTTCAGACTGAATATTACTCACTCAGTGTTGGATGTATTTCCAGGTTCAGACTGAACATTACTCACTCAGTGTTGGAGGGTATTTACAGGTTCAGACTGAACATTACTCATTCAGTGTTGGAGGGTATTTACAGGTTCAGACTGAATATTACTCACTCAGTGTTGGATGTATTTACAGGTTCAGACTGAATATTACTCACTCAGTGTTGGAGGGTATTTACAGGTTCAGACTGAACATTACTCATTCAGTGTTGGATGTATTTACAGGTTCAGACTGAACATTACTCACTCAGTGTTGGAGGGTATTTACAGGTTCAGACTGAATATTACTCACTCCGTGTTGTGTTGGAGGGTATTTCCAGGTTCAGACTGAACATTACTCATTCAGTGTTGGATGTATTTACAGGTTCAGACTGAATATTACTCACTCAGTGTTGGAGGGTATTTACAGGTTCAGACTGAATATTACTCACTCAGTGTTGGAGGGTATTTACAGGTTCAGACTGAATATTACTCACTCAGTGTTGGATGTATTTACAGGTTCAGACTGAATATTACTCACTCAGTGTTGGATGTATTTCCAGGTTCAGACTGAACATTACTCACTCAGTGTTGGATGTATTTACAGGTTCAGACTGAATATTACTCACTCAGTGTTGGATGTATTTACAGGTTCAGACTGAATATTACTCACTCAGTGTTGGATGTATTTACAGGTTCAGACTGAACATTACTCACTCAGTGTTGGAGGGTATTTACAGGTTCAGACTGAATATTACTCACTCAGTGTTGGATGTATTTCCAGGTTCAGACTGAATATTACTCACTCAGTGTTGGATGTATTTCCAGGTTCAGACTGAACATTACTCACTCAGTGTTGGAGGGTATTTACAGGTTCAGACTGAATATTACTCACTCAGTGTTGGATGTATTTACAGGTTCAGACTGAACATTACTCATTCAGTGTTGGATGTATTTACAGGTTCAGACTGAACATTACTCACTCAGTGTTGGAGGGTATTTACAGGTTCAGACTGAATATTACTCACTCAGTGCTGGATGTATTTACAGGTTCAGACTGAATATTACTCACTCAGTGTTGGAGGGTATTTACAGGTTCAGACTGAACATTACTCATTCAGTGTTGGAGGGTATTTACAGGTTCAGACTGAATATTACTCACTCAGTGTTGGATGTATTTACAGGTTCAGACTGAATATTACTCACTCAGTGTTGGAGGGTATTTACAGGTTCAGACTGAACATTACTCATTCAGTGTTGGATGTATTTACAGGTTCAGACTGAACATTACTCACTCAGTGTTGGAGGGTATTTACAGGTTCAGACTGAATATTACTCACTCAGTGTTGGATGTATTTACAGGTTCAGACTGAATATTACTCACTCAGTGTTGGATGTATTTCCAGGTTCAGACTGAACATTACTCACTCAGTGTTGGAGGGTATTTACAGGTTCAGACTGAATATTACTCACTCCGTGTTGTGTTGGAGGGTATTTCCAGGTTCAGACTGAACATTACTCATTCAGTGTTGGATGGTATTTCCAGGTTCCGCTGTGTTTCTTCAGCAGGTTTTGGTTTGTTAGAAGTTTTAACTTTATAGTCCCTGGTAGTAAGAATCCTTTCAGGTTAATTTTGTCCCAAATCAAGGTTTTAGGTCTGGAATTTTAATTTGGTTTGAAGGTTTTGATGTAGAGGGTAGTATCCTGTATAAGTCCTTGCAACAAAAAAAAATCCAAGTTTATCTACATTTATCCAACTATATTACTCGATAATGTCCAGTCTCTAGATAACAAGGTCGAGAAAATCAGGGCAAGAGTTTCTGTCCAGAGAGACATCAGGGATTGTAACATTCTCTGTTTCAGGGAAACTCTCTCTGGCTGTCGGAGTCGGGCACCTGGATTCTCTGTGCGTCGCGCTGGCAGGAATAAACATCTCTCCGGGAAGAAGAAGGGCGGGGGTGTATGTGTCATGATTAAAACAGACGACACAACAGTAGAAGGCTTCATTTCCAACAATGAAGAGACAGCCTACAGGGAGGAGGTGAAGGCCCTCGGAGTGTGGTGTCAGGAAAATAACCTCTCCCTCAACGTCAACAAAACAAAGGAGATGATCGTGGACTTCAGGAAACAGCAGAGGGAGCAGCCCCCTATCCACATCGACGGGACAGCAGTGGAGAAGGTGGAACGTTTTAAGTTTGAGTGTGGTGTCACACGGACAGCGTGGCAGCAGCGCCTCTTCAACCTCAGGAGGCTGAAGAAATTTGGCTTGGCCCCTAAAACCCTGACAAACCTTTACAGATGCACAATCGAGAACATCCTGTCGGGCTGTATCACCGCCTGGTACGGCAACTGCTCCGCCCACAACCGTAAGGCTCTCCAGAGGGTAGTGAGGTCTGCACAACGCATCACCGGGGGCAAACTACCTGCCCTCCAGGACACCTACAGCACCCGATGTCACAGGAAGGCCATAAAGATCATCAAGGACATCAACCACCCGAGCCACTGCCTGTTCACCCCGCTATCATCCAGAAGGCGAGGTCAGTACAGGTGCATCAAAGCAGGGACAGAGAGACTGAAAAACAGCTTCTATCTCAAGGCCATCAGACTGATAAACAGCCATCACTAACTCAGAGAGGCTGCTGCCCACATACTGACTTGATGTCATTGGCCCCTTTAATAAATGGATCACTAGTTACTTTATTAATGTTTACATGTCTCGCATTACTCATCTCACATGTATACTAAATATACACTATCGTTCAAAAGTTTGGGGACACTTAGAAATGTCCTTGTTTTTGAAAGAAAATCACTTTTTTTTCGTCCATTAAAATAACATCAAATTGATCAGAAATACAGTGTAGACATTGTTAATGTTGTAAATGACTATTGTAGCTGGAAACGGCTGATTTTTAATGGAATATCTACATAGGCGTACAGAGGCCCATTATCAACAACCATCACTCCTGTGTTCCAATGGCACGTTGTGTTAGCTAATCCAAGTTTATCATTTTAAAAGGCTAATTGATCATTAGAAAAACACTCCAATACAAATAGATTTTTCACAAAAGTAGTGCACTGGGCCTTTACTAGTCCTGTATTAACAGACCTTTACTAGTCCTGTATTAACAGACCTATATAGACGTCTGTAACACTGGGACTTTACTAGTCCTGTATTAACAGACCTATATAGACGTCTGTAACACTGGGACTTTACTAGTCCTGTATTAACAGACCTTTACTAGTCCTGTATTAACAGACCTATATAGACGTCTGTAACACTGGGCCTTTACTAGTCCTGTATTAACAGACCATTACTAGTCCTGTATTAACAGACCTTTACTAGTCCTGTATTAACAGACCTATATAGCAGTCTGTAACACTGGGCCTTTACTAGTCCTGTATTAACAGACCTTTACTAGTCCTGTATTAACAGACCATTACTAGTCCTGTATTAACAGACCTTTACTAGTCCTGTATTAACAGACCTTTACTAGTCCTGTATTAACAGACCTTTACTAGTCCTGTATTAACAGACCTTTACTAGTCCTGTATTAACAGACCTTTACTAGTCCTGTATTAACAGACCTATTTAGCAGTCTGTAACACTGGGCCTTTACTAGTCCTGTATTAACAGATCTTTACTAGTCCTGTATTAACAGACCTATATAGCAGTCTGTAACACTGGGCCTTTACTAGTCCTGTATTAACAGACCATTACTAGTCCTGTATTAACAGACCTATATAGACGTCTGTAACACTGGGCATTTACTAGTCCTGTATTAACAGACCATTACTAGTCCTGTATTAACAGACCTTTACTAGTCCTGTATTAACAGGCCTTTACTAGTCCTGTATTAACAGACCATTACTAGTCCTGTATTAGCAGACCATTACTAGTCCTGTATTACTGGGCCTTTACTAGTCCTGTATTAACAGACCATTACTAGTCCTGTATTAACAGACCTTTACTAGTCCTGTATTAACAGACCATTACTAGTCCTGTATTAACAGACCTTTACTAGTCCTGTATTAACAGACCTTTACTAGTCCTGTATTAACAGACCTTTACTAGTCCTGTATTAACAGACCATTACTAGTCCTGCATTAACAGACCATTACTAGTCCTGTATTAACAGACCTATATAGACGTCTGTAACACTGGGCCTTTACTAGTCCTGTATTAACAGACCTATACTAGTCCTGTATTAACAGACCTTTACTAGTCCTGTATTAACAGACCTTTACTAGTCCTGCATTAACAGACCTTTACTAGTCCTGTATTAACAGACCATTACTAGTCCTGTATTAACAGACCTTTACTAGTCCTGTATTAACAGACCTTTACTAGTCCTGTATTAACAGACCTTTACTAGTCCTGTATTAACAGACCTTTACTAGTCCTGTATTAACAGACCATTACTAGTCCTGTATTAACAGACCATTACTAGTCCTGTATTACTGGGCCTTTACTAGTCCTGTATTAACCGACCATTACTAGTCCTGTATTAACAGACCTTTACTAGTCCTGTATTAACAGACCATTACTAGTCCTGTATTAACAGACCTATATAGACGTCTGTAACACTGGGCCTTTACTAGTCCTGTATTAACAGACCTTTACTAGTCCTGTATTAACAGACCTTTACTAGTCCTGTATTAACAGACCTTTACTAGTCCTGTATTAACAGACCTATATAGCAGTCTGTAACACTGGGCCTTTACTAGTCCTGTATTAACAGACCTTTACTAGTCCTGTATTAACAGACCTTTACTAGTCCTGTATTAACAGACCTTTACTAGTCCTGTATTAACAGACCTTTACTAGTCCTGTATTAACAGACCTATATAGCAGTCTGTAACACTGGGCCTTTACTAGTCCTGTATTAACAGACCATTACTAGTCCTGTATTAACAGACCTATATAGCAGTCTGTAACACTGGGCCTTTACTAGTCCTGTATTAACAGACCATTACTAGTCCTGTATTAACAGACCTATATAGCAGTCTGTAACACTGGGCCTTTACTAGTCCTGTATTAACAGACCTTTACTAGTCCTGTATTAACAGACCATTACTAGTCCTGTATTAACAGACCTTTACTAGTCCTGTATTAACAGACCTTTACTAGTCCTGTATTAACAGACCTTTACTAGTCCTGTATTAACAGACCTTTACTAGTCCTGTATTAACAGACCTTTACTAGTCCTGTATTAACAGGCCTTTACTAGTCCTGTATTAACAGACCATTACTAGTCCTGTATTAACAGACCATTACTAGTCCTGTATTAACAGACCATTACTAGTCCTGTATTAACAGACCTTTACTAGTCCTGTATTAACAGACCTATATAGCAGTCTGTAACACTGGGCCTTTACTAGTCCTGTATTAACAGACCTTTACTAGTCCTGTATTAACAGACCTTTACTAGTCCTGTATTAACAGACCATTACTAGTCCTGCATTAACAGACCTATATAGCAGTCTGTAACACTGGGCCTTTACTAGTCCTGCATTAACAGACCATTACTAGTCCTGTATTAGCAGACCTATATAGACGTCTGTAACACTGGGCCTTTACTAGTCCTGTATTAACAGACCATTACTAGTCCTGCATTAACAGACCTATATAGACGTCTGTAACACTGGGCCTTTACTAGTCCTGTATTAAACCGACCTATATATACAACTTCAGTGCGGGCCATTTTCTTTCTCCTGCAGCAGAGCATCCTGGGACACCTACGTCTGATTGTACAAAAATATTTAATTCATCATTTTGGTAAAATACTGTTTTTATTCCAAATACTGTAGGAGAGAGAGCTGAATGAATCGACCAGTACCCATCCCTCACCTCCGGGGGCAACGTGGTCACACACATAAAAATACCATGCTGTTTCCAGAGCAACCACGCTGTTTTGGAAATAATTTATTAAAAAACAAATGGTAATACATTTCTACAAAACACGACAAAGTATAAATATCATGAAGATGACAATACAGAAAAATCTGAATTATATGACTGACTAATTCAAACATAGATACATTAATGTAAAATTAACATATAGACACTGCATATCTCAGAGGCCCACTGCATATCTCAGAGGCCCACTGCATATCTCAGAGGCCCACTGCATATCTCAGAGGCCCACTGCATATCTCAGAGGCCCACTGCATATCTCAGAGGCCCACTGCATATCTCAGAGGCCCACTGCATATCTCAGAGGCCCACTGCATATCTCAGAGGCCCACTGCATATGTCAGAGGCCCACTGCATATGTCAGAGGCCCACTGCATATGTCAGAGGCCCACTGCATATGTCAGAGGCCCACTGCATATGTCAGAGGCCCACTGCATATGTCAGAGGCCCACTGCATATGTCAGAGGCCCACTGCATATGTCAGAGGCCCACTGCATATGTCAGAGGCCCACTGCATATGTCAGAGGCCCACTGCATATGTCAGAGGCCCACTGCATATGTCAGAGGCCCACTGCATATGTCAGAGGCCCACTGCATATGTCAGAGGCCCACTGCATATGTCAGAGGCCCACTGCATATGTCAGAGGCCCACTGCATATGTCAGAGGCCCACTGCATATCTCAGAGGCCCACTGCATATCTCAGAGGCCCACTGCATATCTCAGAGGTCACATGTGGAGGTATAAGGCTTCAATACAACAAAACCACATCTTGATTGTGTCTCAAAGGTCTCTCTAGTCCCTATATAGTGCACTACTTTAGACTAGAACCCTATAGAACCCTATTCCCTATATAGTGCACTACTTTAGACGAGAGCCCTATAGAACCCTATTCCCTATATAGTGCACTACTTTAGACCAGAACCCTATAGAACCCTATTCCATATATAGTGCACTACTTTAGACTAGAGCCCTATGGAACCCTATTCCCTATATAGTGCACTACTATAGACCAGAACCCTATTCCCTATATAGTGCACTACTATAGACCAGAGCCCCATAGAACCCTAGTCCCTATATAGTGCACTACTTTAAACCAGAGCCCCATAGTGCCATTTAGGACACAACTCACATCTTGAATGTGTTCTATACAAACATGACCTAGTACTAGGGAACAATACACAGGACAGAACAGGACGTATATTTAAACTAGACAAGTCGTAATAAAAAGAGGAACACGGGTATTGACATATATATTGTCATAACAGCAAAACCATCAATATGCTGCGATATCAATACACCTTTTTAACATCGTTGCCTTCGTTTAAACCCAAACCAGCCACAACACATTAAATAGTAGAAAAAATAATCCTATCACTTTGTTGTAGGTACGAACACGTAGGAACCAGGTGTGCCACGTAGGAACCAGGTGTGCCACGTAGGAACCAGGTGTGCCACGTAGGAACCAGGTGTGCCACGTAGGAACCAGGTGTGCCACGTAGGAACCAGGTGTGCCACGTAGGAACCAGGTGTGCCACGTAGGAACCAGGTGTGCCACGTAGGAACCAGGTGTGCCACGTAGGAACCAGGTGTGCCACGTAGGAACCAGGTGTGCCACGTAGGAACCAGGTGTGCCACGTAGGAACCAGGTGTGCCACGTAGGAACCAGGTGTGCCACGTAGGAACCAGGTGTGCCACGTAGGAACCAGGTGTGCCACGTAGGAACCAGGTGTGCCACGTAGGAACCAGGTGTGCCACGTAGGAACCAGGTGTGCCACGTAGGAACCAGGTGTGCCACGTAGGAACCAGGTGTGCAAGGCTGTCCAACAATCAGTACATGAAACATCATTTCAGGTCATATTCAAAAGAGAAATCTCATCAAGTAATGCCAGGAATATATACAAATATATATGTTAATATATATACATGTATTAGGAAAATACATATGAATGTATACAGAAATATATACATGTATTAGGAAAATAAATATCAATGTATATAGAAATATATACATGTATTAGGAAAATACATATCAATGTATACAGAAATATATACATGTATTAGGAAAATACATATCAATGTATACAGAAATATATACATGTATTAGGAAAATCTATATAAATGTATTAGGAAAATGCATATTAATGTATGCAGAAATATATATGTATTAGGAAAATACATATTAATGTATACATAAATATATAAATGTATTAGGAAAATACATATCAATGTATACAGAAATATATTTACAGATATCAACTGTGGATACGGACGAATAGCCCAACGTGAACCCAGATGCACACGACACAGACCATAGTCCATACCTTGCTGTGTGTGTGAATGGCATCACTGTGCTGCTAACCCTTCCCTGTCCGTACCACGGCCTAGTGACCCTCTGCTTCAGAACCACGGCTTAGTGACCCTCTGCTTCAGAGACACGTGTGACTCTGTACCACGGCTTAGTGACCCTCTGCTTCAGAGGCACGTGTGACTCCGTACCACGGCTTAGTGACCCTCTGCTTCAGAGACACGTGTGACTCCGTACCACGGCTTAGTGACCCTCTGCTTCAGAGGCACGTGTGACTCCGTACCACGGCTTAGTGACCCTCTGCTTCAGAGGCACGTGTGACTCCGTACCACGGCTTAGTGACCCTCTGCTTCAGAGACACGTGTGACTCCGTACCACGGCTTAGTGACCCTCTGCTTCAGAGACACGTGTGACTCCGTACCACGGCTTAGTGACCCTCTGCTTCAGAGACACGTGTGACTCCGTACCACGGCTTAGTGACCCTCTGCTTCAGAAACACGTGTGACTCCGTACCACGGCTTAGTGACCCTCTGCTTCAGAAACACGTGTGACTCTGTACCACGGCTTAGTGACCCTCTGCTTCAGAGACACGTGTGACTCTGTACCACGGCTTAGTGACCCTCTGCTTCAGAAACACGTGACCTGCCCTCTGGAAAACATATTAGCCAGTTCTGCTACCAAACAAGGTGCAGTTTGGCGACGAGGGAGACATTTCAGACTGTGGCACCATTTCAACTCTGTTACGTATCAGTTACCGTTTTAGTCTTTCTGTTACCTCGCAGGTGTTAATCTACTCTGTTACGTTAATCTACTCTGAGTCACACATGTCAATCTCCTCTATAGGTGAGTCAGGTGTGTTAATTTACTACTCTAGGTGAGTCAGGTGTGTTAATCTAGTCCTCTATAGGTGAGTCAGATGTGTTAATCTAGTCCTCTATAGGTGAGTCAGGTGTGTTAATCTAGTCCTCTATAGGTGAGTCAGGTGTGTTAATCTAGTCCTCTATAGGTGAGTCAGGTGTGTTAATCTACTCCTCTATAGGTGAGTCACGTGTGTTAATCTACTCCTCTATAGGTGAGTCAGGTGTGTTAATCTAGTCCTCTATAGGTGAGTCAGGTGTGTTAATCTACTCCTCTATAGGTGAGTCAGGTGTGTTAATCTAGTCCTCTATAGGTGAGTCAGGTGTGTTAATCTACTCCTCTATAGGTGAGTCACGTGTGTTAATCTACTCCTCTATAGGTGAGTCAGATGTGTTAATCTAGTCCTCTATAGGTGAGTCAGGTGTGTTAATCTACTCTGAGTCACACATGTCAATCTCCTCTATAGGTGAGTCAGGTGTGTTAATCTCCTCTATAGGTGAGTCAGGTGTGTTAATCTACTCCTCTATAGGTGAGTCAGGTGTGTTAATCTAGTCCTCTATAGGTGAGTCAGATGTGTTAATCTAGTCCTCTATAGGTGAGTCAGGTGTGTTAATCTACTCCTCTATAGGTGAGTCAGGTGTGTTAATCTCCTCTATAGGTGAGTCAGGTGTGTTAATCTACTCTATAGGTGAGTCAGGTGTGTTAATCTACTCTATAGGTGAGTCAGGTGTGTTAATCTAGTCCTCTATAGGTGAGTCAGGTGTGTTAATCTAGTCCTCTATAGGTGAGTCAGGTGTGTTAATCTACTCTATAGGTGAGTCAGGTGTGTTAATCTACTCTATAGGTGAGTCAGGTGTGTTAATCTAGTCCTCTATAGGTGAGTCAGGTGTGTTAATCTAGTCCTCTTTAGGTGAGTCAGGTGTGTTAATCTCCTCTATAGGTGAGTCAGGTGTGTTAATCTAGTCATCTTTAGGTGAGTCAGGTGTGTTAATCTAGTCCTCTTTAGGTGAGTCAGGTGTGTTAATCTAGTCCTCTTTAGGTGAGTCAGGTGTGTTAATCTAGTCCTCTATAGGTGAGTCAGGTGTGTTAATCTAGTCCTCTATAGGTGAGTCAGATGTGTTAATCTAGTCCTCTATCGGTGAGTCAGGTGTGTTAATCTCCTCTATAGATGAGTCAGGTGTGTTAATCTACTCCTCTATAGGTGAGTCAGGTGTGTTAATCTAGTCCTCTATAGGTGAGTTAGGTGTGTTAATCTCCTCTATAGGTGAGTCAAGTGTGTTAATCTAGTCCTCTATCGGTGAGTCAGGTGTGTTAATCTAGTCCTCTATAGGTGAGTCAGGTGTGTTAATCTAGTCCTCTATAGGTGAGTCAGATGTGTTAATCTAGTCCTCTATCGGTGAGTCAGGTGTGTTAATCTCCTCTATAGGTGAGTCAGGTGTGTTAATCTAGTCCTCTATCGGTGAGTCAGGTGTGTTAATCTAGTCCTCTATAGGTGAGTTAGGTGTGTTAATCTAGTCCTCTATAGGTGAGTCAGGTGTGTTAATCTCCTCTATAGGTGAGTCAGATGTGTTAATCTAGTCCTCTATAGGTGAGTCAGGTGTGTTAATCTAGTCCTCTATAGGTGAGTTAGGTGTGTTAATCTAGTCCTCTATAGGTGAGTCAGGTGTGTTAATCTAGTCCTCTATAGGTGAGTTAGGTGTGTTAATCTAGTCCTCTATAGGTGAGTCAGGTGTGTTAATCTAGTCCTCTATAGGTGAGTTAGGTGTGTTAATCTAGTCCTCTATAGGTGAGTTAGGTGTGTTAATCTCCTCTATAGGTGAGTCAGGTGTGTTAATCTAGTCCTCTATAGGTGAGTCAGGTGTGTTAATCTAGTCCTCTATAGGTGAGGCAGGTGTGTTAATCTAGTCCTCTATAGGTGAGTCAGGTGTGTTAATCTAGTCCTCTACAGGTGAGTCAGGTGTGTTAATCTACTCCTCTATAGGTGAGTCAGGTGTGTTAATCTAGTCCTCTATAGGTGAGTCAGGTGTGTTAATCTAGTCCTCTATAGGTGAGTTAGGTGTGTTAATCTAGTCCTCTATAGGTGAGTCAGGTGTGTTAATCTAGTCCTCTATAGGTGAGTCAGGTGTGTTAATCTAGTCCTCTATAGGTGAGTTAGGTGTGTTAATCTAGTCCTCTATAGGTGAGTCAGGTGTGTTAATCTAGTCCTCTATAGGTGAGTCAGGTGTGTTAATCTAGTCCTCTATAGGTGAGTTAGGTGTGTTAATCTAGTCCTCTATAGGTGAGTCAGGTGTGTTAATCTAGTCCTCTATAGGTGAGTTAGGTGTGTTAATCTAGTCCTCTATAGGTGAGTCAGGTGTGTTAATCTAGTCCTCTATAGGTGAGTTAGGTGTGTTAATCTAGTCCTCTATAGGTGAGTCAGGTGTGTTAATCTACTCTATAGGTGAGTCAGATGTGTTAATCTACTCCTCTATAGGTGAGTCAGGTGTGTTAATCTAGTCCTCTATAGGTGAGTCAGATGTGTTAATCTAGTCCTCTATAGGTGAGTCAGGTGTGTTAATCTCCTCTATAGGTGAGTCAGATGTGTTAATCTACTCCTCTATAGGTGAGTCAGGTGTGTTAATCTAGTCCTCTATAGGTGAGTTAGGTGTGTTAATCTCCTCTATAGGTGAGTCAGGTGTGTTAATCTAGTCCTCTATCGGTGAGTCAGGTGTGTTAATCTAGTCCTCTATAGGTGAGTTAGGTGTGTTAATCTCCTCTATAGGTGAGTCAGTTGTGTTAATCTACTCCTCTATAGGTGAGTCACGTGTGTTAATCTAGTCCTCTATAGGTGAGTCAGGTGTGTTAATCTACTCTATAGGTGAGTCAGGTGTATTAATCTAGTCCTCTATAGGTGAGTCAGATGTGTTAATCTAGTCCTCTATAGGTGAGTCAGATGTGTTAATCTAGTCCTCTATAGGTGAGTCAGGTGTGTTAATCTAGTCCTCTATAGGTGAGTCAGGTGTGTTAATCTACTCTATAGGTGAGTCAGGTGTGTTAATCTACTCTATAGGTGAGTCAGGTGTGTTAATCTAGTCCTCTTTAGGTGAGTCAGGTGTGTTAATCTCCTCTATAGGTGAGTCAGGTGTGTTAATCTAGTCATCTTTAGGTGAGTCAGGTGTGTTAATCTAGTCCTCTTTAGGTGAGTCAGGTGTGTTAATCTAGTCCTCTTTAGGTGAGTCAGGTGTGTTAATCTAGTCCTCTATAGGTGAGTCACGTGTGTTAATCTAGTCCTCTATAGGTGAGTCAGGTGTGTTAATCTAGTCCTCTATAGGTGAGTCAGATGTGTTAATCTAGTCCTCTATCGGTGAGTCAGGTGTGTTAATCTCCTCTATAGATGAGTCAGGTGTGTTAATCTACTCCTCTATAGGTGAGTCAGGTGTGTTAATCTAGTCCTCTATAGGTGAGTTAGGTGTGTTAATCTCCTCTATAGGTGAGTCAGGTGTGTTAATCTAGTCCTCTATCGGTGAGTCAGGTGTGTTAATCTAGTCCTCTATAGGTGAGTTAGGTGTGTTAATCTCCTCTATAGGTGAGTCAGGTGTGTTAATCTAGTCCTCTATAGGTGAGTCAGATGTGTTAATCTAGTCCTCTATAGGTGAGTCAGGTGTGTTAATCTAGTCCTCTA
Source organism: Salvelinus fontinalis (assembly GCF_029448725.1). Taxonomy (NCBI): domain Eukaryota; kingdom Metazoa; phylum Chordata; class Actinopteri; order Salmoniformes; family Salmonidae; genus Salvelinus; species Salvelinus fontinalis. Next base: position 57,584,322 of record NC_074675.1, read on the forward strand.
TAGGTGAGTCAGGTGTGTTAATCTAGTCCTCTATAGGTGAGTCAGGTGTGTTAATCTAGTCCTCTAT
>NC_074675.1:57589388-57606888 GCF_029448725.1 Salvelinus fontinalis
GACTGTAGCAGGAAACTCCGTCTGGTCCACTGCGTACTGCTCGATCTGGACACGCACTGAGACCAGCACCTACACAGACCTCCATTAGATGCAATTTAACACACAAAATGACAGTGACACACACACACACCTCTGGTCCTACCTGGTATAGTGTGCGTACGTTGGGCTGTGGGTCAGTGTGCGTGTTCAGGAGGAACGCTCGGAGGAGAGGCTGGGGGTATTTGGCGAGCTGAGACAGGATGCCTGTAACTAGCAGATTGACTGGAATAGGGTTCTCCAACAGGTTCTCCAACCGAGACAGCAGAACACTAATGAACGGGCCTGTGGAACCACACAACACAGCGCTATAAACTAGACATTGACAGGAGAACGGCAGAACTCAGAGGGAGATTGAGAGAGCTAACATTTGAATCCCATTTCATTGATTCAAACTTAGAACGTAGCAGCACTAGAAGCCTCGTTATTTTAGAACCCTCATAATTCTATAACCCTCGTTATTTTAGAACCCGCATCAATCTACCACCCTCGTTATTTTAGAATCCTCATCATTAATCAACTCTCATTATTTTAGAACCTTCATCATTCTACAACCATCATTATTTTAGAACCCTCATCATTCTACAACTCTCATTATTTTAGAACCCTCATCATTCTACAACCCTCATTATTTTAGAACCCTCATCATTCTACAACCCTCATTATTGTAGAACCTTCATCCTTCTACAGCTCATTATTGTAGAACCTTCATCCTTCTACAACTCTCATTATTTTAGAACCCTCATCATTCTACAACCCTCGTTATTTTAGAACCCTCATCATTGTACAACCCTCGTTATTTTAGAACCCTCATCATTCTACAACCCTCGTTATTTTAGAACCCTCATCATTCTACAACCCTCGTTATTTTAGAAATCTCATCATTCTACAGCCCTCGTTATTTTAGAACCCGCATCGTTATACAAACCTCGTTATTTTAGAACCCGCATCATTCTACCACCCTCGTTATTTTAGAACCCGCATCATTCTACCACCCTCATTATTTTAGAACCCACATCATTCTACCACCCTCGTTATTTTAGAACCCACATCATTCTACAACCCTCGTTATTTTAGAACCCGCATCATTCTACAACCCTCATTATTTTAGAACCCGCATCATTCTACAACCCTCGTTATTTTAGAACCCGCATCATTCTACAACCCTCGTTATTTTAGAACCCACATCATTCTACAACCCTCGTTATTTTAGAACCCGCATCATTCTACCACCCTCGTTATTTTAGAACCCGCATCATTCTACCACCCTCGTTATTTTAGAACCCGCATCATTCTACCACCCTCGTTATTTTAGAACCCGCATCATTCTACCACCCTCGTTATTTTGGAACCCTCATCATTCTACCACCCTCGTTATTTTAGAACTCTCATCATTCTATAACCCTCGTTATTTTAGAACCCGCATCATTCTATAACCCTCGTTATTTTAGAACCCGCATCATTCTACCACCCTCGTTATTTTAGAATCCTCATCATTAATCAACTCTCATTATTTTAGAACCTTCATCATTCTACAACCATCATTATTTTAGAACCCTCATCATTCTACAACTCTCATTATTTTAGAACCCTCATCATTCTACAACCCTCATTATTGTAGAACCTTCATCCTTCTACAGCTCATTATTTTAGAACCCTCATCATTCTACAACCCTCGTTATTTTAGAACCCTCATCATTGTACAACCCTCGTTATTTTAGAACCCTCATCATTCTACAACCCTCGTTATTTTAGAACCCTCATCATTCTACAACCCTCGTTATTTTAGAACCCTCATCATTCTACAGCCCTCGTTATTTTAGAAATCTCATCATTCTACAGCCCTCGTTATTTTAGAACCCGCATCATTCTACCACCCTCGTTATTTTAGAACCCGCATCATTCTACCACCCTCGTTATTTTAGAACCCGCATCATTCTACCACCCTCGTTATTTTAGAACCCGCATCATTCTACCACCCTCGTTATTTTAGAACCCACATCATTCTACCACCCTCGCTATTTTAGAACCCGCATCATTCTACAACCCTCGTTATTTTAGAACCCGCATCATTCTACAACCCTCGTTATTTTAGAACCCGCATCATTCTACAACCCGCGTTATTTTAGAACCCGTATTATTCTACAACCCTCGTTATTTTAGAACCCGTATCATTCTACAACCCTCGTTATTTTAGAACCCGCATAATTCTACCACCCTCGTTATTTTAGAACCCGCATCATTCTACCACCCTCGTTATTTTAGAACCCGCATCATTCTACCACCCTCGTTATTTTAGAATCCTCATCATTAATCAACTCTCATTATTTTAGAATCCTCATCAATCTACAACCCTCATTATTGTAGAACCTTCATCCTTCTACAGCTCATTATTGTAGAACCTTCATCCTTCTACAACTCTCGTTATTTTAGAACCCTCATCATTCTACAACCCTCGTCTTTTAGAACCCTCATCATTATACAACCCTTGTTATTTTAGAACCCGCATCATTCTACCACCCTCGTTATTTTAGAACCCGCATCATTCTACCACCCTCATTATTTTAGAACCCACATCATTCTACCACCCTCGTTATTTTAGAACCCACATCATTCTACAGCCCTCGTTATTTTAGAACCCGCGTCATTCTACAAACCTCGTTATTTTAGAACCCGCATCATTCTACAACCCTCGTTATTTTAGAACCCACATCATTCTACAACCCTCGTTATTTTAGAACCCGCATCATTCTACCACCCTCGTTATTTTAGAACCCGCATCATTCTACCACCCTCGTTATTTTAGAACCCACATCATTCTACCACCCTCGTTATTTTAGAACTCTCATCATTCTATAACCCTCGTTATTTTAGAACCCGCATCATTCTATAACCCTCGTTATTTTAGAACCCGCATCATTCTACCACCCTCGTTATTTTAGAATCCTCATCAATCAACTCTCATTATTTTAGAACCTTCATCATTCTACAACCATCATTATTTTAGAACCCTCATCATTCTACAACTCTCGTTATTTTAGAACCCTCATCAATCTACAACCCTCATTATTGTAGAACCTTCATCCTTCTACAGCTCATTATTGTAGAACCTTCCTCCTTCTACAACTCTCATTATTTTAGAACCCTCATCATTCTACAACCCTCGGTATTTTAGAACCCTCATCATTGTACAACCCTCGTTATTTTAGAACCCTCATCATTCTACAACCCTGGTTATTTTAGAACCCTCATCATTCTTAAACCCTCGTTATTTTAGAAATCTCATCATTCTACAACCCTCGTTATTTTAGAACCCTCATCATTCTACAAGCCTCATTATTGTAGAACCCTCATCATTCTACAACTCTCATTATTGTAGAACTCTCATCATTCTACAACCCTCATTATTGTAGAACCTTCATCCTTCAGCTCATTACTGTAGAACCCTCAATATTCTACAATATTCTAATAACTCTCGTTATTTTAGAACCCTCGTCATTCAACAACTCTCATTATTTTAGAACCCTCATTATTTTAGAACCATCATTCTACAACTCTCATTATTTTGGAAACCTCATTATTGTAGAACGTTCATCCTTCTACAACTCTCATTATTTAGAACCCTCCTTATTCTACAACTCTCATTATTTAGAACCCTCGTCATTCTACAATCATCGTTATTTTAGAACCCTCGTCCTTCTACAACCATTGTTATTTTAGAACCCTGATCATTCTAAAACCCTCGTTATTTTAGAACCCTTATCATTCTACAACCCTCATTATTTTAGAACCCTCATCATTCCACAACCCTCGTTATTTTAGAACCCTCATCATTCCATAACCCTCGTTATTTTAGAACCCTCGTCATTCTACAACCCTCGTTATTTTAGAATCCGCATCATTCTACAACCCTCGTTATTTTAGAACCCTCATCATTCTACAACCCTCGTTATTTTAGAAATCTCATCATTCTACAACCCTCGTTATTTTAGAACCCTCATCATTCTACAAGCCTCATTATTGTAGAACCCTCATCATTCTACAACTCTCATTATTGTAGAACCCTCATCATTCTACAACCCTCATTATTGTAGAACCTTCATCCTTCTTCAGCTCATTATTGTAGAACCCTCTATATTCTACAATATTCTAATAACTCTCGTTATTTTAGAACCCTCGTCATTCAACAACTCTCATTATTTTAGACCCCTCATTATTTTAGAACCATCATTCTACAACTCTCATTATTTTAGAAACCTCATTATTGTAGAACCCTCATCCTTCTACAACTCCCATTATTTAGAACCCTCGTCATTCTACAACCCTCATTATTGTAGAACCTTCATCCTTCTACAGCTCATTATTGTAGAACCTTCTACAACTCTCATTATTTTAGAACCCTCATCATTCTACAACCCTCGTTATTTTAGAACCCTCATCATTGTACAACCCTCGTTATTTTAGAACCCTCATCATTCTACAACCCTCGTTATTTTAGAACCCTCATCATTCTACAACCCTCGTTATTTTAGAAATCTCATCATTCTACAGCCCTCGTTATTTTAGAACCCGCATCGTTATACAAACCTCGTTATTTTAGAACCCGCATCATTCTACCACCCTCGTTATTTTAGAACCCGCATCATTCTACCACCCTCATTATTTTAGAACCCACATCATTCTACCACCCTCGTTATTTTAGAACCCACATCATTCTACAAACCTCGTTATTTTAGAACCCACATCATTCTACAACCCTCGTTATTTTAGAACCCGCATCATTCTACAACCCTCGTTATTTTAGAACCCGCATCATTCTACAACCCTCGTTATTTTAGAACCCACATCATTCTACAACCCTCGTTATTTTAGAACCCGCATCATTCTACCACCCTCGTTATTTTAGAACCCGCATCATTCTACCACCCTCGTTATTTTAGAACCCGCATCATTCTACCACCCTCGTTATTTTAGAACCCGCATCATTCTATAACCCTCGTTATTTTAGAACCCGCATCATTCTACCACCCTCGTTATTTTAGAATCCTCATCATTAATCAACTCTCATTATTTTAGAACCTTCATCATTCTACAACCATCATTATTTTAGAACCCTCATCATTCTACAACTCTCATTATTTTAGAACCCTCATCATTCTACAACCCTCATTATTGTAGAACCTTCATCCTTCTACAGCTCATTATTTTAGAACCCTCATCATTCTACAACCCTCGTTATTTTAGAACCCTCATCATTGTACAACCCTCGTTATTTTAGAACCCTCATCATTCTACAACCCTCGTTATTTTAGAACCCTCATCATTCTACAACCCTCGTTATTTTAGAACCCTCATCATTCTACAGCCCTCGTTATTTTAGAAATCTCATCATTCTACAGCCCTCGTTATTTTAGAACCCGTATTATTCTACAACCCTCGTTATTTTAGAACCCACATCATTCTACAACCCTCATTATTTTAGAACCCTCATCATTCTACAACCCTCATTATTGTAGAACCTTCATCCTTCTACAGCTCATTATTTTAGAACCCTCATCATTCTACAACCCTCGTTATTTTAGAACCCTCATCATTGTACAACCCTCGTTATTTTAGAACCCTCATCATTCTACAACCCTCGTTATTTTAGAACCCTCATCATTCTACAACCCTCGTTATTTTAGAACCCTCATCATTCTACAGCCCTCGTTATTTTAGAAATCTCATCGTTCTACAGCCCTCGTTATTTTAGAACCCGCATCATTCTACCACCCTCGTTATTTTAGAACCCGCATCATTCTACCACCCTCGTTATTTTAGAACCCGCATCATTCTACCACCCTCGTTATTTTAGAACCCACATCATTCTACCACCCTCGCTATTTTAGAACCCGCATCATTCTACAACCCTCGTTATTTTAGAACCCGCATCATTCTACAACCCTCGTTATTTTAGAACCCGCATCATTCTACAACCCTCGTTATTTTAGAACCCGTATTATTCTACAACCCTCGTTATTTTAGAACCCGTATCATTCTACAACCCTCGTTATTTTAGAACCCGCATAATTCTACCACCCTCGTTATTTTAGAACCCGCATCATTCTACCACCCTCGTTATTTTAGAACCCGCATCATTCTACCACCCTCGTTATTTTAGAATCCTCATCATTAATCAACTCTCATTATTTTAGAATCCTCATCATTAATCAACTCTCATTATTTTAGAACCCTCATCATTCTACAACTATCATTATTTTAGAACCCTCATCATTCTACAACTCTCATTATTTTAGAACCCTCATCAATCTACAACCCTCATTATTGTAGAACCTTCATCCTTCTACAGCTCATTATTGTAGAACCTTCATCCTTCTACAACTCATTATTTTAGAACCCTCATCATTCTACAACCCTCGTTATTTTAGAACCCTCATCATTATACAACCCTTGTTATTTTAGAACCCGCATCATTCTACCACCCTCGTTATTTTAGAACCCGCATCATTCTACCACCCTCGTTATTTTAGAACCCGCATCATTCTACCACCCTCGTTATTTTAGAACCCACATCATTCTACCACCCTCGTTATTTTAGAACCCGCATCATGCTACAACCCTCGTTATTTTAGAACCCGCGTCATTCTACAAACCTCGTTATTTTAGAACCCACATCATTCTACAACCCTCGTTATTTTAGAACCCGCATCATTCTACCACCCTCGTTATTTTAGAACCCGCATCATTCTACCACCCTCGTTATTTTAGAACCCACATCATTCTACCACCCTCGTTATTTTAGAACTCTCATCATTCTATAACCCTCGTTATTTTAGAACCCGCATCATTCTATAACCCTCGTTATTTTAGAACCCGCATCATTCTACCACCCTCGTTATTTTAGAATCCTCATCAATCAACTCTCATTATTTTAGAACCTTCATCATTCTACAACCATCATTATTTTAGAACCCTCATCATTCTACAACTCTCGTTATTTTAGAACCCTCATCAATCTACAACCCTCATTATTGTAGAACCTTCATCCTTCTACAGCTCATTATTGTAGAACCTTCCTCCTTCTACAACTCTCATTATTTTAGAACCCTCATCATTCTACAACCCTCGGTATTTTAGAACCCTCATCATTGTACAACCCTCGTTATTTTAGAACCCTCATCATTCTACAACCCTGGTTATTTTCGAACCCTCATCATTCTTAAACCCTCGTTATTTTAGAAATCTCTTCATTCTACAACCCTCGTTATTTTAGAACCCTCATCATTCTACAAGCCTCATTATTGTAGAACCCTCATCATTCTACAACTCTCATTATTGTAGAACCCTCATCATTCTACAACCCTCATTATTGTAGAACCTTCATCCTTCTTCAGCTCATTACTGTAGAACCCTCAATATTCTACAATATTCTAATAACTCTCGTTATTTTAGAACCCTCGTCATTCAACAACTCTCATTATTTTAGAACCCTCATTATTTTAGAACCATCATTCTACAACTCTCATTATTTTGGAAACCTCATTATTGTAGAACGTTCATCCTTCTACAACTCTCATTATTTAGAACCCTCCTCATTCTACAACTCTCATTATTTAGAACCCTCGTCATTCTACAACCATCGTTATTTTAGAACCCTCGTCCTTCTACAACCATTGTTATTTTAGAACCCTGATCATTCTAAAACCCTCGTTATTTTAGAACCCTTATCATTCTACAACCCTCATTATTTTAGAACCCTCATCATTCCACAACCCTCGTTATTTTAGAACCCTCATCTTTCCACAACCCTCGTTATTTTAGAACCCTCGTCATTCTACAACCCTCGTTATTTTAGAACCCGCATCATTCTACAACCCTCGTTATTTTAGAACCCGTATCATTCTACAACCCTCGTTATTTTAGAACCCTCATTTCACAACCCTCGTTATTTTAGAACCCACATCATTCTACAACCCTCGTTATTTTAGAACCCGCATCATTCTACAACCCTCGTTATTTTAGAACCCGCATCATTCTACAACCCTCGTTATTTTAGAACCCGTATTATTCTACAACCCTCGTTATTTTAGAACCCGTATCATTCTACAACCCTCGTTATTTTAGAACCCGCATAATTCTACCACCCTCGTTATTTTAGAACCCGCATCATTCTACCACCCTCGTTATTTTAGAATCCTCATCATTAATCAACTCTCATTATTTTAGAATCCTCATCATTAATCAACTCTCATTATTTTAGAACCCTCATCATTCTACAACCATCATTATTTTAGAACCCTCATCATTCTACAACTCTCATTATTTTAGAACCCTCATCAATCTACAACCCTCATTATTGTAGAACCTTCATCCTTCTACAGCTCATTATTGTAGAACCTTCATCCTTCTACAACTCTCATTATTTTAGAACCCTCATCATTCTACAACCCTCGTTATTTTAGAAATCTCATCATTCTACAACCCTCGTTATTTTAGAACCCTCATCATTCTACAAGCCTCATTATTGTAGAACCCTCATCATTCTACAACTCTCATTATTGTAGAACCCTCATCATTCTACAACCCTCATTATTGTAGAACCTTCATCCTTCTTCAGCTCATTACTGTAGAACCCTCAATATTCTACAATATTCTAATAACTCTCGTTATTTTAGAACCCTCGTCATTCAACAACTCTCATTATTTTAGAACCCTCATTATTTTAGAACCATCAATCTACAACTCTCATTATTTTGGAAACCTCATTATTGTAGAACGTTCATCCTTCTACAACTCTCATTATTTAGAACCCTCCTCATTCTACAACTCTCATTATTTAGAACCCTCGTCATTCTACAACCATCGTTATTTTAGAACCCTCGTCCTTCTACAACCATTGTTATTTTAGAACCCTGATCATTCTAAAACCCTCGTTATTTTAGAACCCTTATCATTCTACAACCCTCATTATTTTAGAACCCTCATCATTCCACAACCCTCGTTATTTTAGAACCCTCATCATTCCACAACCCTCGTTATTTTAGAACCCTCATCATTCTACAACCCTCGTTATTTTAGAACCCGCATCATTCTACAACCCTCGTTATTTTAGAACCCGTATCATTCTACAACCCTCGTTATTTTAGAACCCTCATTTCACAACCCTCGTTATTTTAGAACCCACATCATTCTACAACCCTCGTTATTTTAGAACCCTCATTCTACAACCCTCGTTATTTTAGAACCCACATCATTCTACAACCCTCGTTATTTTAGAACCCGCATCATTCTACAACTCTCGTTATTTTAGAACCCACATCATTCTACAACCCTCGTTATTTTAGAACCCGCATCATTCTACCACCCTCATTATTTTAGAACCCGCATCATTCTACCACCCTCGTTATTTTAGAACCCACATCATTCTACCACCCTCGTTATTTTAGAACTCTCATCATTCTATAACCCTCGTTATTTTAGAACCCGCATCATTCTATAACCCTCGTTATTTTAGAACCCGCATCATTCTACCACCCTCGTTATTTTAGAATCCTCATCATTAATCAACTCTCATTATTTTAGAACCTTCATCATTCTACAACAATCATTATTTTAGAACCCTCATCATTCTACAACTCTCGTTATTTTAGAACCCTCATCAATCTACAACCCTCATTATTGTAGAACCTTCATCCTTCTACAGCTCATTATTGTAGAACCTTCCTCCTTCTACAACTCTCATTATTTTAGAACCCTCATCATTCTACAACCCTCGGTATTTTAGAACCCTCATCATTGTACAACCCTGGTTATTTTAGAACCCTCATCATTCTACAACCCTGGTTATTTTAGAACCCTCATCATTGTACAACCCTCGTTATTTTAGAACCCTCATCATTCTACAACCCTGGTTATTTTAGAACCCTCATCATTCTACAACCCTCGTTATTTTAGAAATCTCATCATTCTACAACCCTCGTTATTTTAGAACCCTCATCATTCTACAAGCCTCATTATTGTAGAACCCTCATCATTCTACAACTCATTATTGTAGAACCCTCATCATTCTACAACCCTCATTATTGTAGAACCTTCATCCTTCTTCAGCTCATTATTGTAGAACCCTCAATATTCTACAATATTCTAATAACTCTCGTTATTTTAGAACCCTCGTCATTCAACAACTCTCATTATTTTAGAACCCTCATTATTTTAGAACCATCATTCTACAACTCTCATTATTTTAGAAACCTCATTATTGTAGAACGTTCATCCTTCTACAACTCTCATTATTTAGAACCCTCGTCATTCTACAACTCTCATTATTTAGAACCGTCGTCATTCTACAACCATCGTTATTTTAGAACCCTCGTCCTTCTACAACCATTGTTATTTTAGAACCCTGATCATTCTAAAACCCTCGTTATTTAAGAACCCTTATCATTCTACAACACTCATTATTTTAGAACCCTCATCATTCCACAAACCTCGTTATTTTAGAACCCTCATCATTCCACAACCCTCGTTATTTTAGAACCCTCGTCATTCTACAACCCTCGTTATTTTAGAACCCGCATCATTCTACAACCCTCGTTATTTTAGAACCCGTATCATTCTACAACCCTCGTTATTTTAGAACCCCCATTTCACAACCCTCGTTATTTTAGAACCCACATCATTTTACAACCCTCGTTATTTTAGAACCCTCATTCTACAACCCTCGTTATTTTAGAACCCACTTCATTCTACAACCCTCGTTATTTTAGAACCCACATCATTCTACAACTCTCATTATTTTAGAACCCACATCATTCTACAACCCTCGTTATTTTAGAACCCGCATCATTCTACCACCCTCGTTATTTTAGAACCCGCATCATTCTACCACCCTCGTTATTTTAGAACCCACATCATTCTACCACCCTCGTTATTTTAGAACTCTCATCATTCTATAACCCTCGTTATTTTAGAACTCTCATCATTCTATAACCCTCGTTATTTTAGAACTCTCATCATTCTATAACCCTCGTTATTTTAGAACCCGCATCATTCTATAACCCTCGTTATTTTAGAACCCGCATCATTCTACCACCCTCGTTATTTTAGAATCCTCATCATTAATCAACTCTCATTATTTTAGAACCTTCATCATTCTACAACCATCATTATTTTAGTACCCTCATCATTCTACAACTCTCATTATTGTAGAACCTTCATCCTTCGACAACTCTCATTATTTTAGAACCCTCATTCTACAACCTCTCGTTATTTTAGAACCCGCATCATTCTACCACCCTCGTTATTTTAGAACCCGCATCATTCTACCACCCTCGTTATTTTAGTACCCACATCATTCTACCACCCTCATTATTTTAGAACCCACATCATTCTACAACCCTCATTATTTTAGAACCCGCATCATTCTACAACCCTCGTTATTTTAGAACACGCATCATTCTACAACCCTCGTTATTTTAGAACCCACATCATTCTACAACTCTCATTATTTTAGAACCCACATCATTCTACAACCCTCGTTATTTTAGAACCCGCATCATTCTACCACCCTCATTATTTTAGAACCCGCATCATTCTACCACCCTCGTTATTTTAGAACCCACATCATTCTACCACCCTCGTTATTTTAGAACTCTCATCATTCTATAACCCTCGTTATTTTAGAACTCTCATCATTCTATAACCCTCGTTATTTTAGAACTCTCATCATTCTATAACCCTCGTTATTTTAGAATCCTCATCATTAATCAACTCTCATTATTTTAGAACCTTCATCATTCTACAACCATCATTATTTTAGAACCCTCATCATTCTACAACTCTCATTATTTTAGAACCTTCATCCTTCTACAACCCTCATTATTGTAGAACCTTCATCCTTCTACAGCTCATTATTGTAGAACCTTCATCCTTCTACAACTCTCATTATTTTAGAACCCTCATCATTCTACAACCCTCGTTATTTTCGAACCCTCATCATTGTACAACCCTCGTTATTTTAGAACCCTCATCATTCTACAACCCTGGTTATTTTAGAACCCTCATCATTCTACAACCCTCGTTATTTTAGAAATCTCATCATTCTACAACCCTCGTTATTTTAGAACCCTCATCATTCTACAAGCCTCATTATTGTAGAACCCTCATCATTCTACAACTCTCATTATTGTAGAACCCTCATCATTCTACAACCCTCATTATTGTAGAACCTTCATCCTTCTTCAGCTCATTATTGTAGAACCCTCTATATTCTACAATATTCTAATAACTCTCGTTATTTTAGAACCCTCGTCATTCAACAACTCTCATTATTTTAGACCCCTCATTATTTTAGAACCCTCGTCATTCTACAACTCTCATTATTTTGGAAACCTCATTATTGTAGAACGTTCAACCTTCTACAACTCCCATTATTTAGAACCCTCGTCATTCTACAAATCTCATTATTTAGAACCCTCGTCATTCTACAACCATCGTTATTTTAGAACCCTCGTCCTTCTACAACCATCGTTATTTTAGAACCCTGATCATTCTAAAACCCTCGTTATTTTAGAACCCTTATAATTCTACAACCATCATTATTTTAGAACCCTCATCATTCCACAACCCTCGTTATTTTAGAACCCTCGTCATTCTACAACCCTCGTTATTTTAGAATCCTCATCATTCTTCAACCCTCGTTATTTTAGAATCTTCAATTCTACAACCCTCGTTATTTTAGAACCCTCAACATTCTGCAACTAATTTTTAAGAACCCCTGTTATTTTAGAACCCTCATCATTCTACAAGCCTCATTATTGTAGAACCCTCATCATTCTACAACCCTCATTATTGTAGAACCCTCATCATTCTACAACTCTCATTATTGTAGAACCTTCATTATTCTACAACTCATTTTTTAAGAACCCTCATTATTTTAGAACCCTCATCATTCTACAACCCTCATTATTGTAGAACCTTCATCCTTCTACAACTCTCATTATTTTAGAACCCTCATCATTCTACAACCCTCATTATTTTAGAACTCTCATCATTCTACAACCCTCGTTATTTTAGAACCCTCATCATTCTACAAGCCGCATTATTGTAGAACCCTCATCATTCTACAACTCTCATTATTGTAGAACCCTCATCATTCTACAAGCCGCATTATTGTAGAACCCTCATCATTCTACAACTCTCATTATTGTAGAACCCTCATCATTCTACAACCCTCATTATTTTAGAACTCTCATCATTCTACAACCCTCGTTATTTTAGAACCCTCATCATTCTACAAGCCGCATTATTGTAGAACCTTCATCCTTCTACAGCTCATTATTGTAGAACCTTCATCCTTCTACAACTCTCATTATTTTAGATCCCCCATCATTCAAGAACTCTCATTATTGTAGAACCCTCGTCATTCAACAACTCTCATTATTTTAGAACCCTCATTATGTTAGAACCATCATCATTCTACAACCCTCATTGTTTTAGAACCCTGATCATTCTACAACCCTCATTATTTTAGAACCCTGATCATTCTACATCCCTCATTATTTAGAACAATCACCATTCTACAACCCTCATTATTTTAGAACCTTGATCATTCTACAACCCTCATTATTTTAGAACCCTGATCATTCTACAACCCTCATTATTTTAGAACCCTGATCATTCTACAACCCTCATTATTTTAGAACCCTGATCATTCTACAACCCTCATTATTTTAGAACCCTGATCATTCTACAACCCTCATTATTTTAGAACCCTGATCATTCTACAACCCTCATTATTTTAGAACCCTGGTCATTCTACAACCCTCATTATTTTAGAACCCTCATCCTTCTACAACCATCATTATTTTAGAACCCTGATCATTCTACAACCCTCATTATTTTAGAACCCTCATCCTTCTACAACCCTCATTATTTTAGAACCCTGATCATTCTACAACCCTCATTACTTTAGAACCCTCATCATTTTGCATACAGGCATGACCGTTCTCAATATCTCACCAGTGAAGGGTATCCCATGTTTTCTGTCTTGGCTGTTCCTCGTCAGTCCTGGACTGTTCTCCGGTTCCAGATCGGCATCCTTCGGTTCCGGTGAGTCTGTAGAGAACACGCTAAAGTCCTCCTCGTCCTCCTCCTCCTCCTCCTCCTCCTGGGCCAGAGCCAACACCCGCTTCCTGAACGCTGTGATGTCATCGGTGACATCATCAGGCTCCGCCCCCAGCGAGCGCATGAGCTCCCGATACTGGGACAGGAAGTTGTCACCCACCGCCGAGGTCGTAATCGGGGTTAGAGGATGATCAGCGTCGGTCTTGTTCCAGTCCTGCTGTTTCTCGACATCAGGGAGACCGTTCAGGACAGGGTGTATGTGGTTCTCTGAGGTGGTTCTCTCCTGGTGCTCTGCGGCGTTCAGGTCATTCGTCACGGTCGTGGTCACCGTCATGTTGCAGTTATGGTCCAAATGCGGTCCAGACGGCGTGCGTTTACGGTCATCATCGACCTCCTTATTGACTGTGTGGTCCTCACAGCTCAGACCGTTACTGAGCTGGTGTGGTTGTGATACATTCTCCTCTCTCAGCCCCTCCTCCTCTCTCACCTCCTCCTCCTCTCTCACCCCCTCTTCCACGATCACCCCCTCTTCCTCTCCCACCCCCTCCTTCTCTCGTCTATGTGTTCCATGTCTGTGAGCAAGTGCAGTCGATGTTGTGCTCCTGACAGCCGGTGTGCTGGTCTGTGGAGTAGTCCTGCGGTCAGGTTTGTAGTCCACCTCGCGGCTACGAGCAGCGTCTTTCTGTGCTACGAGGTTATAGGCCAACACATCGTCCTGAAAGTCGGACTCCTCTACGTAGGAGCCTTGGATCAACATTATGGCTGAACGTCTCATCTCCTGAATATGCTGAGGGGTTTCCATATGTACAGGGGGGGTAGGGGAGGAGGAGGTGGGGGGGAGGGAGGAGGGGGGGAGGGCACTATCATCCCACTCATAGCTATCATCCCACTCCAACTCTACCACACTTCCCCTCCCTCCGTCTCCCCCTCTATGTTGGTTTCCCATGGTTACAGGGGGGGAGGTGAGGGGAGGGCCTGTTCGATCTGTCTTCTCCTCCTCTCTCTCTTCTTCCCCGTCTTCCTCCTCCCGAGGTACAGGGTTCACCCCGTCATAGGGACCAGACCAGACCAGACAGGCCTGGAGCGATGCAGCGATCCCGACTCTAGCATCCCAGAGGTACTGGAGATAGTTAACATTCATCAGGAAGTCTGTCCTGCAAATCCTGGAGTAACCAACACTGTCACCCTCTGACACGGGAACGTCTGAGGAGGACAAGAGAGAAGAAGAAGAAGAGGAGGACAAGGTCAGTGAAAGTGTAAGGTAGTGCTCTGTGTCGGCCTGGCTGTGCGGTGCTCTGAGTCAGCCTGGCTGTGTGGTGCTCTGAGTCAGCCTGGCTGTGTGGTGCTCTGAGTCAGCCTGGCTGTGTGGTGCTCTGAGTCAGCCTGGATGTGTGGTGCTCTGAGTCAGCCTGGCTGTGTGGTGCTCTGAGTCAGCCTGGCTGTGTGGTGCTCTGAGTCAGCCTGGCTGTGTGGTGCTCTGAGTCAGCCTGGCTGTGTGGTGCTCTGAGTCAGCCTGGCTGTGTAGTGCTCTGAGTCAGCCTGGCTGTGTAGTGCTCTGTGTCAGCCTGGCTGTGTGGTGCTCTGAGTCAGCCTGGCTGTGCAGTGCTCTGAGTCAGCCTGACTGTGTAGTGCTCTGAGTCAGCCTGGCTGTGTGGTGCTCTGAGTCAGCCTGGCTGTGTGGTGCTCTGAGTCAGCCTGGCTGTGTAGTGCTCTGTGTCAGCCTGGCTGTGTAGTGCTCTGTGTCGGCCTGGCTGTGTGGTGCTCTGAGTCAGCCTGGCTGTGTAGTGCTCTGAGTCAGCCTGGCTGTGTGGTGCTCTGAGTCAGCCTGGCTGTGTGGTGCTCTGAGTCAGCCTGGCTGTGTAGTGCTCTGTGTCAGCCTGGCTGTGTGGTGCTCTGTGTCAGCCTGGCTGTGTGGTGCTCTGTGTCAGCCTGGCTGTGTAGTGCTCTGTGTCGGCCTGGCTGTGCGGTGCTCTGAGTCAGCCTGGCTGTGCGGTGCTCTGAGTCAGCCTGGCTGTGCGGTGCTCTGAGTCAGCCTGGCTGTGCGGTGCTCTGAGTCAGCCTGGCTGTGCGGTGCTCTGAGTCAGCCTGGCTGTGCGGTGCTCTGAGTCAGCCTGGCTGTGCGGTGCTCTGAGTCAGCCTGGCTGTGTAGTGCTCTGTGTCAGCCTGGCTGTGTGGTGCTCTGTGTCAGCCTGGCTGTGTGGTGCTCTGTGTCAGCCTGGCTGTGTAGTGCTCTGTGTCGGCCTGGCTGTGCGGTGCTCTGAGTCAGCCTGGCTGTGCGGTGCTCTGAGTCAGCCTGGCTGTGCGGTGCTCTGAGTCAGCCTGGCTGTGTAGTGCTCTGAGTCAGCCTGGCTGTGCGGTGCTCTGAGTCAGCCTGGCTGTGTGGTGCTCTGTGTCAGCCTGGCTGTGTGGTGCTCTGTGTCAGCCTGACTGTGTAGTGCTAGTGTGTGTGTGTTCCCACCTGTCCCCAAGGCCCAGTGTGTGTGTCTGTGTGTGTGTGTGTTCTCACCTGTCCCCAAGGCCCAGTGTGTGTGTCTGTGTGTGTGTGTGTTCTCACCTGTCCCCAAGGCCCAGTGTGTGTGTGTGTGTGTGTGTGTGTGTGTGTGTGTGTGTGTGTGTGTGTGTGTTCCCACCTGTCCCCAAGGCCCAGTGTGTGTGTGTGTGTGTGTGTTCCCACCTGTCCCCAAGGCCCAGTGTGTGTGTGTGTGTGTGTCTGTCTGTGTGTGTGTGTGTTCTCACCTGTCCCCAAGGCCCAGTGTGTGTGTCTGTGTGTGTTCCCACCTGTCCCCAAGGCCCAGTGGATGTGTTGTGTGTGAGTGTTCCCACCTGTCCCCAAGGCCCAGTGTGTGTGTCTGTGTGTGTGTGTGTTCTCACCTGTCCCCAAGGCCCAGTGGATGTGTTGTGTGTGAGTGTTCACAGCTCCGAGGCGCAGGGGGCACCAGGAGGGAGTGAGGAAGAGTAGGTTAACAGCTGAGGAAGAGTAGGTGTCTCTGTCCTTCAGAGAGCGGCGTTCTCTCACACACAGGTGTGTACACGGGATCAGATACCTGCAGAGAGAGAGGGGAGAAACACACAGGTGTGTACACGGGATCAGATACCTGCAGAGAGAGAGAGGAGAAACACACAGGTGTGTACACGGGATCAGATACCTGCAGAGAGAGAGAGGAGAAACACACAGGTGTGTACACGGGATCAGATACCTGCAGAGAGAGAGGAGAGAAACACACAGGTGTGTACATGGGATCAGATACCTGCAGAGAGAGAGGAGAGAAACACACAGGTGTGTACACGGGATCAGATACCTGCAGAGAGAGAGAGGAGAAACACACAGGTGTGTACACGG
>NC_074675.1:57614388-57661888 GCF_029448725.1 Salvelinus fontinalis
CCCAGCCAGCCAGGTAGCCATCCAGCCAGGTAGCCAGCCAGGTACCCATCCAGCCAGGTACCCATCCAGCCAGGTAGCCAGCCAGCCAGGTAGCCATCCAGCCAGGTAGCCAGCCAGGTAGCCAGCCAGCCAGGTACCCATCCAGCCAGGTAGCCAGCCAGGTAGACAGCCAGCCAGGTAGCCATCCAGCCAGGTAGCCAGCCAGGTAGCCAGCCAGCCAGGTACCCATCCAGCCAGGTAGCCAGCCAGGTAGACAGCCAGCCAGGTACCCATCCAGCCAGGTAGCCAGCCAGGTAGACAGCCAGCCATATAGCCAGCCAGGTAGCCAGCCAGGTAGCCATCCAGCCAGGTACCCATCCAGCCAGGTAGCCAGCCAGGTAGCCAGCCAGCCAGGTACCCATCCAGCCAGGTAGCCAGCCAGGTAGACAGCCAGCCATATAGCCAGCCAGGTAGCCAGCCAGGTAGCCAGCCATGTAGGCAGCCAGGTAGCCAGCAATGTAGCCAACCAGGTACCCATCCAGCCAGGTAGCCAGCCATGTAGCCATCCAGTCAGGTAGCCAGCAATGTAGCCAACCGGGTACCCATCCAGCCAGGTAGCCTGCCAGCCAGGTAGCCTGCCAGCCAGGTAGCCAGCCATGTAGCCAGCCAGCCAGGTAGCCAGCAATGTAGCCAACCAGGTACCCATCCAGCCAGGTAGCCTGCCAGCCAGGTAGCCTGCCAGCCAGGTAGCCAACAATGTAGCCAACCAGGTACCCATCCAGCCAGGTAGCCAGCCAGCCAGGTAGCCAGCCAGCCAGGTAGCCAGCCAGCCAGGTAGCCAGCCAGCCAGGTAGCCAGCCAGCCATATAGCCAGCCAGGTAGCCAGCCAGGTAGCCAGCCAGCCATATAGCCAGCCAGGTAGCCAGCCAGGTAGCCAGCCAGGTAGCCAGCCAGGTAGCCAGCCAGCCACGTAGCCAGCCACGTAGCCAGCCAGGTAGCCAGCCAGCCAGGTAGCCAGCCAGGTAGACAGCCAGCCATATAGCCAGCCAGGTAGCCAGCCAGGTAGCCAGCCAGGTAGCCAGCCAGCCATATAGCCAGCCAGGTAGCCAGCCAGCCAGCCAGGTAGCCAGCCAGCCAGGTAGCCAGCCAGGTAGCCAGCCAGCCAGGTAGCCAGCCAGGTAGCCAGCCAGGTAGCCAGCCAGCCAGGTAGCCGGCCAGGTAGCCAGCCAGCCAGGTAGCCAGCCATATAGCCAGCCAGGTAGCCAGCCAGGTAGCCAGCCATGTAGCCAGCCAGCCAGGTAGCCAGCAATGTAGCCAACCAGGTACCCATCCAGCCAGGTAGCCTGCCAGCCAGGTAGCCTGCCAGCCAGGTAGCCAACAATGTAGCCAACCAGGTACCCATCCAGCCAGGTAGCCAGCCAGCCAGCCAGCCAGGTAGCCAGCCAGCCAGGTAGCCAGCCAGGTAGCCAGCCAGCCAGGTAGCCAGCCAGCCATATATCCAGCCAGGTAGCCAGCCAGCCAGCCAGGTAGCCAGCCAGCCAGGTAGCCAGCCAGGTAGCCAGCCAGGTAGCCAGCCAGGTAGCCAGCCAGCCAGGTAGCCGGCCAGGTAGCCAGCCAGCCAGGTAGCCAGCCATATAGCCAGCCAGGTAGCCAGCCAGGTAGCCAGCCAGCCATATAGCCAGCCAGGTAGCCAGCCAGGTAGCTAGACAGCCATATAGCCAGCCAGGTAGCCAGCCAGGTAGATAGCCAGCCATATAGCCAGCCAGGTAGCCAGCCAGGTAGATAGCCAGCCATATAGCCAGCCATGTAGCCAGCCAGGTAGCTAGCCAGCCATATAGCCAGCCAGGTAGCTAGCCAGCCATATAGCCAGCCAGCCAGCCATGTAGCCAGCCATATAGCCAGCCAGGTAGCTAGCCAGCCATATAGCCAGCCATATAGCCAGCCATATAGCCAGCCAGGTAGCTAGCCAGCCATATAGCCAGCCAGGTAGCTAGCCAGCCAGGTAGCTAGCCAGCCATATAGCCAGCCAGCCAGCCATGTAGCCAGCCAGGTAGCCAGCCAGCCAGGTAGCCAGCCAGGTAGCCAGCCAGGTAGCCAGCCAGGTAGCCAGCCAGCCAGGTAGCCAGCCAGCCAGCCATGTAGCCAGCCAGCCATGTAGCCAGCCAGCCAGGTAGCCAGCAAGGTAGCCAGCCAGCCAGGTAGCCAGCCAGGTAGCCAGCCAGCCAGGTAGCCAGCCAGCCAGGTAGCCAGCCAGCCAGGTAGCCAGCCAGCCATATAGCCAGCCAGGTAGCCAGCCAGGTAGCTAGCCAGCCATATAGCCAGCCAGGTAGCTAGCCAGCCAGGTAGCTAGCCAGCCAGGTAGCCAGCCAGCCATATAGCCAGCCAGGTAGCCAGCCAGCCAGGTAGCCAGCCAGGTAGCCAGCCAGGTAGCCAGCCTGCCAGGTAGCCAGCCAGGTAGCCAGCCAGCCAGGTAGCCAGCCAGGTAGCCAGCCAGCCATATAGCCAGCCAGGTAGCCAGCCAGGTAGCCAGCCAGGTAGCTAGCCAGCCATATAGCCAGCCAGCCAGGTAGCCAGCCAGGTAGCCAGCCATGTAGCCAGCCATATAGCCAGCCAGCCAGGTAGCCAGCCAGGTAGCCAGCCAGCCATATAGCCAGCCATGTAGCCAGCCATGTAGCCAGCCATGTAGCCAGCCATATAGCCAGCCAGGTAGCCAGCCAGCCATATAGCCAGCCAGGTAGCTAGCCAGCCATATAGCCAGCCAGGTAGCCAGCCAGCCATATAGCCAGCCAGGTAGCTAGCCAGGTAGCCAGCCAGCCAGGTAGCTAGCCAGCCATATAGCCAGCCATATAGCCAGCCAGGTAGCCAGCCAGCCATATAGCCAGCCAGGTAGCTAGCCAGCCATATAGCCAGCCAGGTAGCCAGCCAGCCAGCCAGTAAACAAATCTTTATTCTGTTCATGTCTGATATTTTGTTAGAGTTATGCTGGATGACATTGTAAATAGATCACTGTCTGTCCAAGGGGTTTAATGATGTTTTTAATCTGTGAGATAAAATGATAGGAAATCTTCCAAACAGTATGTTTACCTGTATCCAGTCAGCTCTCTCCAGACAATGCCAGTCTTCACTATACACCTGCAGCTTCGCAGGTAGAGACGAATACAAACCACTCAGACCTGTAGCCAGGACCTAGACACACACACAGTCACACACACACACAGTCATGAGCCAAGGACTTTTCAATGCTGGAATGAAATTCCACTGCAGATTAGAGTCTACTGTGCCCTGGTAGGATTTACAGAGAGAGGAGAGGGGGGGGGGGGAGGAGGGGGGGGGGGGGGGGGGGGACGTTTAAAGCCTGTCATGGACTACATCCCCACTCTACTCTGCAAACGCACTACACAACAACAACAACTAATCAACAACAACAACAACTAATCAACAACAGCAACAACTAATCAACAACAGCAACAACTAATCAACAACAGCAACAACTAATCAACAACAACTAATCAACAACACCTAATCAACAACAACTAATCAACAACAGAACCAGAAAACAACAACAACTAATCAACAACAACTAATCAACAACCAGAAAACAACAACAACTAATCAACAACAGCAACAACTAATCAACAACAACTAATCAACAACATCAACAACTAATCAACAACAGCAACAACTAATCAACAACAGCAACAACTAAACAACAACTAATCAACAACAGCAACAACTAAACAACAACTAATCAACAACAGCAACAACTAATCAACAACAACAACAACTAATCAACAACAGAACCAGAAAACAACAACTAATCAACAACCAGAAAACAACAACTAATCAACAACCAGAAAACAACAACTAATCAACAACCAGAAAACAACAACTAATCAACAACATCTAATCAACAACAACAAATCAACAACGGAACCAGTTGGGGTTAGCAGGAGGCTAAGAGCGCCGAGGCGATCGACCTATCAGGTCACAGCGTCCTAATCCCCCATCTCTAGATTGAGGTCAACTCTGTCCCATGAGCTAAATCTGGTACACAGTTCCACCAGGAGAAAGTGGTTTCCTGATCTTTCCCACTGGTCTGATACTTATAAAAGACTGTGGACAGCTTTCCTCTCTCTCTGTTCTCTTCCTCATCTCCCCCTTCTGTCACCCCGTCCCCAACCTCCTCCCTCCTCATCTCCCCCTTCTGTCACCCCGTGTCCCCAATCTCCTCCCTCCTCTCTTCCTCATCTTCCCCTTCTGTCACCCCGTCCCCAACCTCCTCCCTCCTCATCTCCCCCTTCTGTCACCCCGTGTCCCCAATCTCCTCCCTCCTCTCTTCCTCATCTTCCCCTTCTGTCACCCCGTCCCCAATCTCCTCCCTCCTCATCTCCCCTTCTGTCACCCCGTCCCCAATCTCCTCCCTCCTCTCTTCCTTATCTCCCCCTTCTGTCACCCCGTGTCACCAATCTCCTCCCTCCTCATCCCCCCCTTCTGTCACCCCGTGTCCCCAATCTCCTCCCTCCTCATCCCCCCCCTTCTGTCACCCCGTGTCCCCAGTCTCCTCCCTCCTCATCTCCCCTTCTGTCACCCCGTGTCCCCAATCTCCTCCCTCCTCATCTCCCCCTTCTGTCACCCCGTGTCCCCAATCTCCTCCCTCCTCATCTCCCCCTTCTGTCACCCCCCGTCCCCAATCTCCTCCCTCCTCATCTCCCCCTTCTGTCACCCCGTGTCCCCAATCTCCTCCCTCCTCATCTCCCCCTTCTGTCACCCCGTGTCCCCAATCTCCTCCCTCCTCATCTCCCCCTTCTGTCACCCCGTGTCCCCAATCTCCTCCCTCCTCATCTCCCCCTTCTGTCACCCCCCCGTCCCCAATCTCCTCCCTCCTCATCTCCCCCTTCTGTCACCCCGTGTCCCCAATCTCCTCCCTCCTCATCTCCCCCTTCTGTCACCCCGTGTCCCCAATCTCCTCCCTCCTCATCTCCCCCTTCTGTCACCCCGTCCCCAATCTCCTCCCTCCTCATCTCCCCCATCTGTCACCCCGTCCCCAATCTCCTCCCTCCTCATCTCCCCCTTCTGTCACCCCGTCCCCAATCTCCTCCCTCCTCATCTCCCCCTTCTGTCACCCCGTCCCCAATCTCCTCTCTTCCTTATCTCCCCCTTCTGTCACCCCGTGTCCCCAATCTCCTCCCTCCTCTCTCTCCTTCCTCTCCATTGTAATCATATTAAGGCCTATTACATAAGGAGTAATGAGCTCAGTCTTTACCTCTCACTCACTGAGGAGGGGGAGGAGAGGGAGGAGAGGGGGAGGGTGTGGAGGGGGAGGAGAGAGGCGATAAAGATGAGTGACTACAAACTATGTGACAAACACCCAGCAGTAGAGCTACGGTAACTACGGTAACTACGGTAGCTACGGTAACCGTCTCACAGGACAGAAGTAGGTGTTGTCTGTGATGTGTGTAGCGACTCTGGGGTTGTAGGCCGACAGCTTCATGATGAGCAGCAGAGCGTCCCGGGCCTGCTGTCCTACGCTGCCTTCCTGATGGGTGAAGGGGATCAGCAGGGAGAAGAGCAGGAAGTTGGCCGCGCCCTGGTCCTCACTGGTGTGGAAGAATAACTCTGACAGGAGGAAGAGAAGACATCAGAAAACTACTTTATTGTCCATTTTTATCTTGCAGAAAACAAAACCAGAACTCACCTAACACGGAGGGATCCTTAGCCAGCGCACCACACAGCTGGTTGAGTAGGAGCACCAACTCTGCTTCCACTGACCCCCCTCCTCCTCCTCTTCCTCCAGCCCCAGCCCCAGCACAGGAGGATAACAGCATCATTAAGGGTCGGAGAACAGGCTTGTGGTGCAGTAGAGGCTGTCTGGCCTGAGATAGAAGCATCTGGTACATCCTCAGCTGTTGCAGAGAGACGGAGAGAGAGATGGGGGAGCAGAGAGAGAGATGGGGGGGCAGAGAGAGAGAGATGGGGGAGCAGAGATGGAAGGGGGCAGAGACAGAGAGATGAAGAGAGAGAGAGATTGGGGATAAGTTATCAATTCCTCACCCTGTCACTGAAACAGTCAATAATATCCCTTCTTTCTGGGGTGTTTTTCCCAGCCTCTTCTGTGACAACTGCTGATGTAAAACGGACTTTATAAAATAAATAAATGTAATTGATTGATTGCAAAATAAAATCACTTGTTCCAGTTTCATATCATCAGTGAAGTGTCGTCTCAGACTCCAGAGGAACAGCCTCTCCATCACTCCTTCGACAACAACTAACTCTAGGATGGCTCCCATCGCTCCGCCTTGGCCCGGCTCCTAAGGACGTCAAAAACAAAACTTTGGTCATTTAAGTAACACAACTCTGTACCTACAGCATGACTGCCATGTAGGTGGCATGGAGGGGGGGGGGGGGGCACAGAAATATCTCACATAGAATGGATCTACTGCTTATCGGATTGGCTTTCGATGAGAACGACAGATCTATAAATGGCATTTCTATCTGAAAAAGTGAGCTTTCCTCCTCCATCAGCAGCAACAGCATGTGTTCTACGTAGTTCTGTACCGCGCTGGCCTCGTCACCGGGGATCGGACCGAGACGAAGGCACACACCGCCGCTATTATGCACAGGATCATGTTTCTCCAAGATCTTCACCACCTGAGACAGGAAGAGAGGGGGAGGAGAGAGGTGGGAGAAAGGGGAAGGGGGGAGGGAGGGGGAGAGAGAGAGGAGAGAGGGGGAGGAGAGAGGTGGGAGAAAGGGGAAGGGAGAGAGAGGTAGGGGGAGAGGGGACAGGTTGGAGGGAGGGAGAGAGAGAGAGAGAGGAGAGAGGGGGAGGAGAGAGGTGGGAGAAAGGGGAAGGGAGAGAGAGGTAGGGGGAGAGGGGACAGGGGGGAGGGAGGGAGAGAGAGAGAGGAGAGAGGTTGGAGAGAGGGGAAGGGAGAGAGAGGTAGGGGGAGAGAGAGAGGATAGAGGGGGAGGAGAGAGGTGGGAGAAAGGAGAAGGGAGAGAGAGGTAGGGGGAGAGGGGACAGGCGGGAGGGAGAGAGAGAGAGAGAGGAGAGAGGTTGGAGAGAGGGGAAGGGAGAGAGAGGTAGGGGGAGAGGGGACAGGCGGGAGGGAGAGAGAGAGAGAGAGGAGAGAGGTTGGAGAGAGGGGAAGGGAGAGAGAGGTAGGGGGAGAGGGGACAGGGGGGAGGGAGAGAGAGAGAGAGGAGAGAGAGGTAGGGGGAGAGGGGACAGGGGGAGGGGGAGGAGAGAGGTGGGAGAAAGGGGAAGGGAGAGAGAGGTAGGGGGAGAGGGGAAAGGGGGGAGGGAGAGAGAGAGAGAGAGAGGAGAGAAGTTGGAGAGAGAGGTAGGGGGAGAGGGGACAGGGGGGAGGGAGAGGGAGAGAGAGTCGTACTGAACAGGTTGTTTGGGATGTATTCTTACGGTGATTAGGTTCCATCCACATGATTGGTGCATTCCCCCACAATTCAATTCAAATGTGTTTTCTAAACATACATAAGGAGGACAGGTTTCTGCTGCTGGTAAGACAGACAGGCATGCCGCCTCTAACTGGGGAGGGAAACAGGCATGCTGCCTCTAACTGGGGAGGGAAACATGCATGCTGCCTCTAACTGGGGAGGGAAACAGGCATGCTGCCTCTAACTGGGGAGGGAAACAGGCATGCTGCCTCTAACTGGGGAGGGAAACAGGCATGCTGCCTCTAAATGGGGAGAGAAACAGGCATGCTGCCTCTGACTGGGGAGGGAAACAGGCATGAAGCCTCTAACTGGGGAGGGAAACAGGCATGCTGCCTCTAACTGGGGAGGGAAACAGGCATGCTGCCTCTAACTGGGGAGGGAAACAGGCATGCTGCCTCTAACTGGAGAGGGAAACAGGCATGCTGCCTCTAACTGGAGAGGGAAACAGGCATGCTGCCTCTAACTGGGGAGGGAAACAGGCATGCTGCCTCTAACTGGGGAGGGAAACAGGCATGCTGCCTCTGACTGGGGAGGGAAACAGGCATGCTGCCTCTAACTGGGGAGAGAAACATACATGCTGCCTCTAACTGGGGAGGGAAACAGGCATGCTGCCTCTAACTGGAGAGGGAAACAGGCATGCTGCCTCTAACTGGGGAGGGAAACAGGCATGCTGCCTCTAACTGGGGAGGGAAACAGGCATGCTGCCTCTAACTGGGGAGGGAAACAGGCATGCTGCCTCTAACTGGGGAGGGAAACAGGCATGCTGCCTCTAACTGGAGAGGGAAACAGGCATGCTGCCTCTAACTGGGGAGGGAAACAGGCATGCTGCCTCTGACTGGGGAGGGAAACAGGCATGCTGCCTCTAACTGGAGAGGGAAACAGGCATGCTGCCTCTGACTGGGGAGGGAAACAGGCATGCTGACTCTAACTGGGGAGGGAAACAGGCATGCTGCCTCTGACTGGTGAGGGAAACAGGCAGACACGCTGCCTCTAACTGGGGAGGGAAACAGACATGCTGCCTCTGACTGGGGAGGGAAACAGGCATGCTGCCTCTAACTGGGGAGGGAAACAGACATGCTGCCTCTGACTGAGGAGGGAAACAGGCATGCTGCCTCTAACTGGGGAGGGAAACAGACATGCTGCCTCTGACTGGGGAGGGAAACAGGCATGCTGCCTCTAACTGGGGAGGAAAACAGGCATGCTGCCTCTAACTGGGGAGGGAAACAGACATGCTGCCTCTGACTGGGGAGGGAAACAGGCATGCTGCCTCTGACTGGGGAGGAAAACAGGCATGCTGCCTCTGACTGGGGAGGGAAACAGGCATGCTGCCTCTAACTGGGGAGGGAAACAGGCATGCTGCCTCTAACTGGGGAGGGAAACAGACATGCTGCCTCTAACTGGGGAGAGAAACAGGCATGCTGCCTCTAACTGGGGAGGGAAACAGGCATGCTGCCTCTAACTGGGGAGGGAAACAGGCATGCTGCCTCTGACTGGGGAGGGAAACAGGCATGCTGCCTCTAACTGGGGGAGGGAAACAGGCATGCTGCCTCTAACTGGGGAGGGAAACAGACATGCTGCCTCTAACTGGGGAGAGAAACAGGCATGCTGCCTCTAACTGGGGAGGAAAACAGGCATGCTGCCTCTGACTGGGGAGGGAAACAGGCATGCTGCCTCTAACTGGGGAGGGAAACAGGCATGCTGCCTCTAACTGGGGAGGGAAACAGACATGCTGCCTCTAACTGGGGAGGGAAACAGACATGCTGCCTCTGACTGGGGAGGGAAACAGGCATGCTGCCTCTAACTGGGGAGGAAAACAGGCATGCTGCCTCTAACTGGGGAGGAAAACCGGCATGCTGCCTCTGACTGGGGAGGGAAACAGGCATGCTGCCTCTAACTGGGGAGGGAAACAGACATGCTGCCTCTGACTGGGGAGGGAAACAGGCATGCTGCCTCTAACTGGGGAGGGAAACAGGCATGCTGCCTCTAACTGGGGAGGGAAACAGGCATGCTGCCTCTAACTGGGGAGGGAAACAGGCATGCTGCCTCTAACTGGGGAGGGAAACAGACATGCTGCCTCTAACTGGGGAGGGAAACAGGCATGCTGCCTCTAACTGGGGAGGGAAACAGGCATGTTGCCTCTAACGGTGGAGGGAAACAGACATGCTGCCTCTAACTGGGGAGAGAAACAGGCATGCTGCCTCTAACTGGGGAGGGAAACAGACATGCTGCCTCTAACTGGGGAGAGAAACAGGCATGCTGCCTCTAACTGGAGGGGGGAAACAGGCATGCTGCCTCTAACTGGAGGGGGGAAACAGGCATGCTGCCTCTAACTGGGGAGGGAAACAGGCATGCTGCCTCTAACTGGGGAGGGAAACAGGCATGCTGCCTCTAACTGGGGAGGGAAACAGACATGCTGCCTCTAACTGGGGAGGGAAACAGACATGCTGCCTCTGACTGGGGAGGAAAACAGGCATGCTGCCTCTAACTGGGGAGGAAAACAGGCATGCTGCCTCTAACTGGGGAGGAAAACCGGCATGCTGCCTCTGACTGGGGAGGGAAACAGGCATGCTGCCTCTAACTGGGGAGGGAAACAGACATGCTGCCTCTGACTGGGGAGAGAAACAGGCATGCTGCCTCTAACTGGAGGGGGGAAACAGGCATGCTGCCTCTAACTGGGGAGGGAAACAGGCATGCTGCCTCTAACTGGGGAGGGAAACAGGCATGCTGCCTCTGACTGGGGAGGGAAACAGGCATGCTGCCTCTAACTGGGGAGGGAAACAGGCATGCTGCCTTTAACTGGGGAGGGAAACAGGCATGCTGCCTCTAACTGGGGAGGGAAACAGGCATGCTGCCTCTGACTGGGGAAGGAAACAGGCATGCTGCCTCTGAATGGGGAGAGAAACAGGCATGCTGCCTCTGACTGGGGAGGGAAACAGGCATGAAGCCTCTAACTGGGGAGGGAAACAGGCGTGCTGCCTCTAACTGGGGAGGGAAACAGGCGTGCTGCCTCTAACTGGGGAGGGAAACAGGCATGCTGCCTCTAACTGGGGAGGGAAACAGGCATGCTGCCTCTGACTGGGGAGGGAAACAGGCAGACACGCTGCCTCTAACTGGGGAGGGAAACAGACATGCTGCCTCTAACTGGGGAGGGAAACAGACATGCTGCCTCTGACTGGGGAGGGAAACAGGCATGCTGCCTCTGACTGGGGAGGGAAACAGACATGCTGCCTCTGACTGGGGAGGGAAACAGACATGCTGCCTCTGACTGGGGAGGGAAACAGGCATGCTGCCTCTGACTGGGGAGGGAAACAGGCAGACACGCTGCCTCTAACTGGGGAGGGAAACAGGCATGCTGACTCTAACTGGGGAGGGAAACAGGCATGCTGCCTCTAACTGGGGAGGGAAATAGGCATGCTGACTCTAACTGGGGAGGGAAACAGGCATGCTGCCTCTGACTGGGGAGGGAAACAGGCAGACACGCTGCCTCTAACTGGGGAGGGAAACAGACATGCTGCCTCTGACTGGGGAGGGAAACAGGCATGCTGCCTCTGACTGGGGAGGGAAACAGGCATGCTGCCTCTGACTGGGGAGGGAAACAGGCATGCTGCCTCTAACTGGGGAGGGAAACAGGCATGCTGCCTCTGACTGGGGAGGGAAACAGGCAGACACGCTGCCTCTAACTGGGGAGGGAAACAGGCATGCTGCCTCTAACTGGGGAGGGAAACAGGCATGCTGCCTCTAACTGGGGAGGGAAACAGACATGCTGCCTCTGACTGGGGAGGGAAACAGGCATGTTGCCTCTAACTGGGGAGGAAAACAGGCATGCTGCCTCTAACTGGGGAGGAAAACAGGCATGCTGCCTCTGACTGGGGAGGGAAACAGGCATGCTGCCTCTAACTGGGGAGGGAAACAGGCATGCTGCCTCTAACTGGGGAGGGAAACAGGCATGCTGCCTCTGACTGGGGAGGGAAACAGGCATGCTGCCTCTGACTGGGGAGGGAAACAGGCATGCTGCCTCTAACTGGGGAGGGAAACAGACATGCTGACTCTAACTGGGGAGGGAAACAGGCATGCTGCCTCTGACTGGGGAGGGAAACAGGCATGCTGCCTCTGACTGGGGAGGGAAACAGGCATACTGCCTCTAACTGGGGAGGGAAACAGACATGCTGCCTCTAACTGGGGAGAGAAACAGGCATGCTGCCTCTAACTGGGGAGGGAAACAGACATGCTGCCTCTAACTGGGGAGGGAAACAGTAATGCTGCCTCTAACTGGGGAGAGAAACAGGCATGCTGCCTCTAACTGGGGAGGGAAACAGGCATGCTGCCTCTGACTGGGGAGGGAAACAGGCATGCTGCCTCTAACTGGGGAGGGAAACAGACATGCTATTTCTAACTGGGGAGAGAAACAGGCATGCTGCCTCTAACTGGGGAGGGAAACAGGGAAGCTTGAGCCTACTCTGGGGCCAAACCACATCCTCTGAGGACCGGGGCCAAACCGTGTCTTCTGAGGACCGGGGCCAAACCGTGTCCTCTGAGGACCGGGGCCAAACCACATCCTCTGAGGACCGGGGCCAAACCACATCCTCTGAGGACCGGGCCAAACCACATCCTCTGAGGACCGGGGCCAAACCACATCCTCTGAGGACCGGGGCCAAACCACATCCTCTGAGGACCGGGGCCAAACCACATTCTCTGAGGACCGGGGCCAAACCACATCCTCTGAGGACCGGGGCCAAACCACATTCTCTGAGGACCGGGGCCAAACCACATCCTCTGAGGACCGGGGCCAAACCACATCCTCTGAGGACCGGGGCCAAACCACATCCTCTGAGGACCGGGGCCAAACCACATTCTCTGAGGACCGGGGCCAAACCACATCCTCTGAGGACCGGGGCCAAACCACATCCTCTGAGGACCGGGGCCAAACCACGTCCTCTGAGGACCGGGCCAAACCACATCCTCTGAGGACCGGGCCAAACCACATTCTCTGAGGACCGGGGCCAAACCACATCCTCTGAGGACCGGGGCCAAACCACGTCCTCTGAGGACCGGGCCAAACCACATCCTCTGAGGACCGGTCCAAACCACATTCTCTGAGGACCGGGGCCAAACCACATCCTCTGAGGACCGGGCCAAACCACATCCTCTGAGGACCGGTCCAAACCAAAAGCATAATTGGTGGCGGTGAGAATCCAATTATAAAATGAGGATTTGAGTAGTACTATGTCACGTACAGCCACAGACAGCCAGTAGCTTTGGTGGGACAACATTTTAAAAACCATCTAATTCGTCATGGTATATCATTGAGCGTGTCCTCCCGCTAGTCATGAGCCTGGAAGGGTACACTTCCTGCTTTTACTTCTTGGCAAGGGTACACTTCCTGCTTTTACTTCTTGGCAAGGGTACACTTCCTGCTTTTACTTCTTGGCAAGGGTACACTCAAAATGGCTGCCAGTCCACCCATTATGATGTCATTGACTTGAATGGAGAGGCCCTTTCTATTCAGTCTATTTCTCTGAGACAGGCAGGTAGACAGGCAGGCAGGTAGACAGGTAGACAGACAGGCAGGTAGACAGGTAGACAGACAGGCAGGCAGGTAGACATGCAGGCAGGTAGACAGAGAGGCAGGTAGACAGGCAGGTAGACAGACAGACAGGCAGGTAGACAGGTAGCCAGGCAGGTAGACAGACAGGCAGGTAGACAGACAGACAGGCAGACAGACAGGCAAGTAGACAGATACCAGACAGGTATGTACAGACAGACAGGTAGACAGTAAGACAGACAGGTAGACAGTAAGACAGACAGGTTGACAGTAAGACAGACAGGTGTATACAGACAGACAGACAGACAGACAGACAGTAAGACAGACAGGTAGACAGACAGGTAGACAGTAAGACAGACAGGTTGACAGTAAGACAGACAGGTGTATACAGACAGACAGGTAGACAGACAGACAGATAGGTTGACAGTAAGACAGACAGGTGTATACAGACAGACAGGTAGACAGTAAGACAGACAGGTAGACAGTAAGACAGACAGGTAGACAGTAAGACAGACAGGTGTATACAGACAGGCAGGTAGACAGTAAGACAGACAGGTGTATACAGACAGGCAGGTAGACAGTAAGACAGACAGACAGGTGTATACAGACAGACAGGTTGACAGTAAGACAGACAGGTGAGTATCTACCTGTGCCCAGTGGTTTCTGAAGACGATCATGCAGGTTTCTGGGTCCACCCCTTTCAGGGACAGTGACTTCGTCCTGTTTCCGTTGGCAACCACAGAGGCCATCATCTTGACTGCTGGACAGGTTGGGCTAAACCATGTCTCGGTGTGGAGTAGGGGGTGGCAGGGTGGAAGTGGAGAGAGCAGGGGAGGTACTCCTCACACTCACCCCAGAATCAACAACTTCTCCGGTGCAGGTTGGCACATGGGGGGCCTCATAGGAGAGAGAATCAGCAGAAAAAAACACAAAATCATTGATAACGTTGGTATTGGGATGAATAAGTAAGAAAATGTCACTGTTTACCAGGGGTCCTGAGATAAAAAAAAAACACTTAATCTTATACAGTACCAGTCAAAAGTTTAGACACGCCTCTTTCCAGGGTTTTTCTTTATTTTTACTATTTATAGAATAATATTGTAGAATAATAGTGACGACAGCAAAACTATGAAATAACACATATGGAATCATGTTTTGTATTTGAGATTCTTCAAAGTAGCCACACTTTGCCTTGAGGACAGCTTTGCACACTCTTGGCATTCTCTCAACCAGCTTCATGAGGTAGTCACCTGGCATGCATTTCAATTAACTTTTAAGGCACTCCTGTTAATTTGTGAAATTTCTTTCCTTCTTAATGCGTTTGAGCCAATCAGTTGTGTTGTGACAAGGTAGGGGTGGGTATACAGAAGACAGCCCTATTTGGTACTTTCATATAACATTGAATGTATACCCGGTCGCATTCCGCTTCGCTCCACAGGTAGTATCACACTTTCACTTCATTTCATTACAGTACAACGGTTTGATTTGTTTGATCTTAGCTAGCTACATAGCCGTCTTTGTATCAAAGATAATTGTGTTGTTTAGAGCGATTTTCTAGGTTAGCTAGCCAGCTATTTTCGTCCTTTTAACGTAACGTAACGTAATCAACACTGCTAGCTAGCTAGCTAGCTACCGAATAGCAGCACTGTAGAATCTATTACATTCAACGGAACAACGGAACGACTTGATTAGTGTAGTGTTAGCTAGTTACACAGTTGTGTTTGCTGTCCTTGTATCTAAGATAACTGTGGAGTCTAGAGTAATTTTCGGTTAGCTAGCCAGCTATTTTTGTCCGCCGCGCTGCCGTTCCCCTACCTAGTCAATACTGCTAGTCAACACCGCTAACACTGCTAACACTGCTAGCTAGCCAACTTCTACCGAATAGCAGCACTGTAGAAACTATTACATTACAACGGAACGATTTGATTAGTGTAGTGTTAGCTAGCTAGTGTTAGCTAGCTACATAGTTGTCTTTTCTGTCCTTGTATCTAGGACAATTGTGTAGTTAGACTAATTATCTGGCCAGTTACCGAGGTTACCTAGCCAGCTATCGAGGCTACCTGGCCAGCTACACTTTCAAACAAAGTCAACAACGCAGCCACTGCTAGCCAGCCTACTTCAGCAGTACTGTATCATTTTAATCATTTTAGTCAATAAGATTTTTGCAACGTAAGCTTAACTTTCTGAACATTCGAGACGTGTAGTCCACTTGTCATTCCAATCTCCTTTGCATTAGCGTAGCCTCTCCTGTAGCCTGTCAACTATGTGTCTGTCTATCCCTGTTCTCTCCTCTCTGCACAGACCATACAAACGCTTCACACCGCGTGGCCGCGGCCACCCTAACCTGGTAGTCCCAGCCCGCACGACCCACGTGGAGTTCCAGGTCTCCGGTAGCCTCTGGAACTGCCGATCTGCGGCCAACAAGGCAGAGTTCATCTCAGCCTATGCTTCCCTCCAGTCCCTCGACTTCTTGGCACTGACGGAAACATGGCTCACCACAGATAACACTGCTACTCCTACTGCTCTCTCTTCGTCTGCCCACGTGTTCTCGCACACCCCGAGAGCTTCTGGTCAGCGGGGTGGTGGCACCGGGATCCTCATCTCTCCCGAGTGGTCATTCTCTCTTTCTCCCCTTACCCATCTGTCTATCGCCTCCTTTGAATTCCATGCTGTCACAGTTAGCAGCCCTTTCAAGCTTAACATCCTTATCATTTATCGCCCTCCAGGTTTCCCTCGGAGAGTTCATCAATGAGCTTGATGCCTTGATAAGCTCCTTTCCTGAGAACGGCTCACCTCTCACAGTTCTGGGCGACTTTAACCTCCCCACGTCTACCTTTGACTCATTCCTCTCTGCCTCCTTCTTTCCACTCCTCTCCTCTTTTGACCTCACCCTCTCACCTTCCCCCCCTACTCACAAGGCAGGCAATACGCTTGACCTCATCTTTACTAGATGCTGTTCTTCCACTAACCTCATTGCAACTCCCCTCCAAGTCTCCGACCACTACCTTGTATCCTTTTCCCTCTCGCTCTCATCCAACACTTCCCACACTGCCCCTACTCGGATGGTATCGCGCCGTCCCAACCTTCGCTCTCTCTCCCCCGCTACTCTCTCCTCTTCCATCCTATCATCTCTTCCCTCTGCTCAAACCTTCTCCAACCTATCTCCTGATTCTGCCTCCTCAACCCTCCTCTCCTCCCTTTCTGCATCCTTTGACTCTCTATGTCCCCTATCCTCCAGGCCGGCTCGGTCCTCCCCTCCCGCTCTGTGGCTCGACGACTCATTGCGAGCTCACAGAACAGGGCCCCGGGCAGCCGAGCGGAAATGGAGGAAAACTCGCCTCCCTGCGGACCTGGCATCCTTTCACTCCCTCCTCTCTACATTTTCCTCTTCTGTCTCTGCTGCTAAAGCCACTTTCTACCACTGTAAATTCCAAGCATCTGCCTCTAACCCTAGGAAGCTCTTTGCCACCTTCTCCTCCCTTCTGAATCCTCCTCCCCCTCCCCCCCCCTCCCTCTCTGCAGACGACTTCGTCAACCATTTCGAAAAGAAGGTCGACGACATCCGATCCTCGTTTGCTAAGTCAAACGACACCGCTGGTCCTGCTCACACTGCCCTACCCTGTGCTCTGACCTCTTTCTCCCCTCTCTCTCCAGATGAAATCTCGCGTCTTGTGACGGCCGGCCGCCCAACAACCTGCCCGCTTGACCCTATCCCCTCCTCTCTTCTCCAGACCATTTCCGGAGACCTTCTCCCTTACCTCACCTCGCTCATCAACTCATCCTTGACCGCTGGCTACGTCCCTTCCGTCTTCAAGAGAGCGAGAGTTGCACCCCTTCTGAAAAAACCTACACTCGATCCCTCCGATGTCAACAACTACAGACCAGTATCCCTTCTTTCTTTTCTCTCCAAAACTCTTGAACGTGCCGTCCTTGGCCAGCTCTCCTGCTATCTCTCTCAGAATTACCTTCTTGATCCAAATCAGTCAGGTTTCAAGACTAGTCATTCAACTGAGACTGCTCTTCTCTGTATCACGGAGGCGCTCCGCACTGCTAAAGCTAACTCTCTCTCCTCTGCTCTCATCCTTCTAGACCTATCGGCTGCCTTCGATACTGTGAACCATCAGATCCTCCTCTCCACCCTCTCCGAGTTGGGCATCTCCGGCGCGGCCCACGCTTGGATTGCGTCCTACCTGACAGGTCGCTCCTACCAGGTGGCGTGGCGAGAATCTGTCTCCTCACCACGCGCTCTCACCACTGGTGTCCCCCAGGGCTCTGTTCTAGGCCCTCTCCTATTCTCGCTATACACCAAGTCACTTGGCTCTGTCATAACCTCACATGGTCTCTCCTGTCATTGCTATGCAGACGACACACAATTAATCTTCTCCTTTCCCCCTTCTGATGACCAGGTGGCGAATCGCATCTCTGCATGTCTGGCAGACATATCAGTGTGGATGACGGATCACCACCTCAAGCTGAACCTCGGCAAGACGGAGCTGCTCTTCCTCCCGGGGAAGGACTGCCCGTTCCATGTCTCGCCATCACGGTTGACAACTCCATTGTGTCCTCCTCCCAGAGCGCTAAGAACCTTGGCGTGATCCTGGACAACACCCTGTCGTTCTCAACTAACATCAAGGCGGTGGCCCGTTCCTGTAGGTTCATGCTCTACAACATCCGCAGAGTACGACCCTGCCTCACACAGGAAGCGGCGCAGGTCCTAATCCAGGCACTTGTCATCTCCCGTCTGGATTACTGCAACTCGCTGTTGGCTGGGCTCCCTGCCTGTGCCATTAAACCCCTACAAGTCATCCAGAACGCCGCAGCCCGTCTGGTGTTCAACCTTCCCAAGTTCTCTCACGTCACCCTGCTCCTCCGCTCTCTCCACTGGCTTCCAGTTGAAGCTCGCATCCGCTACAAGACCATGGTGCTTGCCTACGGAGCTGTGAGGGGAACGGCACCTCAGTACCTTCAGGCTCTGATCAGGCCCTACACCCAAATAAGGGCACTGCGTTCATCCACCTCTGGCCTGCTCGCCTCCCTACCACTGAGGAAGTACAGTTCCCGCTCAGCCCAGTCAAAACTGTTCGCTGCTCTGGCACCCCAATGGTGGAACAAACACCCTCACGACGCCAGGACAGCGGAGTCAATCACCACCTTCCGGAGACACCTGAAACCCCACCTCTTTAAGGAATACCTAGGATAGGATAAAGCAATCCTTCTGACCCCCCCCCCCCCCCCCCCCTTAAAAGATTTAGATGCACTATTGTAAAGTGGCTGTTCCACTGGATGTCATAAGGTGAATGCACCAATTTGTAAGTCGCTCTGGACAAGAGCGTCTGCTAAATGACTTAAATGTAAATGTAAAGGACCGAGTCCACATTATGGCAAGAACAGCTCAAATAAGCAAAGAGAAACAACAGTCCATCATTACTTTAAGACATGAAGGTCAGTCAATCCGGAAAAGTTCAAGAACGTTTCTTCAAGTACAGTCGCAAAAACCATCAAGCACTATGATGAAACTGTCTCTCATGAGGACCGCCACAGGAAAGGAAGACCCAGAGTTACCTCTCCTGCAGAGAATAAGTTTATTAGAGTTACCAGCCTCAGAAATTGCAGCCCAAATAAATGCTTCACAGAGTTCAAGTAACAGACACATCTCAACATCAACTGTTCAGAGGAGACTGTGTGAATCAGACCTTCATGGTCGAATTGCTGCAAAGAAACCACTACTAAAGGACACCAATAAGAAGAAGAGACTTGGTTGGGCCAAGAAACACAAGCAATGGGCATTAGACCGGTGGAAATCTGTCCTTGGGTCTGAAGAGTCCAAATTTGAGATTTTTGGTTCCAACCGCCGTGTCTTTGTGAGACGCAGAGTAGATGAACGGATGATCTCTGCTTGTGTGGTTACCGCCGTGAAGCATGGAGGAGGAGGTGTGATGGTGTGGGGGTGCTTTGCTGGTGACACTGTCAGTGATTTATTTAGAAGTCAAGGCACACTTAACCAGCATGGCTACCACAGCATTCTGTAGCGATACGCCATCCCATCTGGTTTGCGCTTAGTGGGATTATCATTTGTTTTTCAACAGGACAATGACCCAACTCACCTCCAGGCTGTGTGATGGCTATTTGACCAAGAAGGAGAGTGATGGAGTGCTGCATCAGATGACCTGGCCTCCACAATCACCACACCTCAACCCAAGTTAGATGGTTTGGGATGAGTTGGACCGCAGAGTGAAGGAAAAGCAGCCAACAAGTGCTCAGCATATGTGGGAACTCCTTCAAGACTGTTGGAAAAGCATTCCAGGTGAAGCTGGTTGAGAAAATGCCAAAAGTTTGCAAAGGGTGGCTACTTTGAAGAATCTAAAATCTAAAATATTTTTGGATTTGCTCAACACTTTTTTTTGGTTACTACATGATTCCATAGTTTTGAAGTCTTCACAAATATTCTACAATGTAGAAAATAGTAAAATAAAGAAAAACCCTTGAATGACTAGATGTGTCCAAACTTTTGACTGATACTGTATATTGTCTGAGCTTGTAGACTTGAAATCATATTTATTGTCTGAGCTTGGAGACTTTAAATCCTACATATTATCTGAGCTTGTAGACTTGAAATCCTATATTGTCTGAGCTTGGAGACCATAAATCCTGTCTGAGCTTGGAGCTATACAAAAATAAACATTTGAAGAAAAATATAATTGAATCGCCCACTGTAGGCCTGCTGTAACGAACAGATGCCGTGTGAAAGCGTTGGACAGAGACAGAGTGTGTTGGTGTAGAGATAACATTGTCTACAAGCCAACATACGCTCTGAAATAAGGTGAATATTATCATAAGATTATCAGCTCAGAACCTCAGAACCAAGCTACCAAGAACCCTCTCTTCTCTTGACAGAGCAGTTTTAACTTTTTGACTTTCTGTCTACTCAGCAGAAAACTAAATGTGACTTTCTGTCAACTCAGCAGAAACTAAATGTGACTTTCTGTCTACTCAGCAGAAACTAAATGTGACTTTCTGTCTACTCAGTAGAAACTAAATGTGACTTTCTGTCTACTCAGTAGAAACTAAATGTGACTTTCTGTCTACTCAGCAGAAAACTAAATGTGACTTTCTGTCTACTCAGCAGAAACTAAATGTGACTTTCTGTCTACTCAGTAGAAACTAAATGTGACTTTCTGTCTACTCAGTAGAAATTAAATGTGACTTTCTGTCTACTCAGCAGAAAACTAAATGTGACTTTCTGTCTACTCAGTAGAAACTAAATGTGACTTTCTGTCTACTCAGTAGAAGCTAAATGTGACTTTCTGTCTACTCAGCAGAAACTCAACGTGACTTTCTGTCTACTCAGCAGAAACTCAACGTGACTTTCTGTCTACTCAGTAGAAACTAAATGTGACTTTCTGTCTACTCAGTAGAAACTAAATGTGACTTTCTGTCTACTCAGTAGAAACTAAATGTGACTTTCTGTCTACTCAGCAGAAACTCAACGTGACTTTCTGTCTACTCAGCAGAAACTCAACGTGACTTTCTCTGGTGTCATTTTCTCTCTCTCTCTTTCCAATCTGTTGGAGATCACGGAGACCCTCCTGTTCTCTCCCGGGATCAAAAAACGGCTTCCGTTCCGGGTGTTCCAACATTACGGCAATTCCTTAAAGTTCCCTCCTACCTCTGCTGGAGCATGGCAGAACAATTCTCCGGTTCAGGTCTGTCAGTCCCTCACGGAATCACATCGAAACAGACCGACATCACACAGGATGTTGTTCTGGAGGGAGGGAGAGAGAGAGAGAGAGAGAGTCAACCATTTAGTAAACACTGACTGATTTATATTCTCCATATCTACCAGTCTGTCCGTCCATCTGGGGTCGGATGCCCTGGTTGCCAGGTTGGCCACTCCTACGTGGCGTTGCCAGGTTGTGCATTCCTACATGGCGTTGCCAGGTTGGCCATAGTATATGTCGACAACAAGCCGTTGCCAGGTTGTGTGACATCAATGTGCAGTCCTGTGTCACAGACAGACTGTGCAGATGTACTGCACACACACACACACACACACACACACACACACACACACACACACACACAGCCCGTTCCTGCAGTGTCGACGGGTGACGGGAGAATCACTTCACAATCCCCTCTCACCATCTGTGATGATAATCTATGTGTGTGTGTACAAGGCAGACAGGGCATGGGGTTGATGAGGCTGTCTGAGGGATTTACTAGTCATTTCCTATGTCTCTGATAATCTGGCTGTGTAGTGTGTGTGTGTGTGTGTGTGTGTGTGTGTGTGTGTGTGTGTGTGTGTGTGTGTGTGTGTGTGTGTGTGTGTGTGTGTGCGGGTGCTATAGTACCATAGTAAGATATAGTACCATAGTAAGATATAGTACCATAGTAAGATATAGTACCATAACAGGATATAGTAGGATATAGTACCATAGTAGGATATAGTACCATAACAGGATATAGTACCATAGTAGGATATAGTACCATAGTAGGATAGAGTACCATAACAGGATATAGTACCATAGTAGGATATAGTACCATAACAGGATATAGTACCATAGTAGGATAGAGTACCATAACAGGATATAGTACCATAGTAGGATATAGTACCATAACAGGATATAGTACCATAGTAGGATATAGTACCATAGTAGGATATAGTACCATAAGGGATATAGTACCATAGTAGGATATAGTACCATAGTAGGATAGAGTACCATAGTAGGATAGAGTACCATAGTAGGATAGAGTACCATAGTAGGATAGAGTACCATAACAGAATATAGTACCATAGTAAGATATAGTACCATAACAAGATATAGTACCATAGTAGGATATAGTACCATAGTAGGATATAGTACCATAAGGGATATAGTACGATAGTAGGATATAGTACCATTGTAGTATATAGTACCATTGTAGGATATAGTACCATAGTGGGATATAGTACGATAGTAGGATATAGTACCATAGTAGGATATAGTACCAAAGTACGATTTAAACTCTCACTGTCAACTGTGTTTATTTTCAGCAAACTTAACACATGTAAATATTTGTATGAACATAAGATTCAACAACTGAGACATAAACTGAACAAGTTCCACAGACATGTGACTAACAGAAATGGAATAATGTGTCCCTGAACAATGGGGGGGTCAAAATCAAAAGTAACAGTCAGTATCTGGTGTGGCCACCAGCTGCATTAAGTACTGCAGTGCATCTCCTCCTCATGAACTGCACCAGATTTGCAAGTTCTTGCTGTGAGATGTTAGCCCACTCTTCCACCAAGGCACCTGCAAGTTCCCAGACATTTCCCGAGCCCTCACCTTCCGATCCAACAGGTCCAAGGCTCAATGGGAATGAGATCCGGGCTCTTCGCTGGCCATGGCAGAACACTGACATTCCTGTATTGCAGGAAATCACACACAGAACGAGCAGTATGGTTGGTGGCATTGTCATGCTGGAGGGTCATGTCAGGATGAGCCTGCAGGAAGGGTACCACATGAGGGAGGAGGATGTCTTCCCTGTAACGCACAGCGTTGAGATTGCCTGCAATGACAACAAGCTCAGTCCGATGATGCTGTGACACACTGCCCCAGACCATGACGGACCCTCCACCTCCACCTCGATCCCGCTCCAGAGTACAGGCCTCGGTGTAACGCTCATTCCTTCGATGGTAAACGTGAATACGACCATCAGCCCTGGTGAGACAAAACCGCGACTCGTCAGTGAAGAGCACTTTTTGCCAGTCCTGTCTGGTCCAGCGACGGTGGGTTTGTGCCCATAGGCGACGTTGTTGCCGGTGATGTCTGGTGAGGACCTGCCTTACCACAGGCCTACAAGCCCTCAGTCCAGCCTCTCTCAGCCTATTGCGGACAGTCTGAGCACTGATGGAGGGATTGTGCGTTCCTGGTGTAACTCGGGCATTTGTTGTTGTCATCCTGTACCTGTCCCGCAGGTGTGATGTTTTGATGTACCGATCCTGTGCAGGTGTTGTTACACGTGGTCTGCCACTGCGAGGACGATCGGCTGTCCGTCCTGTCTCCCTGTAGCGCTGTCTTAGGCATCTCACAGTACGGACATTTCAATGTATTGCCCTGGCCACATCTGCAGTCCTCATGCCTCCTTGCAGCATGCCTAGGGCACGTTCACGCAGATGAGCAGGGACCCTGGGCATCTTTCTTTTGGTGTTTTTCAGAGTCAGTAGAAATGCCTCTTTAGTGTCCTAAGTTTCCATAACTGTGACCTTAATTGCCTACCGTCTGTAAGCTGTTAGTGTCTTAACGACCGTTCCACAGGTGCATGTTCATTAATTGTTTATTGTTCATTGAACAAGCATGGGAAACAGTGTTTAAAACCCTTTATAATGAAGATCTATGAACTTATTTCGATTTTTACAAATTATCTTCGGAAATACAGGCTCCCGAAATAGGAAAGTTTCTTTTTTTGCTGAGTTTATTAACATAGTAGGATATAGTACCTACTTCTGTATAGCACCTTACTGTTTAGGAAACACTGTTTATACTGTAACTTGTGCACACACACACACACACACACACACACACACACACACACACACACACACACACACACACACACACACACACACACACACCTGAGTGCACTGTAGGTAAAAATACACAGTCCGTCTGTGACCAGAGTGTTCATCATGACATAACACTAAAGCTATCTTAAACAGGCTCTTTTCCTGGACACCGCTCCAATCATCACCCTGACCCCTGACCTCAGGTTGCCATGACAGGTCTCCCACACGTCACACCTATTGTCTGAGTAGAGTGTAGTTAACTCCTAGACGCTGATCTTGGGGCAGTTTTGCATTTCTTCAGCTAATGGTTAAGATTAGGATTGGGGGAGGAGAAGCTGATCCTAGATCTGTGGCTAGGGGAAACTTAGTTTTTATTTACAGAATGAGTCCGACAACATGGCTCTGGGGTGACGTTTCCCCCTAGTACAGATCTAGGAACAGTTTCCCCTGCCCCAATCTTAACCCTCAACCATTAGTGAGGGTAATCTAAAACAGACAGCATTTATTTATAATTATTTGTCTTTATTTTATTTTATTTAACTAGGGAAGCCAGTTAAGAAGAAATTATTAGTTACAATGATGGGCTACCCCGGCCAAACTCTGGGGCCAATTTTTCACCGCCCTATGGGACTCCCAATCACGGCAGTTGTGATACAGCCTGGAATCGAACCTGGGTCTGTAGTGATGCCTCTAGCACTGAGATGCAGTGCCATCGGGAGCATCTAGCCGCTACGTCACACCTGTTTCTGTTAGACTCCTAAACCTGTAAGACAATTCGCTGCTAATAAGGACTAAAGAGAGAAAAGGACATTTTAGGATGATCTCTCTCTCTGTTTACTGTTGAGGGACTATGAGTTGATATAGCCTCCATGATACAAATACTGTAGAATTCATGAAAAAATAAATAAAGTGTGAGAATAAATATTATAAGCCACTATTTTAAACTCTCCTCTCCCCAAATCACAGTTCACACACACAAACACACACACACTAGAAACATTTACATACAGAAATGTCTAAGCGTCATAAATCTTACCTCTATTGCCACCGCTCTAATACAGTTTTGGATGAATAAATCTATCCCACGGAATTTGCGCGCTCTCTCTCTCTCTTTCAAACTGTTCAATGTCTTTGCGAACAATCAAAGTAATAAAACTCTACCGAACAAATACATTCAGTATCTAATAGTTGTTTACTCGAATGAAAATCCTGTATTCCAGAACAGTTGATAGAACGAAAAATCCGTTATAATATTGTGACAGTCGGTCAGTTCGCGGATGTCTGTACAGATGGTATGCGGCTTGAGCTGTCAGAGAAAGGCCA
Organism: Salvelinus fontinalis; assembly: GCF_029448725.1. Taxonomy (NCBI): domain Eukaryota; kingdom Metazoa; phylum Chordata; class Actinopteri; order Salmoniformes; family Salmonidae; genus Salvelinus; species Salvelinus fontinalis. The sequence continues at coordinate 57,639,234 of NC_074675.1, forward strand.
CGCCCCCTCGGTCCTGGACAGAGATTCAACAACCCCGACTGCACATCCTCACCAACACTTTTTAGAAAATGGACAAAAACATTCTAAAAAAACGGGTCCATTTTATCTTTGTTATCAAAACTATTGTATTTTGTTTAGAGGTTTCAAAAGGCCTAATCTTTTTCACTTTCCTATCCAATGAAATCACTTCAATGCACATGTGTGTTTTATTCTAGGGCTATATGGTCCTGTCCCACTGCTTAGACGTTGCATGCATCAACCAATAGTTGCGTGCCACATCATCCACTGTGTCAACAACTGTCACATTGCTATAACAATAGGTGATAGGTAAAAACACCTATCCAGGCAACGTCTAAGCAGTGGAACCTGACCTGTATGTCTACCTTGACAGGGTGTCATGTAGCCTCTACTAAGTCCCCAACAACCGGATGTTCCGGTTTTCAGGGGAAATGGAAAGAGAGCCTGTCGCGCTAGTTCCGCTTTTTTTCTGGACGTTAACAAAGCGACACCCCATTTTCCTCATCGACATTTGCTGGATTGGTTGAACAGTGCAGAAGAGAACCTCGCCGACAGTTTTTTTTTCTTCTACTTGTCAAGACCAATGATGTAAAACCTGGATTACTGATGCTGCGTATGAGAGGCGTTGAAGCCACCTGTCGGCCATATTGGTACTCCTCAGTAGGAGCACTCCTTCATAGGAATGGATGGAATTCTACATTATTCCAATTAAATGTTTTAAGGATAAAATTACATGTATTTAACATATGTTTTTTTATTTTTTATATTGGTGACAGTAACAATAGTACAAAAAAAAAAGTGCTTTAAGGAAAATATTTTTATATATATTATTTTATTTTTTATTTGTATGTTTAGCTCACAAAATATAATTTAAAAGTATTTTAAATGTTTTATTTAACCTTTATTTAACTAGACAAGTCAGTTAAGAACAAATTCTTATTTACAATGACGGCGTACCCCCGGCCAAACCCGGATAACACTGGGCCAATTGTGCGCCGCCCTGTGGGACTCCCAATCACGGCCGGTTGTGATACAGCCTGGAATTGAACCAGGGTCTGTAGTGACGCCTCTAGCACTGAGATGCGGTGCCTTAGAGCTCTGCGCCTCCACAACTAGAGTGTCTGTAATAGAAAAAACATGTTAAAATTAATGTAGACATTATGTGAATTCTTTTCTATAGATATCAAGATGGCTGCCAAGTGACTGCAATACAGGAATACCAAGATGGCTGCCAAGTGACTGCAATACAGGAATGTTAAGATGGCTGCCAGGTGACTGCAATACAGGAATGTTAAGATGGCTGCCAGGTGGCTGCAATACAGGAATGTTAAGATGGCTGCCAGGTGGCTGCAATACAGGAATGTTAAGATGGCTGCCAGGTGGCTTCAATACAGGAATACCAAGATGGCTGCCAGGTGACTGCAATACAGGAATGTTAAGATGGCTGCCAGGTGGCTGCAATACAGGAATGTTAAGATGGCTGCCAGGTGGCTTCAATACAGGAATACCAAGATGGCTGCCAGGTGGCTGCAATACAGGAATGTTAAGATGGCTGCCAGGTGGCTTCAATACAGGAATACCAAGATGGCTGCCAAGTGACTGCAATACAGGAATGTTAAGATGGCTGCCAGGTGGCTTCAATACAGGAATACCAAGATGGCTGCCAGGTGGCTGCAATACAGGAATACCAAGATGGCTGCCAGGTAGCTGCAATACAGGAATACCAATATGGCTGCCAGGTGGCTTCAATACAGGAATACCAAGATGGCTGCCAGGTGGCTGCAATACAGGAATACCAAGATGGCTGCCAGGTGACTGCAATACAGGAATACCAAGATGGCTGCCAGGTGGCTGCAATACAGGAATACCAAGATGGCTGCCAGGTGGCTGCAATACAGGAATACCAAGATGGCTGTGTGGTGGCTGCAATACAGGAATACCAAGATGGCTGCCAGGTGGCTGCAATGCAGGAATACCAAGATGGCTGTGTGGTGGCTTCAATACAGGAATACCAAGATGGCTGCCAGGAGGCTGCAATACAGGAATACCAAGATGGCTGCCAGGTGGCTGCAATACAGGAATACCAAGATGGCTGCCAGGTGACTGCAATACAGGAATACCAAGATGGCTGCCAGTTGACTGCAATACAGGAAAACCAAGATGGCTGCCAGGTGGCTACAATACAGGAATACCAAGATGGCTGCCAGGTGGCTGCAATACAGGAATACCAAGATGGCTGCCAGGTGGCTGCAATACAGGAATACCAAGATGGCTGTGTGGTGGCTTCTATACAGGAATACCAAGATGGCTGCCAGGTGGCTGCAATACAGGAATACCAAGATGGCTGCCAGGTGGCTGCAATACAGGAATACCAATATGGCTGCCAGGTGGCTTCAATAAAGGAATACCAAGATGGCTGGGTGGTGGCTTCAATATAGGAATACCAAGATGGCTGTGTGGTGGCTTCAATACAGGGATACCAAGATGGCTGCCAGGTGGCTTCAATACAGGAATATCAAGATGGCTGTGTGTTTGCTGCAATACAGGAATACCAATATGACTGCCAGGTACATCAATACAGGAATACCAAGATGGCTGTGTGGTGGCTTCAATACAGCGCTCCCTGTCAGTTATCCAGGGTTAATACACATCATTGGTGAAGACCAGTATGTAGGGGATCTAGATTCAGACCAGTATGTAGGGGATCTAGTTTCAGACCAGTATGTAGGGGATCTAGTTTCAGGGATCTAGTTTCAGACCAGTATGTAGGGGATCTAGTTTCAGACCAGTATGTAGGGGATCTAGTTTCAGACCAGTATGTAGGGGATCTAGTTTCAGACCAGTATGTAAGGAATCTAGTTTCAGACCAGTATGTAGGGGATCTAGTTTCAGACCAGTATGTAGGGGATCTAGTTTCAGGGATCTAGTTTCAGACCAGTATGTAGGGGATCTAGTTTCAGACCAGTATGTAGGGGATCTAGTTTCAGACCAGTATGTAGGGGATCTAGTTTCAGACCAGTATGTAGGGGATCTAGTTTCAGACCAGTATGTAGGGGATCTAGTTTCAGACCAGTATGTAGGGGATCTAGTTTCAGACCAGTATGTAGGGGATCTAGTTTCAGACCAGTATGTAGGGGATCTAGTTTCAGACCAGTATGTAGGGGATCTAGTTTCAGACCAGTATGTAGAGGATCTAGTTTCAGACCAGTATGTAGGGGATCTAGTTTCAGGGATCTAGTTTCAGACCAGTATGTAGGGGGATCTAGTTTCAGACCAGTATGTAGGGGGATTTAGTTTCAGACCAGTATGTAGGGGGATCTAGTTTCAGACCAGTATGTAGGGGATCTAGTTTCAGGAATCTAGTTTCAGACCAGTATGTAGGGGATCTAGTTTCAGACCAGTATGTAGGGGATCTAGATTCAGACCAGTATGTAGGGGATCTAGTTTCAGACCAGTATGTAGGGGATCTAGTTTCAGACCAGTATGTAGGGGATCTAGTTTCAGACCAGTATGTAGGGGGATCTAGTTTCAGACCAGTATGTAGAGGATCTAGTTTCAGACCAGTATGTAGGGGATCTAGTTTCAGACCAGTATGTAGGGGATCTAGTTTCAGACCAGTATGTAGGGGATCTAGTTTCAGACCAGTATGTAGTGGATCTAGTTTCAGACCAGTATGTAGGGGGATCTAGTTTCAGACCAGTATGTAGAGGATCTAGTTTCAGACCAGTATGTAGGGGATCTAGTTTCAGACCAGTATGTAGGGGATCTAGTTTCAGACCAGTATGTAGGGGATCTAGTTTCAGGGATCTAGTTTCAGACCAGTATGTAGGGGCTCTAGTTTCAGACCAGTATGTAGGGGATCTAGTTTCAGGAATCTAGTTTCAGACCAGTATGTAGTGGATCTAGTTTCAGGGATCTAGTTTCAGACCAGTATGTAGGGGATCTAGTTTCAGACCAGTATGTAGGGGATCTAGTTTCAGGGATCTCATTTCAGACCAGTATGTAGGGGATCTAGTTTCAGGGATCTAGTTTCAGACCAGTATGTAGGGGATCTAGTTTCAGGGATCTAGTTTCAGACCAGTATGTAGGGGATCTAGTTTCAGACCAGTATGTAGGGGAATCTAGTTTCAGACCAGTATGTAGGGGAATCTAGTTTCAGACCAGTATGTAGGGGATCTAGTTTCAGACCAGTATGTAGGAGGATCTAGTTTCAGACCAGTATGTAGGGGATCTAGTTTCAGACCAGTATGTAGGGGATCTAGTTTCAGACCAGTATGTAGGGGATCTAGTTTCAGACCAGAATGTAGGGGATCTAGTTTCAGACCAGTATGTAGGGGATCTAGTTTCAGACCAGTATGTAGGGAATCTAGTTTCAGACCAGTATGTAGAGGATCTAGTTTCAGACCAGTATGTAGGGGGTCTAGTTTCAGACCAGTATGTTGGGGATCTAGTTTCAGACCAGTATGTAGGGAATCTAGTTTCAGACCAGTATGTAGGAGGATCTAGTTTCAGACCAGTATGTAGAGGATTTAGTTTCAGACCAGTATGTAGGGGATCTAGTTTCAGACCAGTATGTAGGGTATCTAGTTTCAGGCGTTTCTCTTACGCCTGCTTCATAGGTTAGGTGGCGTCCGTCCCGAAGGACAGCTCCTTCTTTACCGTGGCCTTTGTTGTCAGTTAAAGCCATAAACACCTGTTCATTTCACAGACCCGAGACCTCGAGACAGCTGCCGTGTCTTCTCCGACACATGTAACATTAAAACAAGTCTACAGTAAACCCGAGAAGGGCTCACCAAGAACAACTTCCAATGTGACTAATTTGTGTATGAAAAGTAGTTTCACCATGCAGGCAGCCTGGTTCTGCTGGTTTAGTTTGACCACGCAGGCAGCCTGGTTCTGCTGGTTTAGTTTGACCACGCAGGCAGCCTGGTTCTGCTGGTTTAGTTTGACCACGCAGGCAGCCTGGTTCTGCTGGTTTAGTTTGACCACGCAGGCAGCCTGGTTCTGCTGGTTTAGTTTCACCACGCAGGCAGCCTGGTTCTGCTGGTTTAGTTTCACCACGCAGGCAGCCTGGTTCTGCTGGTTTAGTTTGACCAGTAGAGGCAGCCTGGTTCTGCTGGTTTAGTTTGACCAGTAGAGGCAGCCTGGTTCTGCTGGTTTAGTTTGACCACGCAGGCAGCCTGGTTCTGCTGGTTTAGTTTCACCACGCAGGCAGCCTGGTTCCGCTGGTTTAGTTTCACCACGCAGGCAGCCTGGTTCTCCTCCTTTAGTTTGACCAGTAGAGGCAGCCTGGTTCTACTCCTTTAGTTTGACCAGTAGAGGCAGCCTGGTTCTACTCCTTTAGTTTGACCAGTAGAGGCAGCCTGGTTCTACTCCTTTAGTTTGACCAGTAGAGGCAGCCTGGTTCTACTGGTTTAGTTTGACCAGTAGAGGCAGACTGGTTCTACTGGTTTAGTTTGACCAGTAGAGGCAGCCTGGTTCTGCTGGTTTAGTTTGACCAGTAGAGGCAGCCTGGTTCTGCTGGTTTAGTTTGAACAGTAGAGGCAGCCTGGTTCTGCTGGTTTAGTTTGACCAGTAGAGGCAGCCTTGTTCTCCTGGTTTAGTTTGAACAGTAGAGGCAGCCTGGTTCTGCTGATTTAGTTTGAACAGTAGAGGCAGCCTGGTTCTGCTGGTTTAGTTTGACCAGTAGAGGCAGCCTGGTTCTGCTGGTTTAGTTTGACCACGCAGGCAGCCTGGTTCTGCTGGTTTAGTTTCACCACGCAGGCAGCCTGGTTCTGCTGGTTTAGTTTCACCACGCAGGCAGCCTGGTTCTCCTCCTTTAGTTTGACCAGTAGAGGCAGCCTGGTTCTACTCCTTTAGTTTGACCAGTAGAGGCAGCCTGGTTCTACTCCTTTAGTTTGACCAGTAGAGGCAGCCTGGTTCTACTCCTTTAGTTTGACCAGTAGAGGCAGCCTGGTTCTACTGGTTTAGTTTGACCAGTAGAGGCAGACTGGTTCTACTGGTTTAGTTTGACCAGTAGAGGCAGCCTTGTTCTACTGGTTTAGTTTGACCAGTAGAGGCAGCCTGGTTCTGCTGGTTTAGTTTGACCAGTAGAGGCAGCCTGGTTCTGCTCCTTTAGTTTGACCAGTAGATGCAGACTGGTTCTACTGGTTTAGTTTGACCAGTAGAGGCAGCCTGGTTCTGCTCCTTTAGTTTGACCAGTAGAGGCAGCCTTGTTCTACTGGTTTAGTTTGACCAGTAGAGGCAGCCTTGTTCTCCTGGTTTAGTTTGACCAGTAGAGGCAGCCTGGTTCTGCTGGTTTAGTTTGAACAGTAGAGGCAGCCTTGTTCTGCTGGTTTAGTTTGACCAGTAGAGGCAGCCTGGTTCTGCTGGTTTAGTTTGAACAGTAGAGGCAGCCTGGTTCTGCTGGTTTAGTTTGAACAGTAGAGGCAGTCCCGCATATGCATCAGACTATGACATTTGTGGTGCTACAATGAATTAAGTTTTATAAACCTAAACATATTTTATCCTGACTAACGATGTAATGCTTATCCTTGTGTCAATTTGTGACACTTATTTCAATTTATGTTGTGTTGATTATTAAGTAAAAAAGATTATTGCTGGAAATATAGAAGACCTTTTGGTTGTGCATTTTCACAAGTCTGTGGAATTTTATTTATTTATTTTACCGTTATTTTACCAGGTAAATTGACAGAACACGTTTCATTTGCAGCAACGACCTGGGGAATAGTTACAGGGGAGAGGAGGGGGATGAATGAGCCAATTGTAAACTGATGTAAATACATTTAATTTGTAAGTACCAAAATTAAATGGGTCATTATGGGAAACTTGCTTCCCGTGAGGGGCTGCATATATGAACCTAATGTCATGACAATACGGGACAGGACATATGCTTTTTCCACGTTTGGTATTTCAGTTGACTGCTATAGCGCCCTCCTTGGGCCAATCAGTGTAATTTAGTCAATACCGGATCTCTATGGCAATACGCAGCATTCGTCAAAATCGGCCAAGTGATGTCGAAAAATATTGCTTTTGACGAATTTACAAACAGACAAAAGTACTACGGACGGTGACAGATCCCATAGTCCCCTCCGCGATGTCATCATAAGGCGGGACAACGTACCGTTATTGCCCTTCTAACTAACGGTTTATAAGAGGTATTAACTAATAACCTTCTCGCACGCTGGCCCGGGCCGTGAGTGGTGACACGAGGAACCGGCGGGACTATCGCTCCCGATTACCCTGGAGTTTTTCCGTTAATCCCGGATTTAGTATTGAAATGTAAAAAGGTCACCCAGACGCGAGCTGCTGTAACCTAGAAACCTCGCGCGAGACAGGGAATTAAAATACGTCACTGTATTTCTCCTAAAATACATTCAATCCGTGAACACTATGAGCCTCACAAATAACAGGGGTTGTTTTAAACCTCCAATGCAGGATATTGGAAAAAAAATAATTAAACGTAATCAACGATAGCACAGTGATAGACCTCTAGAACTAAATCAGACTAATTCTCCAGGGTCCAAGACAATGTTCCCCTCTGGAACTAACGGCCCATAAAGGCATGCATGTTCTGCTGCATGGATGTCTGTGGCCACGTGTATACATTCATAGCCTGCCTATAGTTTCCCACAGGACATGCCCACAAAACACGGGGTGGCACGCTGAGGTGATATGCTCTATTATTCCATCATTACCCCTGCAATGACCAGTCCATCAAAAGATGCGCTGAGATATTATTTCTCACACGTTCTGTGGCCTGGTGCAGCACTGTAGTGACATCTAGTGGTGAAATGCTATAACTACAACAGAAGTGAAGGATGGACGATATACAAAGTGTAAACTCTCGTGGACAAGAGCTACAGAAACATAACAGCTGTGCTGACCAATTATGTCAGACTTTAGTTGTGAGTTAACTGAGATTGTCCTGTACTGTATCAATATGGATCAATATCAATATGGATAATTGGATAAAGTGCTGCTGTCCTACAGGTTGGAGAAACTATTTTCCTGACAACGTAACAAATCAAAAAATCTATTCAAATGGTATTTGTCACATGCGCCGAATACAACAGGTGTAGTAGACCTCACAGTGAAATGCTGAATACAGCAGGTGTAGTAGACCTTACAGTGAAATGCTGAATACAACAGATGTAGTAGACCTTACAGTGAAATGCTGAATACAACAGGTGTAGTAGACCTCACAGTGAAATGCTGAATACAACAGGTGTAGTAGACCTTACAGTGAAATGCTGAATACAACAGGTGTAGTAGACCTTACAGTGAAATGCTGAATACAACAGGTGTAGTAGACCGTACAGTGAAATGCTGAATACAACAGGTGTAGTAGACCTCACAGTGAAAATCTGAATACAACAGGTGTAGTAGACCTTACAGTGAAATGCTGAATACAACAGGTGTAGTAGACCTCACAGTGAAATGCTGAATACAACAGGTGTAGTAGACCTCACAGTGAAATGCTGAATACAACAGGTGTAGTAGACCTCACAGTGAAATGCTGAATACAACAGGTGTAGTAGACCTCACAGTGAAATGCTGAATACAACAGGTGTAGTAGACCTCACAGTGAAATGCTGAATACAACAGGTGTAGTAGACCTCACAGTGAAATGCTGAATACAACAGGTGTAGTAGACCTTACAGTGAAATGCTGAATACAACAGGTGTAGTAGACCTCACAGTGTAATGCTGAATACAACAGGTGTAGTAGACCTTACAGTGAAAATCTGAATACAACAGGTGTAGTAGACCTCACAGTGAAAATCTGAATACAACAGGTGTAGTAGACCTCACAGTGAAATGCTGAATACAACAGGTGTAGTAGACCTCACAGTGAAATGCTGAATACAACAGGTGTAGTAGACCTTACAGTGAAATGCTGAATACAACAGGTGTAGTAGACCTTACAGTGAAATGCTGAATACAACAGGTGTAGTAGACCTTACAGTGAAATGCTGAATACAACAGGTGTAGTAGACCTTACAGTGAAATGCTGAATACAACAGGTGTAGTAGACCTTACAGTGAAATGCTGAATACAACAGGTGTAGTAGACCTTACAGTGAAATGCTGAATACAACAGGTGTAGTAGACCTTACAGTGAAATGCTGAATACAACAGGTGTAGTTGCTCTCACACACTTTTTCAGTTCTGGCTGCAAATTTTCTATAGGATTGAGGTCAGGACTTTGTGATGGCCACTCCAGTACCTTGACTTTGTTGTCCTTAAGCCATTTCTCCAAAAAGTAGGATCTTTGTCCCCATGTGCAGTTGCAAACCGTAGTCTGGCTTTTTTATGGAGGTTTTGGAGCGGTGACTTCTTCCTTGCTGAGCGGCCTTTCAGGTTATGTCGATATAGGACTCGTTTTACTGTGGATATAGATACTTTTGTACCTGTTTCCTTCAGCATCTTCACAAGGTCCTTCACTGTTGTTCTGGGATTGATTTGCACTTTTCGCACCAAAGTACGTTAATCTCTAGGAGACAGAACGCGTCTCCTTCCTGAGCGGTATGATGGCTGCGTGGTCCCATGGTGTTTATACTTGCGTACTATTGTTTGTACAGATGAACGTGGTACCTTCAGGCGTTTGGAAATTGCTCCCAAGGATGCACCAGACTTGTGGAGGTCTCCAAATTTTTTTCTGAGGTCTTGGCTGATTTCTTTTGATTTTCCCATGATGTCAAGCAAAGAGGCACTGAGTTTGAAGGTAGGCCTTGAAATACATCCACAGGTACATCTCCAATTGACTCAAATGATGTCAATTAGCCTATCTCCTATGCACCCGAGCCACGGCCTGTTCACCCCGCTACCATCTAGGAGGAGACAGTACAGGTGCATTAAAGCAGGGACAGAGAGACTGAAAAACAGCTTCTATCTCCAGGCCATCAGACTGTTAAATAGCAATCTCTAGCCGGACTCCACCCAGTACCCTGCCCTGAACTTAGTCACTGTTCTAGCCGGCTAGGTCCTTGATGATCTTCTTGGCTTTTCTGTGACACAAAGAGTTTTTTCGGCTGTCTCCATAGAACCTCCCTTTTTGGTTGCAGGTAGAACTCTTATTGGTTGCAGGTAGAACTCTTATTGGTTGCAGGTAGAACCATTTTGGTTGCAGGTAGAACTATTTTGGTTGCAGGTAGAACCATTTTGGTTGCAGGTAGAACTCTTATTGGTTGCAGGTAGAACTCTTATTGGTTGCAGGTAGAACCATTTTGGTTGCAGGTAGAACTCTTATTGGTTGCAGGTAGAACTCTTATTGGTTGCAGGTAGAACTCTTATTGGTTGCAGGTAGAACTCTTTTGGTTGCAGGTAGAACTCTTATTGGCTGCAGGTAGAACTCTTATTGGTTGCAGGTAGAACCATTTTGGTTGCAGGTAGAACTATTTTGGTTGCAGGTAGAACTCTTTTTGGTTGCAGGTAGAACCATTTTGGTTGCAGGTAGAACTCTTATTGGTTGCAGGTAGAACTCTTTTTGGTTGCAGGTAGAACTCTTATTGGTTGCAGGTAGAACTCTTATTGGCTGCAGGTAGAACCATTTTGGTTGCAGGTAGAACCATTTTGGTTGCACATAGAACTCTTATTTACAATGACAGCCTACCAAAAGGCATCCTGCCGGGACTGGGGCTGGGATAAAACATTTAAATATTGGACAAAACACACATCACGACAAGAGAGACACAACACTACATAAAGAGAGACCTAAGACCACAACACAGCATGGTAGCAGCACATGACAACACAGCATAGTAGCAACACCACATGACAACACAGCATAGTAGCAACACCACATGACAACACAGCATGGCAGCAACACCACATGACAACACAGCATAGTAGCAACACATGACAACACAGCATAGTAGCAACACCACATGACAACACAGCATGGCAGCAACACCACATGACAACACAGCATGGTAGCAACAACACATGACAACACAGCATGGTAGCAACAACACATGACAACACAGCATGGTAGCAACACCACATGACAACACAGCATGGTAGCAACACATGACAACACAGCATGGTAGCAACAACACATGACAACACAGCATGGTAGCAACACAACATGACAACACAGCATGGTAGCAACAACACATGACAACACAGCATGGTAGCAACAACACATGACAACACAGCATAGTAGCAACACCACATGACAACACAGCATAGTAGCAACACAACATGACAACACAGCATGGTAGCAACACCACATGACAACACAGCATGGTAGCAACACATGACAACACAGCATGGTAGCAACAACACATGACAACACAGCATGGTAGCAACACATGACAACACAGCATGGTAGCAACACAACATGACAACACAGCATGGTAGCAACAACACATGACAACACAGCATGGTAGCAACAACACATGACAACACAGCATGGTAGCAACACCACATGACAACACAGCATGGTAGCAACACAACATGACAACACAGCATGGTAGCAACACCACATGACAACAACATGGTAACAACACATGACAACAACACATGACAACAACATGGTAACAACACATGACAACAACACAGCATGGTAGCAACAACACATGACAACAACATGGTAGCAACACCACATGTCAACAACATGGTAACAGCACATGACAACAACACAGCACGGCAGCAACACATGACAACACAGCATGGTAGCAACACATGACAACAACATGGTAGCAACATATCATGATAACACATCATTGTAGCAACAACACATGACAACAACATGGTAACAACACAACATGGTAACACAGCATGATAACATAGCATGGTAACAGCACAAAACATGGTACAAACATTATTGGGCACAGACAACAGCACAAAGGGCAAGAAGGTAGAGGCAACAATACATCACATACAGTACATATGTTTGTTAGAGCTTGGTGAGAGCGTGGTTGTCCTATGGTTATTTTGCATCCAGCCTTCCCACAACAATCTGGGAATGGTGCCGGTTACCCAGCTAGCACATAACGTTCTGAGAACCATGTGTTTCTGAGGTGGGAATTTCAGTACTACTTCAGTATAACGTTTTCTGCAGGTTTCCTCATGGTTCAATTTAAAGTCATTTCAAAAAAAAAAAAACGTTCAATGAAAAACCACAAGAAAACATTAGGAACGTTCAAAGAATGTTATTTAAAAACATATACCTTTTGAAATGAGGTCTGTTTGAATAGATGAAAATGAACAGCCTTGTATTAGTTTAAAGAAAACATGGCAGGCTGGTGACGCAGTGGACAAATTCCTTGACTAGAGAAGAGAAGATTATAGGGAAGGGAAAGGGGGGATACCTAGTCAGTTGTCCAACTGAATACATTCAACCGAAATTAATGTCCGTATGTCCTATTTGTGCTGGGAGTTCAAAACAGTCCAACCAAACTAAGCCAGCAGTGTTATTAAAAGTCTTATTGAAACATGTTCTCAGCATGATCTTTATTTGCCTTCAAATAACCCATAATTTCCCTTCTCAGAACGTTAATAAAACGTCCAGGAAACCATAGTAAAACGTTCTCAGAATCTCTTTGGAACCTTAAAAAAAAAAAATGTACGTTCCACACAACAATCCAAGGAACCAAATGTGCTAGCTGGAACCCTTTTTAATAGAGGGTTCTACCTGGAACCCTTTTCAATAGAGGGTTCTACCTGGAACCCTTTTCAATAGAGGGTTCTACCTGGAACCCTTTTCAATAGAGGGTTCTACCTGGAACCCTTTTCAATAGAGGGTTAAGTAATTGTTTGCATATTTCAACATTGCAAGTCACGATTTAGCGCCACTACGTTCAAAACAACTGGGAACTTGGAAATCTCCGACCTCTGACTTTCATTGCGTTCATGACAACTGGTAACCCGATTTTAAAAATTCAAGCTCAGACTGGGCAAAATCGCTTTGAACGGTCATCCAACTCTGATGTTTTTGACGGAAACTCTGGTATTTTTTATAGAGCTCTGAATATCTGACCTGAAGATCACTGACGTTATCATTTGACCTCGTTTTCCGAGTTTCCTTGTTGTCGTGAACTCTCTCGCTCTCTTATCCATATCCCTCAGTTTCCACTACTTACCACAGCCACAAATTCAAAATGGTATATATCGTAAAATTAATTAAAACAAAAATGAGCCTTGTGGTCTTAATTGAAGGTTAGGCATAGGGTTAAACGTGTGGTTAATGTTTGGTTCAGGTTTTAAATTCCATTTTAAGAAGAGGCAGTTTAGAAATAGGCGAAGTTTATGACTTTGTGGCTGTGGTAAATAGTTACGACCCACCGACCCCTTCGACCTCTTGCTGCTCTGACGTAAAGACGTGGGAACGTGCTTCGAGAGACCCCTGTATCCTAAACAACATCAGTTTAAATAACAATTGTGGAATCGGCGGATCGCCTTCAAAATAAAAGCCACCATTGAAAGCGACGCAAACGGATGAAAATAGTGGATTCATGCCACAATTGGACTAGATCATGCTAAATCGAGTTGGAATGTTGTTATATAAATTAAACAAAAGACAATAATGAGTTAATTTGACACAAAAAAAAGTTTTAATCGCACTGTGGACTTCAGAATTGCATTGGGGGCATACATCTATTGCCTGACCAATGGATCTTGTGTCCATGAAATGGGGTATCAGCCTTCTCAGTGAACTGTGAACAGCTTTCACGCATATTAGTGTCGTAGCTAGTGTCGCAGTCTAGATTTTCTAATTTGTAGTCGGTGTGAAAACCAGGCAGATGTTAACGGCAAGAATAGAAACGATATCGTCCTTGAACTAAGAGACGTTTCAGATGATGGGATCATTTACACTGCAAAATAACCCATCAGAGTGAGACTTGTAGCATGTGCAATAATTATTGCAACATTTATCACAGCTATGTAATCCATGCACCCCAGACATTATTAGTAAAGATGGACATGATAACACAAAGCAATTAGCCTACACATGTTCCTCTACACAGAGCAAGTACACTTATGAATTTTCACGTGTAATCACATTTTCAGATAAATGTCAATAAAATTTAAAAAAGCACATTCCAGGAACAACATTGGTACATTAAACATGGGTACATTAAACATTGGTACATTAAACATGGGTACATTAAACATTGGTACATTAAACATGGGTACATTAAACATGGGTACATTAAACATGGGTACATTAAACATGGGTACATTAAACATGGGTACATTAAACATGGGTACATTAAACATGGGTACATTAAACATTGGTACATTAAACATTGGTACATTAAACATTGGTACATTAAACATTGGTACATGAACTGTACTCAAGAAACTAAATCTAAATTGTAACTAAATTGTATTCAGCTCATGTGACAATTACAATTTGAATTTGATTTCGATTTGGTGTTTGAAGTAGAACAATAATTTTTCTTTAGCTACATTTGTTGTGTTAGCACATAGTATAACACAAAGCACAAATATCCTGGAAATCAGTGACACTCATTGACAGGTGTGTTCTGTGGGTTGTGTTCTGTGGGTTGTGGGTTGTGGGTTGTGTTCTGTGGGTTGTGTTCTGTGGGTGTGGTCTGTGGGTTGTGTTCTGTGGGTGTGGTCTGTGGGTTGTGTTCTGTGGGTGTGGTCTGTGGGTTGTGTTCTGTGGGTTGTGTTCTGTGGGTTGTGGGTTGTGGTCTGTGGGTTATGGTCTGTGGGTTGTGGTCTGTGGGTGTGTTCTGTGGGTGTGTTCTGTGGGTTGTGTTCTGTGGGTTTTGGTCTGTGGGTTTTGGTCTGTGGGTTGTGGTCTGTGGGTGTGTGGTCTGTGGGTTGTGTTCTGTGGGTGTGGGTTGTGGTCTGTGGGTTGTGTTCTGTGGGTTGTGGTCTGTGGGTTGTGTTCTGTGGTTGTGTTCTGTGGGGTGTGGTCTGTGGGTTGTGTTCTGTGGGTGTGGTCTGTGGGTTGTGTTCTGTGGGTGTGTTCTGTGGGGTGTGGTCTGTGGGTTGTGTTCTGTGGGTGTGGTCTGTGGGTTGTGTTCTGTGGGTGTGTTCTGTGGGTTGTGGTCTGTGGGTTGTGTTCTGTGGGTGTGTTCTGTGGGTGTGTTCTGTGGGTTGTGTTCTGTGGGTTGTGGTCTGTGGGTTGTGGTCTGTGGGTTGTGGTCTGTGGGTTGTGTTCTGTGGGTTGTGGTCTGTGGGTTGTGTTCTGTGGGTGTGGTCTGTGGGGTGTGGTCTGTGGGTTGTGTTCTGTGGGTGTGGTCTGTGGGGTGTGGTCTGTGGGTTGTGTTCTGTGGGTGTGGTCTGTGGGTGTGGTCTGTGGGTTGTGTTCTGTGGGTGTGGTCTGTGGGTTGTTTTCTGTGGGTGTGGTCTGTGGGTTGTGTTCTGTGGGTTGTGTTCTGTGGGTTGTGGTCTGTGGGTGTGTTCTATGGGTTGTGTTCTGTGGGTTGTGTTCTGTGGGTGTGGTCTGTGGGTTGTGGTCTGTGGGTTGTGGTCTGTGGGTTGTGTTCTGTGGGTGTGTTCTGTGGGTTGTGTTCTGTGGGTTGTGGTCTGTGGGTTGTGGTATGTGGGTTGTGGTCTGTGGGTTGTGGTCTGTGGGTTGTAGTATGTGGGTTGTGGTCTGTGGGTTGTGGTCTGTGGGTTGTGTTCTGTGGGTGTGTTCTGTGGGTTGTGTTCTGTGGGTTGTGTTCTGTGGGTTGTGTTCTGTGGGTGTGTTCTGTGGGTGTGTTCTGTGGGCTGTGTTCTGTGGGTTGTGTTCTGTGGGTTGTGTTCTGTGGGTGTGTTCTGTGGGCTGTGTTCTGTGGGTGTGTTCTGTGGGTTGTGTTCTGTGGGTTGTGGTCTGTGGGTTGTGGTCTGTGGGTTGTGTTCTGTGGTTGTGGTCTGCGGGTTGTGGTCTGCGGGTTGTGGTCTGCGGGTTGTGGTCTGCGGGTTGTGTTCTGCGGGTGTGTTCTGTGGGGTGTGTTCTGTGGGTGTGTTCTGTGGGTTGTGGTCTGTGGGTTGTGTTCTGTGGGTTGTGGTCTGTGGGTTGTGTTCTGTGGGTTGTGGTCTGTGGGGTGTGGTCTGTGGGTTGTGTTCTGTGGGTGTGGTCTGTGGGGTGTGGTCTGTGGGTTGTGTTCTGTGGGGTGTGGTCTGTGGGTTGTGTTCTGTGGGTGTGGTCTGTGGGTGTGGTCTGTGGGTTGTGTTCTGTGGGTGTGGTCTGTGGGTTGTTTTCTGTTGGTGTGGTCTGTGGGTTGTGTTCTGTTGGTTGTGTTCTGTGGGTTGTGGTCTGTGGGTGTGTTCTATGGGTTGTGTTCTGTGGGTTGTGTTCTGTGGGTGTGGTCTGTGGGTTGTGGTCTGTGCGTGTGTTCTGTGGGTTGTGTTCTGTGGGTGTGTTCTGTGGGTTGTGTTCTGTGGGTCGTGGTCTGTGGGTTGTGGTCTGTGGGTTGTGGTCTGTGGGTTGTGGTCTGTGGGTTGTGTTCTGTGGGTTGTGTTCTGTGGGTTGTGTTCTGTGGGTTGTGTTCTGTGGGTGTGGTCTGTGGGGTGTGGTCTGTGGGTTGTGTTCTGTGGGTGTGGTCTGTGTGGTGTGGTCTGTGGGTTGTGTTCTGTGGGTTGTGTTATGTGGGTTGTGGGTGTGGGTTGTGGTCTGTGGGTTGTGGTCTGTGGGTTGTGGTCTGTGGGTTGTGTTCTGTGGGGTGTGTTCTGTGGGTTGTGGTCTATGGGTTGTGTTCTGTGGGTGTGTTTTGTGGGTTGTGGTCTGTGGGTTGTGTTCTGTGGCTTGTGTTTTGTGGGTTGTGGTCTGTGGGTTGTGGTCTGTGGGTTGTGTTCTGTGGGTTGTGGTCTGTGGGTTGTGTCCTGTGGGTTGTGTTCTGTGGGTTGTGGGTTGTGTCCTGTGGGTTGTGTTCTATGGGTTGTGTTCTGTGGGTTGTGTTCTGTGGGTTGTGTTTTGTGGGTGTGTTTTGTGGGTTGTGTTCTGTGGTTTGTGTTCTGTGGGTTGTGTTCTGTGGTCTGTGGGTTGTGTTCTGTGGGTGTGTTCTGTGGGTTGTGGTCTGTGTTCTGTGGGTGTGTTCTGTGGGTTGTGGTCTGTGGGTTGTGGTCTGTGGGTTGTGTTCTGTGGGTGTGGTCTGTGGGTTGTGGCCTGTGGGTTGTGGTCTGTGGGCTGTGTTCTGTGGGTGTATTCTGTGGGTTGTGTTCTGTGGGTTGTGGTCTGTGGTTGTGTTCTGTGGGTTGTGTTCTGTGTTCTGTGGGTTGTGTTCTGTGGTTGTGGTCTGCGGGTTGTGGTCTGTGGGTTGTGTTCTGTGGGTTGTGGTCTGTGGGGTGTGGTCTGTGGGTTGTGTTCTGTGGGTGTGGTCTGTGGGTGTGGTCTGTGGGTTGTGTTCTGTGGGTGTGGTCTGTGGGTTGTTTTCTGTGGGTGTGGTCTGTTGGTTGTGTTCTGTGGGTTGTGTTCTGTGGGTTGTGGTCTGTGGGTGTGTTCTATGGGTTGTGTTCTGTGGGTTGTGTTCTGTGGGTGTGGTCTGTGGGTTGTGGTCTGTGGGTGTGTTCTGTGGGTTGTGTTCTGTGGGTGTGTTCTGTGGGTTGTGTTCTGTGGGTTGTGGTCTGTGGGTTGTGGTCTGTGGGTTGTGGTCTGTGGGTTGTGGTCTGTGGGTTGTGGTCTGTGGGTTGTGGTCTGTGGGTTGTGGTCTGTGGGTTGTGTTCTGTGGGTTGTGTTCTGTGGGTTGTGTTCTGTGGGTGTGGTCTGTGGGGTGTGGTCTGTGGGTTGTGTTCTGTGGGTGTGGTCTGTGGGGTGTGGTCTGTGGGTTGTGTTCTGTGGGTTGTGTTATGTGGGTTGTGGGTGTGGGTTGTGGTCTGTGGGTTGTGGTCTGTGGGTTGTGGTCTGTGGGTTGTGTTCTGTGGGTTGTGTTCTGTGGGTTGTGGTCTGTGGGTTGTGTTCTGTGGCTTGTGTTTTGTGGGTTGTGGTCTGTGGGTTGTGGTCTGTGGGTTGTGTTCTGTGGGTTGTGGTCTGTGGGTTGTGTCCTGTGGGTTGTGTTCTGTGGGTTGTGGGTTGTGTCCTGTGGGTTGTGTTCTATGGGTTGTGTTCTGTGGGTTGTGTTCTGTGGGTTGTGTTTTGTGGGTGTGTTTTGTGGGTGTGTTCTGTGGTTTGTGTTCTGTGGGTTATGTTCTGTGGTCTGTGGGTTGTGTTCTGTGGGTGTGTTCTGTGGGTTGTGGTCTGTGTTCTGTGGGTGTGTTCTGTGGGTTGTGGTCTGTGGGTTGTGGTCTGTGGGTTGTGTTCTGTGGGTGTGGTCTGTGGGTTGTGGCCTGTGGGTTGTGGTCTGTGGGCTGTGTTCTGTGGGTGTATTCTGTGGGTTGTGTTCTGTGGGTTGTGGTCTGTGGTTGTGTTCTGTGGGTTGTGTTCTGTGTTCTGTGGGTTGTGTTCTGTGGGTTGTGTTCTGTGGGTTGTGTCCTGTGGGTTGTGGTCTGTGGGTTGTGTTCTGTGGGTTGTGTCCTGTGGGTTGTGGTCTGTGGGTTGTGTTCTGTGGGTTGTGTTCTGTGGGATGTGGGTTGTGTTCTGTGGGTTGTGTTCTGTGGGTTGTGGTCTGTGGGGTGTGTTCTGTGTTCTGTGGGTTGTGATCTGTGGGTTGTGTTCTGTGGGTTGTGTTCTGTGGGTTGTGTTCTGTGTTCTGTGGGTTGTGTTCTGTGGGTTGTGTTCTGTGGGTTGGGTTCTGTGGGTTGTGTTCTGTGGTCTGTGGGTTGTGTTCTGTGGGTTGTGTTCTGTGGGTTGTGTTCTGTGGGTTGTGTTCTGTGGGTTGTGTTCTGTGGGTTGTGTTCTGTGGGTTGTGGTCTGTGGGTGTGTTCTGTGGGTATCACTGAGTAGGCTGACACCCCAGATCCATAGGTAAGGCTGTACACTACAGTGTAATATATATATATTGTAACGACCCTGGGTTTATAAGCGCGGAAATCGACTCTGCCGTTCGAGCACGCTTTACGGCACAGTCGAAAGCGCTCCGGACCTCGGGCTAGAAGGTCGAGGGTTCAAGACCTGCTCCCCTGCCTGTTTCATTACAATATATATACGTCACGGCCGTGAAAAGAAGAGGACCAAGGTGCAGCGTGGTGATCGTACATTTTCTTTTATTAATAAAAATGACGCAAAACAAAAACAATAAACACTAACAAAAACAAACCGTGAAGCTAAAGGCTACGGGCCCTAAACAAAGTCAACTTCCCACAAAGGCAGGTCGGAAAAAGGGATACCTAAGTATGGTTCCCAATCAGAGACAACGATAGACAGCTGTCCCTGATTGAGAACCACACCCGGCCAAAACATAGAAATACAAATAATAGAACATAGAATACCCACCCCAAAATCACACCCTGACCAAACCAAATAGAGACATAAAAAGGCTCTCTAAGGTCAGGGCGTGACAATATATATATGCAAAGTGTGTAATATATTTATATGCAAAGTGTGTAATATATTTATATGCAAAGTGTGTAATATATTTATATGCAATCCTGAGGACGATACATCCACAGCGAATTCAACAGATTTGTATATTTTTTTGTATAAAATTAACTAATATTGTATTTTGTTGTTTTTATATAACAACGTTCCAACCTTGTTTAACATTATCTAGTTCAACTGTGGCACGATTTCCCACTATTTTCATCCGTTTGCATCACTGTCAATGGGGAACTTTTAATTTGAAGGCGAACCACCGATTCCACTATTGTTGCTCACGACACACACGTCTTGGAGCGAGAGATGCGAGAGATGCCAGACAAACTATTATTCGAATGTCTCTCCCGCTATTATTATCAACAAATAACTATTGTTTTTCATTTTTTGATAATAGTTTTACACAATACCAACGGTGGTGAATTACTTATTTTATGAAAAGTTATGCGAGTTGTATTGTTTTGGTAAAAGTTGGGTAGCCTTTCGCGCACGTCTCCGGCAGCTATTCGGTTTCTCGAGTATTTCGGGAAATGTTTCTGCTATCCATTGTATTGGAGTTGTAGCACCAGCCAGTCGTATTCGTTCCCAAACTAGAATATTGTCTCTGTGCGATGGCTGAGGCGAGGAGAACGGAGGACGAGGAGCAGGAGAGTTTGAGAGGAGAGCCGAGGGAACCTGTTATAAGACGCCAGCCCAGACCGAACAACTCATCTGCAGGTAAAATATCTCACCTAACAACCTTCCCCACAATCTCTGGTTATATTCATTAGTGCACACTGTAGAAAAACATTTTGCAACGGAACACAAAAACGAGGGGTTCTACTTTGTTCAGTCAGTCCCGTTTCAGTACGTTTTCTTCCATTTGGTACCTGGTCAGGGTTGGCTGGTCTCTGTTGGATAGGAGGAGGACTAGGTTTTCGTCCCACATTCCTTCAGCCTGACAGTCATGGGAAGACACATCCTGCAGGCGTCAAGTAGAATTGCTCTCTGGCCAGAGTGAAAAGAACTAGGCCTAGATGCAGTCTACAGTCACCACATTTGCTAAAGCTCTCTCTCTCTCTCTCTGTGTGTGTTTGGTGTGTGTGTGTGTGTGTGTGTGTGTGTGTGTGTGTGTGTGTGTGTGTGTGTGTGTGTGTGTGTGTGTGTGTCCTGGCAGGGACTACCCTCTGCATTCCTGGGGTGAATCAGCTCTCCCTGGAACCTCTTCTCAGAGCACACACACACACACACACACACCTGCAAACCCACATACAAACACACACACACACACACACACACACACACACACACACACACACACACACACACATACACACACACACACACACACACACACACACACACACACACACACACACACACACACACACCTGCAAACCCACATACAAACACACACACACACACACACACACACACACACACACACACACAGAGTTAGCAAATGTGGTGAAGCCTGACATGCTGTTTGGTGGATATTCATAAGGTCCCAGATAAATCCTTCATATCAGCGTTATAATGCATTATAGCTCATGCATAATGAAACTTAAAGCATTTACACTGAGAGCAATTAGAATGTGTACCAAATGGCACCCTATATACATTGCATTCGGAAAGTATTCAGACCCCCTTGACTTTTTCCACATTTTGTTACGTTACAGCCTTATTCTAAAATAGATTAAATCGTTTTTTCCCCTCATCAATCTACACGCAATACCCCATAATGACATCACAATACCCCATAAGGACATCACAATACCCCATAAGGACATCACAATACCCCATAATGACATCACAATACCCCATAATGACATCACATTACCCCATAATGACATCACAATACCCCATAATGACATCACAATACCCCATAATGACATCACAATACCCCATAATGACATCACAATACCCCATAATGACATCACAATACCCCATAATGACATCACAATACCCCATAATGACATCACATTACCCCATAATGACATCACCATACCCCATAATGACATCACAATACCCCATAATGACATCACAATACCCCATAATGACATCACATTACCCCATAATGACATCACAATACCCCATAATGACATCACAATACCCCATAATGACATCACAATACCCCATAATGACATCACATTACCCCATAATGACATCACAATACCCCATAATGACATCACATTACCCCATAATGACATCACAATACCCCATAATGACATCACAATACCCCATAATGACATCACAATACCCCATAATGACATCACATTACCCCATAATGACATCACAATACCCCATAATGACATCACAATACCCCATAATGACATCACAATACCCCATAATGACATCACATTACCCCATAATGACAAAGCATAAACAGTTTTTTAGACATTTAAGAACATTTATAAAAAATGTCAAACTGAAAGATCACATTTACATAAGTATTCAGACCCTTTACTCAGTACTTTGTTGAAGCACCCTTGGCAGCGATTACAGCCTCAAGTCTTCTTTGGGTATGACGCTACAAGCTTGGCACACCTGTATTTGGGGAGTTTCTCCCATTCTTCTCTGCAGATCCTCTCAAGCTCTGTCAGGTTGGATGGAGAGCGTTGCTGCACAGCTATTTTCAGGTCTCTCCAAAGATGTTCAATCGGGTTCAAGTCCAGGCTTTGGCTGGGCCACTCAAGGACATTCAAAGACTTTTCCCGAAGCCACTCCTGCGTTGTCTTGGCTGTGTGCTTAGGGTCACTGTCCTGTTTGAAGGTGAACCTTCGCCCCAGTCTGAGGTTCTGAGCGCTCTGGAGCCGGTTTTCATCAAGGATCGCTCTGTACTTTGCTCTGTTCATCTTTCCCTCGATCCTGACTAGTCTCCCAGTCCCTGCCGCTGATAAACATCCCCACAGCATGATGCTGCCACCACCATGCTTCACCGAAGGGGTGGTGCCAGGTTTCCTCCAGACGTGACGCTTGGCATTCAGGCCAAAGAGTTCAATCTTGATTTCATTAGACCAGAGAATCTTGTTTCTCATGGTCTGAGAGTCTTCAGGTGCCTTTTGTCAAACTCCAAGCGGGCTGTCATGTTCCTTTTACTGAGGAGTGTCTTCAGTCTGGCCACTCTACCATAAAGGCCTAATTGGTGGAGTGCTGCAGAGATGTTTGTCATTTTGGAATGTTCTCCCATCTCCACAGAGGAACTCTAGAGCTCTGTCAGAGTGACCATCAGGTTCTTGGTCACCTCCCTGACCAAGGCCCTTCTCCCCCGATTGTTCAGTTTGG